>NC_079229.1:28281635-28621635 GCF_029633865.1 Lampris incognitus
TCCTGATGATGAGGAATATAGAACCAATCAAAGCAAAGGATTCCAAAATTAGGCCAAATGAAAAGCAGATTATTGTTTGTAGCGGGGATGGTTGCGTTTCTGTTGAGGCGCTAACGTCACAGTGCATCCCTGCAACTGGTTCCAAAGCGTGATATTAATTATGAGATGCCCCGAGCACCATCCACGGCCTCACAGTCACCCTTGGACTAAATATCCAAAGGAATCTGAGTAGAAAGCCATCAGAACGTATTTCGCTTTGTAAACATTATCTCCACTGTAAGACACGATAAAAAATAAACCAAAAAACCCTATATATATATATAATTAATAATAGTAATAATAATAATTAATTTAATAAAGGTACATTTTAGCATACGATTCACAAGTAAAACACCCATTTTGGATCAGTTGGTTAAAAATATTGTTAAAATAAGTGCTTGTTAATCGCTCCTGCTTGTTGAAGGGTAACTTCATCATCTGTAATAAACTAAATTCACTTACGTTTGACCTGTTGAAAATTGGCCCACAATGGGAATATGAAATCTGCACATCTGATATGCACACAAGGCACAAAATGGCTAGTTTATAGTTGAGAAAGTAATGAAGTTGTTCATGACTAAATCCCTCGTTTACAAACCCCCCCCCCAACTGTTTGAGATTGAACGTTGTGCCATGTTTTTATACAATGTGGACTGAGGATGAACATTATAGGGGAGATTGCAGCCCACCAATCTCATGGCTAGCTTCCCTGCAGGTTCCTTTCAGGGAGAGGTTAGCCACAAGGGCAGATTAAGCTTTCTCCCCACCCCAATCATCCGGTAATACCATCAGGCTGTATAGAGCCCATGTTGGGTTTTGCCTGTTGAATGGTGGCTTATGGCTGCTAAAGAACTCTAGAGGGGGAATCCTGAGGGGATTACGCTGACGTTCTCCAAGAAGTGGGAAATCAAAACAGTCTTGAGGATGATCTCAAACATTCAGCATTCCCCCCACGTGCACACATACGTGCACTCACACATGGAAACACACATCCGCACCCACAAGCAAACACCTTCACGCATAAAAAAAGGAAAACACGCCTTCAAACACACACTAACACGCACACACATCCGCAAACCTACCTACGTGTACATATATGCATGTGCACAATCACAAACGCGTGCATGCACGCACACATTTGTGCATTCACCTGAACACACATGCACACAAATTCACCGACACGCAACACAGCACACATGCACACAGCTATACCAACATGCAACACTTACGCACACACTTTTACTACCAATACAAGTTCACACACATCAGGCAGCACATAGACCTACAACTGTAGAGACATGCATGCAGAATATACACACACACACACACACACCTAAATATTAGACGCTCCCATCTCCCTTTACTCATCGACACCCAAGGGTTTTTCATACCCAAGCATAGAGACTCAACAAGACAAGCGGGGTAGGGTCGGGGGGCTGGGATTAGTGTAAGTCGGACTGATAATGAAATCATGGTCTGAGTAGCTCTGTGAGGGTTTTATACAAAAGAGGTCTGAATTTCTTTGTCCTTTTCCCCCTCAAATCTTCTATTTTCTACGGTGAGAACGTTAAGTAGAGTATGAATCCTGCAACGCATGTCATCCCTTGCTGCCCCCGTCCCTCCATTACCTCATTGTGACAGGCCAGAGGAGCCGGGCTGCGCCTCCCCTCGGGTGCGACATTTCCCTCGCCCATAGAGAGACTACTTAGCCTGCTCTCATCACTGGCGGAACACATTGTCGTGGCGTTAATCTGCTATAAAGGCCTGCGTCCTCCCTCACAGGAAGAATTTTGATTGGGATTACACAGATAATCCGCGTTGCGCCACATAAACAGATTATTGTGCGAGCCAGGTATACAAAGGGAAGGCGGTGCTGTTGAGAAAAACATGAAATTCTGCATTGTCACACAAGGAGCACCGCGAGGAGACGGCTCACAAGGGGCCCGTCACGTCTCGAAACAGTTTTGTCGTTTGAGCTGATATCGCCCGCGTGATTCTGAAATGAAGTTATTTCTGGTTACATGCCAACTAAGCGCAGATCACCGCTGTAACATGAAAGCCTCTTAACTCCTTTTTTTAAATTGTTACTTAAATTGAGAGTTCACTTGATCCTTTCTCGACTGCACGAGTTTCATAACCCACAGGACAATTAAACCAATTCAAAACCTATTGTATAGCCTTGCATGGGTTCTAAGTGTTCCTGATGAAGTTCTGTTCATATGTTGTATATAATATCTTGCAGTGACAAGCTGCAGTGTATATTCTCGTCATATCACCTCCTCCTGTACTGTCTGTGCAGTCAGGATTGTTGCGCGTAGCCACACATGAAAGCATTTTGAGGATTATTTCATCTGAATTTGTCGAAGTAAAATGCTCACAATGCGACACACAGACAATTATTACAGAATATGTTTAAATAGATTCGTTGAGATTGGCACTGCATGCAGGGGACGCTGAAAGACAGATATCGATGTGGATATTAATTTCAGATGAATGCACCTGCACTTTAAAGAGTGTTTTCATTTTCAAGCACACTTCTTCTCCTTTCGGCTGGTTCCCTGTTTCTCAGGGGTCGCCACAGCGGATTTTATAGTTTCCATCGGTACCCTTTGAGGGTACAGCACCGGTGGCGGTCATTGTTAACCCAGGCCTCGACCGATCCAGTATGGTCTTGTCGGACCGCGTGATGATTTAGCAAAATTTTACATCGGATGCCCTTCCTGACACAACCAATAACCCTATGGACGGGGGCACAGGTAAAGTGCTGGACGCCATCCCAGTATTCATGGACTTGCGCCCATGCCTGTCGCAATTTTCAAGCACACTACATATGCAAATTATTTGAAATCATGATTTTAACTCTTCCATTGATTAGAGTTGGAGCCCAAAGCATTCACAAAGCCAAGAAAGTCCAGCTCACTCACTGCATTTCTGTAATACATCATTATGAGGTGACTTAAATGGCTGACCTCACTTTATTGTCTCCAAAAAACACTCATTTTCTCACATCTTAATTTCTGCACTAACCTATTTTAGCATGTTGTGACCCATTAGGTTTGTTCGAAGAACAAGTGCAAAAATAACTTGAAGCGACCACAAAAGAGGTTTTGGTGGCTTTACTCAAGTTAAGCCGACCCAGTATTTGTAAATTAGTTCACATCGATGAGGCAGAACACACAATATTAACTATCTTGAAAATTTAACACCATATATTTTACTCTACTTAGATCTCTGCAGTTTTTTTCCCCCCAACTTGCCATTTTCCTTAAGGTTTGCTGATCCAGTTTGAATTCACTTTGGTCCTGTCTGCTCTATTATTGCAATGGAGTGAGTCAACCTGTGAGTAAGACCAGCAAAGAGTTTGATGACAGCTATCATTTGATGTATTAAACCAGCTCGCAAAAACCTAGCCCAGTGCAAACAGCCGCACATTCTCTTGCATGTTGTCGTTTGCTCTCTTAAACATGGCCAGTTGAGTTCATTTGACAGAAACGCTTAAGCCATGTGGGCCGTCTGTGTTCCTTCGCCAAAGGGAGCATCTAAGTTGTATCAAACTGATCGAAATGCACGTAATAGTTTGATGCCAAGGAGTGGTTGCAGCTGGACTGCTTGCTATGATGAATCGAAGCAAATTATTTACAGAGTGAAAAGAAGCCATGTTTGCTCATATTTCTCTAATCTGCAGCATTATTTAGACAGATGTTTTTTTTTAAGGGCCTTTATTGTCAGTTTGTGATGAACTTTTGGTGTTGATTTGTGTGTGTGTGTGTGTGTGTGTGTGTTTTGGTTTTATATGTGCCACAGTAGTCAGGTAAAATGCATCAGACTTCAGATTTCATAAGGAATAACCTTCAATCTTTAGTCTTAATGAATATGCCTTTTCAGTCGCACTTTTGACATTATGTTATATGATGGTACGCTATGCTGTAACGTGATCTGTTATGTTATGTTACGTTATGTTATATATTATGTTATATGTTATGTTATATGTTATGTTATGCTAGGCTAGGCTAGGTTTTTTTTGTAAGGTTAAAGAGCGGCTGTCAAAAAATTACCAAACAGGTGCATTAAAACTGTGCACAGACATGCTAACAGCCAACCTAGATAATGAAAAATGTATGTTATGTTATCCTATGCGATGCGATGTGATGTGATGCGATGCGATGTGATGTTATGTTATGTTTTGCTAGACTAGGTTATTTTTTGCAAGGTTAAAGAGCGGCTGTCAAAAAGTTACCAAACAGGTGCATTAAAACTGTGCACAGACATGCTAACAGCCAACCTAGATAATGAAAAATATCACCCCGAGCCTTTGTACATCCACATCAAAAGAGTGCTTTCTACCATGGGAAGTTATCTTTTAGCGTGTGCGGTGGGAACGAGTCATGCAAAAAGGCCCTCTTAACACGCTTTGAGGCAACAAAACCATAAACAGCTGTTAGTTGTGAAAAGAAGGCTTAATTTTTGTTTGGCAAACACCCTGAGTCATTTGTCAAGCACTTGGTCTTCTTTAGAGTCACAGTTCCGTTCAGAAATAAAGATCTTCTTCAAGCGGCGAGACGGGATTCCAGTAAAACTGACCTGTACCCTTCACACATAAACACGTTGGGAGAAATGTAGGTCAAAAGCTAATTATGTGGTCTGGCAAGTGGGGCTTATATCAAGATATTTCTCAAGGACTACCGAAGATCTGCCTGTACATGCTCTCGTAAAATATGTAGCATGTGATTGGATAGAATACATTGTTTGTTTGGGTACGGGCTGGAGTCACACCTTCACCCCGTGAACTTGACGGATTTTAAAGCTCAAGTTGTGTCACTCCCAAAGTCCAAAAAGTCAGTACAAGCCGTCACAGAGCTGCTGTTGTCGAGGTGAAGCTGAATCAAAGGCCGAAAACAGCGACGGCAATCGTATTTGTCGATTCCATCCTTTTTACGGAGGGTCTCACAGAAGAGCAGTAATTTAGGGATCAAGAGCAAGAGCCACTTGTTGAGAGACAGAAGACGAAGGTATCCGTCGACCTACCCAGCGCGCCTCAGTTCAAAGTCAGGAAGTACAGTTTTCAGGGCTTAACGTCGCATTCCTGGAGTCTCCTCGGCTATGATCTCAGAGGAACGCCGTTCTCACAGTGTGTGAGATTAATATTTAACTCAGTATTCGGGTGAAAACATCACGGAAACCGATTTCCAAAATATTTGCTTTTCTTAAAAGGCTAACGCTATCGTCATCAAGCTCGTGCTCATTAAAACGCATTGAAGGCTTGTCACATATGACTGATGTGCAGGTGGGTGACTGGCTAATTGACGTACCAGTATGTCAAATGGAGAAATTGCAGCTCGGTGTAAATGAATACTGATAACAGTGTCAGTTCCTTCACACCCAGTATGTAAAATAACCAAAGCTAGGTTATCGTGTTGCGATGAAAGTAGAAGCTTTCACCTCAGCACTTCGTATAGCAGAGAGAACATTGGTTTTTTCTTTGAGACATTTTTAGTCAAAAACAATTGGAAATGTCAGAATTAAAACATCAGTAACTGAATACCAAGATAATGCAGTCAGCGTTGGTAATGAGGATTTTTAAAGGCGTATAATCATGACTACATTATTGTGTATGGACTCAGCTTTGCAGTCACGTCACTGTGGTGACATTCATGGAAAAGCTTGTCAGTAAGTTTTTTTTTTAATAGTTTTAAGGAGTGATTTTAAAGATGAAACTGATTTATCTAGTCCGCATCTGAGCTCTTTCAGACAGGGCATTCCCATCCGCCAATGAGTCTAGTGACAAATCCAATAAATCCTACATGTTTTAACCCATCAGCCCTGTGTGATGGCCTGGTGGCCTGTCCGGGGTGTCTCCCCGCCTGCCGCCCAGTGACTGCTGAGATAGGCTCCAGCATCCCCGCGACCCTGAGAGCAGGATAAGCGGTTTGGATAATGGATGGATGGATGGATGTTTTAACCCAAAGTCATAATAAAAGCTAATAAAAGATCCTGATGGGGATGATTACTCTCAAATCTAATTAACTTTTCTCATCCCCCAACAGTGGAGACACAGTTCTACTGAATATACGGTCGATATCTGACACTTACTCACCCATAAAAATGGAAACCAAAGTTGGAGTGAGTCTTAATGAACCTTGTACCGGTTTGCCAGTTACATGTATTTCCTCTTTCTGAGCAAAGTCCTGCTTCATATCTACACCCAGTTAAACACATTCATACATACGGAAGCTGCTCAGCTTATTGTGTCTATGTGAATTCTTTGATTTTTCAAATAGGCTTGTCACTCTAACATACATTTCAATGATTAACTTGTGTAATACAACATAATTGTGGAGGGTACCGGAAAAACAAATGTCTGAAAGAGGTTTTATGGTGCAGACAAGGTGCCATTTACTTCAATCAGGAGCAATACTGGGCCTCTATCAGATCCATTTATTGCTATTGCAGCACCGGTCATCGAGATATGAACAGTGTTGAGAGATACGAGCAAATTGGCTGAGGCTGGACCGAGAAACTCTGTTCATGATGCAGATGTGCTGGAGTCGTCCTCAAATTCTGCAGTGGTCAATACTAATGACCTCTTTAAACCCTCTTTAAACATTAGCGTCTTCTTCCAGTTTAAAGGGAGAATGATCTACACTTTGGTTTGTGTTTGATACATAGCATGCAGTACTGCAGATTGAACATAAAAATATTTGAACAGCATAATTCGTATACAACGTATGTATAGTTTGAGCTATTTCACGAGATGAGAAATTCATGTCGCTATGCACAGTACCATGACAGCTTTGTCATATTACACATATTGCTGTATATCAAGTCGGGTGATCAAAATATCAAACCAAATATCAAAATGCTTTTATTTATCTGTAAAATCAGAAATAGATGGTCAGTTTTGCTGAAGCTGGTCTGCCTCAAAGGCTGAGGCTGACTCTGCAAGGAGCAGATATACTGTATACGGATTGACCGTCATAAATATTTGAGAAAGCCAAACCCTGACACATGATTATTTCATGTGACACCATACATACACTGAATCTGTAATGGGAGGGTCTCCACATGTGACATCACTCCTCTCTGGAAACTCCTCTTCCTCCTGATGAGAAGATTCAGGAGGAGT
The DNA here is from genome assembly GCF_029633865.1 of Lampris incognitus. NCBI lineage: Eukaryota > Metazoa > Chordata > Actinopteri > Lampriformes > Lampridae > Lampris > Lampris incognitus. The sequence continues at coordinate 28,288,798 of NC_079229.1, forward strand.
CCTGTGCTTCACCAGTCTGGTGAGGAAGAGGAGTGCCGTCGCGCAACGGCCCCAATGCATTATTACTATTCACAACATTCACAGATGAGGAAAACACACATTTGAGCGAACAAGATGGTAAATTTGTCATGAAAAGAAACAAAACCTTCTTCGCTTTTTTCTTTTTTCTAATTATGTACTCCGCTCCATCCATACAAGCTGACTCTTAAGTGTAAAATCGGGTTTAGGCAACAGGGAAAATATGGTTCACATGTTAGCTTGGATTTAGGGGTTCAACTGTAATGGGAAGGAAGCAACACAAAAAAAACTACAGGTAACACTGTGAATGTAAAATGTAGGGAGTCTTGAAGAGACAGAGAGGAATGTTGGCCAAACATAACACCCTCAGCCATGGCAGTGCTGATTGGGTGACAAAGATAAAAAAAGGATTCTTCAACTAACACAGACTAATGTCGTCGCCTTAGTCCACAGCGGCTGTTGCCCCGGGTGCGTGTGAAATGCTTGGCGTGGACAAAGTAAACCACGGCCGGTGCCCATTCTCCATTGTCCTCAAAGCCTCCTTAAGAGGTCTCTTCACAGGTCCAGCAAACACACTCTCCAGACTCTTGGCATATCTCTGAAGATCCTCCTTTTGTGTGTGGAAACACATTACTCTCTCAAGGAGAGGAACAGGGGAAACAAGGCAGCACTAGTGAAAAGGCTTAAGTATCTCAACCCCACCCCACCCCACCATCCATCCACCCCACCCCTGCAAGTCCGCCTCTCCCTTCTCACCAGATGATAATTGGGACTGGAACACTTTTTTTTTTTTTTGGTGCAGGTCTAATTCAGAGAGTAAATTGCAACATGGGAAAAACATGAATGGGTCCCGGGCTGTGTAATGACTCAGCCACAGAGATGCTAAGAGTTGCTCTTTGTGGTCGAAACAAAAGGGAAATGTTCTGTTAATCAGTGTTGTTATATGAGTTGTACGTTCCCTTAAAAGAAAATAGTGGGATTTGAATGCTCCTCGCCAGGAGCTGAATTGGAGGGGGGGGGCATATATATATATATATATATATATATATATATATATATATAATAGAGATGCATTGGTGAAAACTGCAGATTATTTTAGAGACAGTTTTGGAAATGTGTTGTTGAACACTCGCTGCCCATTTCTAAAATGAAGTACCTTCCAGTAAGACTTTTCATCTGTCTGTCAATGTCGTCTTTCTGTCTCTATCCATTTTGTAGGACTGTCTGCCTGTTTGTCCATCCCCTCCTATGTGAAAGGGAAGAGAAAGAAACGTTAAAGAGGCCATATCGTGACCGCACTGTCGGGTCATTTCAAACTGCAGTTTAATTCCTCAGAGTTAGCATGGAAAACAACACACAACGCTGACCCGAACAGCTTATACCGCATTGTTTCCTTGTGCTTCCATGAAAAAAGAAGATTAAAATTCAGGGAGGAATGCAAAAAATGCCATTCTGCATGGATCAACTACAGCCTAAACCATGCTGCATGTGTGATTATTTCAAAACATTGAGCATATTGTCAAGGTAAACATGAAATGATCAAATTAGTGTTTATTAGTGCATGCATGAACATGACTACATCTATACAACCTTAATGAACAGCAATATAAAGGATTTGCGGTAATTTCAAAGATATTACAAATGACCTATATATATATATATATATATATATATATATATATATGGAGAGAGAGAGAGAGAGAGAGAAATCGTTCAATTTATATTCATTGATAAGAAATTAATCAATGGATTTCACATCATCGAGGATAAAGATGATGTTGATCACAGATAACTCATAAAAGGAAGTGATGTGGATCAGGAAACCACTCTGTAACTGGTTCTGACCATCCTTTGCAGACCGTTGATGAGGTTGTTTATGCCTGTGATGTTGTTCCACTGCTCTTCGGTGGCCATGTGAAGTCGTTGAGGATTGGGGGGAGATGACGTTTGCAGTGAATGTTCAGGCCATGGAGAAACAAGGATGTTTTTAGCTTCTAGATCCGTGTGCAGATCCATTTGATAAGCAGCTTCGGAGCGTTGCCACAGTATGTGCGTTCAGATTGCCATTGATAAAACACAGTTTCATTGGTTGTCCTGTACCTAACAGCCCATTCCTTAAAGATGCACTGCAGAGTTTGGCCATTAGTAGTGCTACCGAGCAAAGCGGACCCCAAGCCATGACAAAAAGTCCAACTTACTCTTCAAGCTGCTGAGCTAGGACCTTGTTTATAAACATTGGGGTCATCTAAATATTGAAAATTGAAGATTTTTCAAATGTCTTTGAGGGTAATAACTCTTGTTAACATAGTCACCAAGATCTAACAACATAATCTACATCTGCACGATCAAAATTTTGCAATGTAAACAAACCTTGTTTACATGAAAAACTCAGCAGTTCATCTTAAACCCCAACACCATAAACCATGAGGCACTCTATAAACAATGTTGATACCAGCTGGATATTGTAGCAGGCTTTGCCTGGCAATGGCTGCACATAGTTCCTATCCACCCCTCTTATGTCTGTGTTATGTTTATCTGTCGTCTTGTTTCACCCCGTTTATTGTAAAGCAACTTTGAGTATTAGAAAAGCACTATATAAGTTTAATTTATCATTAATTTATTATTATAGTCCACTTAGTGTGGGAAGATGGCGGCGCAAACTCACATTTTCAGCGGCCTCACCCAGTACCGGTGTGGGAAGATGGCAGCGTGAACTTACATTTGCGGCAGCCTCACCCAGAGCCGTCCATGCAGTGTCTTTGTCCATGTCTGTGTCTAAGTTTGTGTCTTCGTTCGATGGCTGGGAGAGCTTGGTCAGCTGCGACCGAAGAGGAAGCACTGAGGGCGGTCTGACAGGATGCGTAAATGGGGCAGACTAAGCTAACTGCTAGCCCATGCAGACCAGCAGTTCTGATAACATCGAGGGCGATCTGGCGGCAGCCTTGCCTAGCATTGACTGTGTTTTTGGTGTCGTCGTGTGGAGTGTGGGGAGGTGTGTCAAAGGTTTCTGGCTGGGAGAACCGGCATTGGATCGGCTGGGGGAGCCAGGTCTGCTGCGTCCGGTGGGCCCAAGGACCACGGCCCTACCCGGAGCTGCGCCTGAAGAGGAAACACCGAGGGCGGTCTGACAGGATATGGAAGCAGGGCAGGCTAAGCTAACTGCTAGCCCATGCAGACCAGTAATTCCGACAGTCATCCTGGCTGGTGTTCGTTCTCTTGGACAGTGATTTTTTTGTTGCTTAGTTTGGATATATGTGTTTTTAGTTTGGATATGTGTTCTTAATTTGGATATACACTCACCGGCCACTTTATTAGGCACACCTGTCCAACTGCTCGTTAATACAAATTTCTAATCAGCCAATCACATGGCAGCAACTCAATGCATTTAGGCATGTAGACATGGTCAAGACGATCTGCTGCAGTTCAAACCGAGCATCAGAATGGGGAAGAAAGGTGATTTAAGTGACTTTGAATGTGGCATGGTTGTTGGTGCCAGACGGGCTGGTCTGAGTATTTCAGAAACTGCTGATCTACTGGGATTTTCACGCACAACCATCTCTAGGGTTTACAGAGAATGGTCCGAAAAAGAGAAAATATCCAGTGAGCGGCAGTTCTGTGGGCGAAAAAGCCTTGTTGATGCCAGAGGTCAGAGGAGAATGGCCAGACTGGTTCGAGCTGATAGAAAGGCAACAGTAACTCAAATAACCACTCATTACAACCGAAGTATGCAGAAGAGCATCTCTGAACGCACAACACGTCGAACCTTGAGGCAGATGGGCTACAGCAGCAGAAGACCACACCGGGTGCCACTCCTGTCAGCTAAGAACAGGAAACTGAGGAAACAATTCGCACAGGCTCACCAAAATTGGACAATAGAAGATTGGAAAAATGTTGCCTGGTCTGATGAGTCTCGATTTCTGCTGCGACATTCAGATGGTAGGGTCAGAATTTGGCGTCAACAACATGAAAGCATGGATCCATCCTGCCTTGTATCAACGGTTCAGGCTGGTGGTGGTGGTGTAATGGTGTGGGGGATATTTTCTTGGCACACTTTGGGCCCTTAGTACCAATTGAGCATCGTGTCAACGCCACAGCCTACCTGAGTATTGTTGCTGACCATGTCCATCCCTTTATGACCACAGTGTTCCCATCTTCTGATGGCTACTTCCAGCAGGATAACGCGCCATGTCATAAAGCTCGAATCATCTCAGACTGGTTTCTTTAACATGACAATGAGTTCACTGTACTCAAATGGCCTCCACAGTCACCAGATCTCAATCCAATAGAGCACCTTTGGGATGTGGTGGACCGGGAGATTCGCATCATGGATGTGCAGCCGACAAATCTGCAGCAACTGCGTGATGCTATCATGTCAATATGGACCAAACTCTCTGAGGAATGTTTCCAGTACCTTGTTGAATCTATGCCACGAAGGAGTAAGGCAGTTCTGAAGGCAAAAGAGGGTCCAACCCGGTACTAGCAAGGTGTACCTAATAAAGTGGCCAGTGAGTGTATGTTCTTGTAGTTTTTGGGTACGTGTTTTTGTCTTTGTGTTGCACTGCTGTGGGCTGAGAGAAACGATATTTCATTTCATGTTACTTAAGTACATGAAGTGGAAGGATAAATAAAGTGTTCCTGATTCCTGATAGTCACGAGTTTAGAGACCAGATGGATGACATCACTGATTCAACATTGGAAGCAGTTTATGGTTGTGAAATGAATATTCAACTAACAATTAGGGTGGTAAAATGAACTTTAAAGGGCAACAACCCCGTTGAACAGACGTATACTTCCTCAATGGCACTGTGAAATGTGACACAATTGTACCTTATCGAATGGCCCATTGTTTCAGTACCATAGCATTAAATCATGGCGTTTAATCTGCGTTTTCCTTTGACATGCTTGTCACTAAGATGGATAATCTTGGTAAAGGTGAAATGCTCACTGACAACGATGTAAACAAATTTGCGTGCACATTTTGGAAGAAATAAAGATTTGGTACACATGGAATGGTTTGTAGATATTTCATCACCTAATAATGAACTATGGGACCAATTCTATCGAGTTTAAATATGCCCTAACTCTTCTGCAAACCTGTAGCATCAGTTTGACAGCCGGTGGGCTGAAAACATTATTATGGGAACCGTGTAAAAGGGCGGTGGTTGAGTATTGCTCATGAATATAGATTTGAATATGGAATATGAATTTGGGCGGCACGGTGGTGCAGTGGTTAGTGCTGTTGCCTCACAGCAAGAAGGTCCTGGGTTCGAACCCTGGGGTTGTCCAACCTTGGGGGTCATCCCAGGTTGTCCTCTGTGTGGAGTTTGCATGTTCTCCCCGTGTCTGAAGTGGGTTTTCTCCGCGTGCTCCGGTTTCCCCCACCATCAAAAAGACACGCATGTTAGGGTCAATACTCCTGTCTGTGCCCCTGACCAAGGTAATGGAAAGATGAACTGGAGCTGCTCCCCGGGTGCGGCGCAGCGGCTGCCCACTGCTCTTAGCTACACAGCTAGGATGGGTTAAATGCAGGGCAGAATTTCCCCATGGGGATTAATAAAGTATATCAAAATCAAAAACAAAGACACTGACCCAAATTAGTGCTTCTGTCCAAAAGGTGTTAAATTCTCCCCACACATTTTAACATTTTCAGCCGTTTTTTATTTGCTTGAAATGAGACTTACATCTGTGGAGTTCTGCCAAATGTTGTTGTTGTTGTTGCTGCCACTAACTTCTCCACAATATAAACCTTCTCTATAAAAAATTCATACTGTATAAGTGCTTATTGATCTTACTGGACATCCATATCCTACACCAAACAAAAATTACCAAAATCTGTCAGCTGATGCGAGTTCCTCTACATTTGCCATCAGCGTGGCATTTCTACCCGGCAGTCACAGGCATGTCTCACCTGAACTTAATGTCGGTTCTTAACACAGTTTCAGTTGACTGGAAAACGTTATCCAGGTTGCTTCAGTGCAATTACCGTAAATAAAACAAAACTTGATAAGCATGCGGTGTATTAAGCTGAACTAAGTTAAGGCCTGTAGCATTATTCATGCTTACAGGCTGGTTATGCAGACTGCAACACCAAAACAAAACGCCTGAATAATGAATCATCATCCACAAATGGTAAAGTCATGATTACACAGTGTCACACCTTTTATACGATGCATTTATGTTTCAGAGATTTGCGGTCAAAGTAAATTCCAGAGATGGCAGTGAGGATAGAAAAAGAAAAACAGCAGATCATATTTGACCAGAGACCTGGTTCAGTCTGGGTACGGAGACATGGTAAAGTTGGTTGAATGATACTAGTTTCACTGACAAAAGACTCTGGCAGACAAATACAACTGTGTGAATCACTATTATCCATGCTACAGGCTATGTATATAATTTTGATGTGTTTGATATAAACTACATCATTTTGTGTACATATTGATATATATTCTGCTAATTTACCTTAAGCCAGACCTACCTGAGGAACCGGTGATGCAAATTTGCACAAGTTTGATTCATTGTGATTCACTGTGTTTGTCAGCGTTTTTTAACTATCCCTATAATATCAGATGAAAAACACTACATAAAGAGTAAATCATGAATGAAATTACTTTCTCTTTCAAGGAGGCGTTTAACTTAAGAGCTCCCATCAAACCCAGGCCCTGCTCCGGTAACATCAGGAAATAGGCTGAAGTAAGAACAAGAAAATACAAAAGTATAGCTTTAGGCGATCTCAAGCGATAATTTTCCAAATTGCTAGTCTCCTCTCTGCCCTGTCTCACTGTGCATGTTCAAATCCCTCTCTCAGACAGAGACGGCTCTCTTATTACGACTCGCTCCGCTCAGCTGACTCGTGGGACTCCGTTGTAAATTGTAGAAACACTGCAGCACCTTGACTGTATCCTGCAGCAAACACACACTTTGTGATGATATGAAAACGGCAGCGGCTTCTCAGTACTTGGTGAAAGTCAGGCCGTAGATTTAAACAGACTTCTGCAAAACCTTTGCAGCAACGCTTTAGATGAGCAGCTAAGCCCACAACCAAAATGTCCATTTTCAGAGTATATCTTAAATGAAGAATTTCATCACATCCCTTGGAGCCATTATTTTCTTATTTCAGCTTTTAACGTTAACGTAGCCGAGTTGACTGACTAAGAGTTTACTGCAGTGGCCTTGGGAAATCGTGCAAAGGATTTCAAAGCCCTTTTTGCAGCCCGTCACGGGTGGGAGGCATTCACCGGCGCTCAGAACAAGGCAAGACGAGAGAAATAAAGGATGATGATCTGAGTTGAATTCCACGGCATTTTCTTATATAGAGGAGGGGGACAGTGGAGTTGAAAGGTCAATGGTGCCAGTTTGCTGAGGCCCAGCTGCCCCCCCCTTAAGTCCCAAGTGAAAGGCGAGTGCCTCAAGAGCTATCCCGTTCTCATAACACTACACCACTTCATTTTGGTGGAGAAGAGTCACAGGGTACTCATGGACCGGGACCCCGATACCAACAACCCCCCCACCCAAACCCACCCTTACGCCATCCCTATTCATCGTCTGCTTGGATGACAAGACCCCCGGACAAAGCTTAATAAGAGAAAGAGGAAGCTTCGACTTGAGAGGGCCTCTCAATTCGGAGTCTGTCTGCTTTTGTTTTCCACGCCACTAGATTTCCACCTCCCCGAGATCGTTCTCACCGACGATGACCAGAAACTGTTGAAAGGCCGCTTGTTTTGCTCCACGTCCATAAGTTGAAAGCTTCTTTTTTTTCCTCCCCCTTTTCTCCCCAATTGTATCCGGCCAGTTACCTCACTCTTCCGAGCCGTCCTGGTTGCTGCTCCACCCCCTCTGCCGATCTGGAGAGGGCTGCAGACTACCACATGTCTCCTCCGATACAGTCGCCAGCCGCTTCTTTTCACCTGACAGTGAGGAGTTTCGCCAGGGGGACGTAGCGCGTGGGAGGATCACGCTATTACCCCCAGTTCCCCCTCCCCCCCGAACAGGCGCCCTGACCGACCAGAGGAGGCGCTAATGCAGCGACCAGGACACATACCCACATCCGGCTTCCCACCCGCAGACACAGCGAATTGTGTCTGTGGGGACGCCCAACCAAGCCGGAGGTAACACGAGGATTCGAACTGGCCATCGTGTTGGTAGACAAAGGAATAGACCGCCATGCCACATGGACGTCTGAAAGGCTTATTTTGAGATGGGCGCACTTCTTCCAACACAAAGCACAATGAGAAACCTGCCCTTCAAACAGGGACCGATGCTGCACAGTGTGATGCGGCGGATACGAGGAGTTTCTCCTTCTGTTCGTCCATCGGTGTGTTTTGACTCCCTGCGCTCCATAACAAAGTTACCCTGCGTTACTATGCCGTTTCAGAAAGGAGAGAAAATCATGCTTTTAAGATGACACTCTCACACCTCAAGGCTTGCATGGGGCTCAAAGTGCTTCATAACTGGCTCCTCTGACTTGATAGTGAGCTGTTTCATTCACAAAATCTATGATTATATGTTTTAATGATACCATGCCACTCCATGAGAGAAGGCCTGGCTGGTGTTCCCGGTTTTGACTCCATATCAAATGGTGATGCACCAGAATTGAGATGCTTTTCAAAGCCATGTGAAACTCTGATACTGTATTTAGAATGCATTTTGCCTAAACTTGTAAAAATTACAGCCCTAACTGTGTGTTTAAGAGACGCTGAATACAGTTGGAGAGCAATATATAAAAACCTCATGACCACATTAAACAGCACTTCAATATTGACTGACTTCAAAGGGGCGCAGGGAGAGAAAGGGGAGCGAGCACTGGAAGCCAAAACAGTAATTTAACACATCATTATAAATATTAGGTAAAATTCGAATACACTTTTAAGTGGGATTTTATTATGTTGAGTTCATGTAATAAGAGGTTAGCATAATTAATGTGTCAGGTGAGAGATAAAATCACACCGTTCCTTTTCGTGGGCCAAGACTGATAAAAGTTTGTCCCCCCCCCCCCGAAATTTTCGATCCCATGCAAACGCGGGCCAAATGGAAATGGCCACATCTAAGAATTACAACTAGCAGATTATATGAGAATATCTTCCGCACATCATTGAGCTACATTTGCATAATAAAGTCTGGAAAACTACAGTGGGACATTGCGCAATAGCGTTGTATGTGGGGGTCCCACGAGTGAATTGACGGGGCATGGGTGAATTTTGACATTGATAAATCAGTTTTTGCCCCCCCCCCCAATTGTACCCGGCCAATTACCCCATTCTTCTCTGCCGTCCCAGTCGCTGCTCCACCCCCCCTGCCGATTCAGGGAGAGCTGCAGACTGCCACATGCCTCCTCCGATACATGTGGAGTCGCCAGCCGCTTCTTTTCACCTGACAGTGAGGAGTTTTGCCAGGGGGACGTAGCGCGTGGGAGGATCACGCTATTCACCCCAGTTCCCCCTCCCCTCTGAGCGGGCGCCACGACTGACCAGAGGAGGCGCTAGTGCAGTGACCAGGACACATACCCACATTCTGTGTCTGCAGGGAAGCCCGACCAAGCTGGAGGTAACACGGGGATTTGAACCGGCAATCCTTGTGTTGGCAGACAAAGGAATAGACCGCTATAGTACCCGGACGCCCCGATAAATCAGTTTTAAAGATTTAATTTTAATGTTCTGTCTCTTGAAAAATCATAAGGACACTATCTGTGTGTTCTTGCATCTTCGGTAAAAGGGTTTCTTCTCCCCCTGGGATTACATTATAGGCACGAGGACAACAACGTGGGAAAAGGTCTTATTATGAATTTGTCAAAGGAAGCGATGCAGCAGCAATTACAAGAAAGATAACCTCGATGAACCATCTCAATTACATTAAACAGTGGAGATATGGTTGGCTCTGTTAACGGGGGGGTAGAGGCAACAGCGTTAGAAGCCCTTCAGCCGCACGAACCCTTCGAAAATGGAACGACGAGCGCAAATCTGTGGAGGTGAGCCGTCGTTGTGAGCGGTGTAAACTGGGGAAATTCCTATTGTTGGCAGATGTATCAGCAGGCCTGGTACGTCCTCAGGCATCTCGTGTGCAAGTCTTGGCTGCACGAGACACAGCCCGGGGGAGCTCAGACAAAATATACAGACCCCATACCACCAATAAAAAGATCATCAGATAGTTAACTTAATTTGTCTTGTCTTTTCATGGCTTTTATTGTTAGAAAAAAAAAAGAAAAAGAGAAGCGGCCAAGTCATGCCCCGTTAATGCCATCATTTGGGTATTAATTTGAAACAATGATGAGGCTCTGAGACAAATATGAACATCAAAGTAATCTTCTTCTCGAACATTTAGACTGCCTTTGTGTACACTGCAGACAGACCTGAGCGGGCCCTGACATGCCAGCGTGAACATTTAATAAATCTTACGTTGAAGGAGGAAAACCCTTAACAGATTGATTAACTGCTGACAGTTTTATGCCAAAATTACTATTGTTGCACTCTGAGCACTCATCATTAGTAAAATCAATGGTAAGCTAGGATCATTTATACTTTTACCACTCCTCTTGCATCTCTGTCAGCCCTTTCATTTGGTCCCGGTCTATCAGCAGTCCCCAGCAGGGCAATGCAGAGACACCTTTAATGGGCCCGGTTATGACAGTAGCTGTCGTATGACACCTAATAGCCTGCAGTAAGTAGTTTGTATCTCATCAATGTGTAAAGGGACTCATAAAGGGCGAGTTCGCCCAAAGCAAAGCCTTGTTAGATGTGTTTATGTTATACAAGTGTCATTTCAGCTGCTGCCATGAGAGCTTTTCTCCAGCACCGATGCATTAAGATACATGAACTCTTCTCAATTGAACGGGGACAAATCAGTATCACAGATGTTGTTCAGGTGGATTATATTCCTTAGATTTCTATTGCGTCTATGAAATATCACAAAAACACAGGATGCACCTTTGAATTGGGCTCCCGCTGTGACCCAAATACCTTACAAATCATTTTCCTGTTGCCTTGCATCAGAGGTAAGAGCCCCAAAATTCTTGAGAAATCCCCAAAAAGAGGCCTTTGGATGAATTAACCAACAGAGCTTGAGTATCTACTGGCCGTCCAGAAGGACGCGGGTAAGAGAACCGGTTTGAAACAATTGGATGCAACCGCAGAAATGCACCTGCAGAGATTATTTGTCAGTCTGGAAGAACTTGAGCCACAAACTGTCATCATCAAAATGTCTTGTTGCAGGTCCAAACATCAACTGCAGTGTGTTTGTCATCTGTCTATCTCCACACAACACCCAGGCGATGCCGATGACCTCGGACCACCTCCTCGTCCCAGCTTTGCAGTCGTACACCTGAAACAATTCAACAGTCTTTAGCGTAAATGAACCGAGCAAAAAGTGGAAAAACACCCCAAACAATAGGAACTTGTTTGAGTGAAATGATTAGGCTGGATCACACTTGGCCAGCTAAAGCGGCTTAAAGCAAGGAACATTCATAGCCAGCCGTGTAATAACACACCAACCAAAGTTGGGGGGCTTAAACAATGCCTAAACTCTGACAATACAGCAAACAATGGTAAAATGGCCTCATTCTTTCTGCGGCAGATTACTATTCATTGTAATATCAGCAAGCAATTTGTTTGGAGGTGAAACTGTTGCGCCCATTCCCAGACAACTTCCAGATTTTATTGAATGCCCAGGAATTGCATTTGATAACAGTTAATCTTTGTTTCTGGAGTAACTGATTGACTCCAGGTAAAAAATATGGGCGTACATGTGCATCTGTTAATCAGTGTGCACATGTTGTATGTGCGCTTATCACATACACCATATACTATGTGTGATATAATACATGCATTTTCCCCATGCATATGCTTGCATGCACTTGCATTGCATGTGTTTATACCGGTATTTGTACAGGAATACATGGCAATATTGAAGTGAAGTTCGGTCCCACCATGATGCAACACCAGCTGTGACCTTGACTGGTCTGCACCAGCAAAACATGAGTCACAATTCAGTGGTTTCAGGAGAATGGCAGGAATGGATACGAAATATGCTAAGGACTTGCTGTTGAGCAATCCAAGATGGGCTTTGCTGCGATATTTTGAAAAGACATCCGTGGTGGTATTTTCCCCTGCTGTGATAAGGATATAGGGTTATTGAGAGGCGTGAAACACTGGCCTTGTTTTGGTCCAAATGATCTCTGGTCTGGATGGAAAATGGTGTTCATATCTCTTCTTGTATACAGGATAGTCTTCTCATGAACAACCTGGGTTGGAAGTCCTCTTCAGGGGTCCAGATGATAAATCTGTTTTTCAGCGCTGAAGTTCGGCCCCCGGGCGATGATTGGACTGAAGCCATGCCAGAAAAAGCATTGGACACTATTACAGAGCTGCCAGAACTGAGGGAAGTCTTAAAAGCTGGTGCTTCCTTTGCTTTTGACCATACCTCATATATGAGTTTTCTCAGGCTCACCTATGCCAGCTAAAACTTAGAAGTTCACTCGACACGTCAGCCTTTCAAAGGAGCAATCTAATATGACCTCGGCCTCGGGTCAGCCCCTTCCTTCAGCGACAGCAGCAAAGCTCCGGCAGTTAGTAACTTCATCTCATGCGCTTATTCTCTCACAAAAGGTGTGTCTGTTTACAAAACCTCGACGGGCGCAACACTTACCACATCGGCGGGTACAAAGCCCGAGTCGAGTGATCCGGGCCTGGTATTGAAAGATGAAAGCTCAGATCGAGGCCCGCGCTCTGGAGCACGTGTCTGGGAGATGCTCTCATCGGCCTTCAATTAGACAGGTGGAAGGTGGAAGACTGCTCACAACGGTCGAGAGACAAGGGCAGAGAGGAGGATTGGGGGGGGGGCATTGAGCCCCGGCCGGGGGGTGGGAGGCTTGGGCTAACTTCACTCTTGTTTGATATACTTTGATATGCACACGCCACCGGAGCCCAGACTGTGAGTGTGAGGGGCGATGAGCAGGGACTTGTCGGACGCTTTATGGGATGCACCGTTTGTTTATTAATCACTAGGTTCTGTGATGTGTCTCTCATCACCCCAACAGGTATAATTAAGCTTTAAAGGGCATGGGAGGCTTGATGTGTCTGCAATTCATTTTGTTTTATCTCCATGTTCCTTTTGAAGTCACACAGCAGCATGGGTACAGTGTGAGTTTATACTGTACAGTGTGCATGCGTGCATGTTTGCATGCATGTGTGTGTGCGCATAAGATTGTGTGTCTACTCAGGTGTGTATGGTCAGGGAAGTTCTCAGGGAAGAGCTGATGTCTTATGTTCCCATGTTGCATATGCCTCAAAATGTAGCCCGACACGTCCTGTTTATCCTCGGTGAATTCAGTCATTCCAAAGAGTGACAGTTCAAAGGTTGTCAGTTTTTGATGGCCAGGTATTGTGCCGCTTATGTGACGTCTCGGGTTCCCGGTAGCCAGCTGTAAAGTGGCTGTTTTCAGCTGAGGTATGGGTCCAAAGTTTGGGTGTAAGGTAAACACAAAGCTGGCACATCTTGACTGACGTGGCACTGTTGACCCCATCGAAGGGTCAAGCGAATTGGAATATACATCAGAGAAATGTTTGAATTTCATGAGTTCCCCTCCACTTCATCTCCCCTAATATTGATTTGTGGCGTCAAACGACAGACGCTGAGTGGGACATCACGGTGGAATGTAAACACGTCAGGGCTGCACCTTGCTAGCCTTGATCTTCCATTCCAGCTCTCATCCAGCGGGACAGGTCCTCAAATTTACGGCGAGAAAGGGGAAGCGTAGCAGCCAATCAAACCGGCTGCGACTCTGACCCCCCCCCCCCTCGCTGCAATGGACAGAATCCAAAGTAAAGTTATTTGGAATTTTACTCATTTCACATAGCCAGGTTGTGATAGTTTTAAATCAAACTTTGGTTTCCGCAGCGGGGCCATACAGCAAATGGTAAGAAAGATAGGACGAGCGTCTTCCTGATTCTTTTCCATACCTTTCTCTACCAGGCTGTCAGAGCGGTAGGCGCAGGCGGAGGTGTGAAGAGATGAGAAGCTCACCTGTTTTCTTTGGCAGGGCAGACAGAGCCGGCAAACTGCCAGCAGTCTGTCACTTCTCCCACTGGATCTTCCAGTAATGTCCCTCCACATGCGAGTGAATGAAGGTTAACTCATGCGGAAATGTTGCCTGACGTTGCACTTCGCGGTACAACTGGCACAGATCGGTTTGAAGATTTCAAGAATGATTCTTCTTGGAAGAGCTGGTGTAAATTTCGATAAGGGGGTGGCAGGATGGCCTGGAGGTCAGTAGGGTTGTTTCCCTCGACTGGAGGATTCAGGTTTGGGTTTGGGTTCGATTCCCATTGAAGCAATGTGTAATGTGAAGTTTCATCCCAACCGGCTCCACATGGGATTCGCTTTGTTGGGGAAAAAAAACGAATTTCCCAGTGCATACTCCCATTGTCACTACCACCTAGACATTTACTTTATTGATTTATGAATTCATTGTGATCTTATAATAACAATCAGATAGCATTACCGATTGTGGTGATGAGATTTAAGAGTCAAGGCGGCTTACAGTAGATAATTGGACTATATCTGTATCCCAGTACTTGACACCTTACTGCTTTGGATTATCTCATTCATAGTAGATGAGAATTATTAGAAGTTGTGTTTTTTTATCATACAGGGGCAGTCAGACATCATGCTCACTTACAGTAAATGTACAGTCCACTATTCGGTATTGTAGATACAGAATTTGTACCATTGATAGGTATGATTGAAAGATGAGCTATATTCTGTTAGACCTCATGAAGTTTCAGACTTTTGTTTATGGTACGTACAAGCCATAACTTTAGTTGTCCCCCCCCCCCCATTTTCTACCCAATTGTGTCCCGTCCAATTTCCCCACTCTTCCGAGCCGTCCCGGTCACTGCTCCACCCCCTCTGCTGATCCAGGGAGGGCTGCAGACTACCACATGCCTCCTCCGATACATGTGGAGTCGCCAGCTGCTTCTTTCACCTGACAATGAGGAGTTTCACCAGGGGGATGTAGCGCATGGGAGGCTCACACTATTCCTCCTAGTCCCCCGTCCCCGCCCCCGAACAGGCGCCCCGACCGACCAGAGGAGGCGCTAGTGCAGCGACCAGGACACATACCCACATCCGGCTTCCCACCTGCAGACATGGCCAACTGTGTCTGTAGGGATGCCTGACCAAACCGGAGGTAACACGGGGATTCGAACCGGCGATCCCTGTGTTAGTAGGCAATGGAATAGACCACTACCCTACCTGAATGCCCTAGTTGTTTCTTAAATGGACAGTCTGCAACAGCACCAATGAATGCATCCTACAGGTCCAATGCATCTGGCTGAATACATCATGGGAGATGTCACACATCCCTTCAGCATCTTTGGCCTTACGCTAACAAGTTCACCTCAGGAGGGACCTGGATTCTTCCACCACTCACAGGATGTGTTACTACATATACTGTGAAGAGAAACCAGGATGCAGGAGAGAAGTCCTAATCATTAGTCATTATATAATTAGTTATTTCAAGGACAGGTTTTATGTGAAAAACACTGAGCCATTAAATACGTTACATTAAAATTGTCCCACAAAAGTTTAAACTTTGTAGATAAACACTAATCAGATGACAGGAGGAAGATTTGGAGATTTGGTTTGGCAGATAGTGGAAACAAAAACATCTGTGGTTCTTCTATTGGCACACCGAACAACAAGTAAATAAGTGTTGTTACTTTACCTTTCATCACCCACTGAAATTACAAGAGGCCAAGAGCCTTTTTTTTTTTTTTTTTTTTTGGCAGGATCTCAACATGCTTTGAAGTATCTAAGCTATGGTGAATGACTTGCCTGCCGAATGGTTGGGCAACATGCGTCTCTAGACCGTAGGGATTTTATATTGTGTTTTTTTTGTAATTGGCTTGGCCTTTGACAATCATATTATTTTGGATTTTTAGCGGAGCATAAGCTTGACAGCTTAATGCTGAGTGCTATGCCGGCTCTGAACCGCGGCCTATGCTAACAAGAGGTAGTCGTGGACTGCCGTCTTCAGGCGATGGTGCCTCCACAGCTTATTGTGGCAATGCTTTCAGAGGTCATAAGGTCTTTTTAGTGTTTCGTATTTCCTTTAATGTACTTTTGCCTTCAGTGTTTCTCATCAAACGGCTGCATGCTAAATGGTGCAAACGGTGTCATTGTTGTCACTTGCAACCATGTGAGCTGTTGTTGAACCCTATGACTGGCAAGATAGGATCTCATCCTGCCACGCTCCCACTCGTTGCCACCTGAACATGGACTCATCCATTGCAGTGAATGTGAGGGTAGGAGGAGACAGTGGGGTCCTTCGCAGACGCGGAAAGTCCCCAATTATGTGGTAATTCTAGAGAGTGGTTGTGATATTTATTCTTATTGCCCAAAGAACTTGGCATTTACGAGACTCACCGCAAACACATTCCGCACGGCAAAAGGCAAACTTCAGGCTCTTGCGCTCATTCAGTCACATGAAATAACTGAGTCTGATTTATGGTGAGGTTTTGAAGGAAGTCTCGGGCCTCACTCATTTAATTCAGGTATTTGTTTAAAAAAAGAAAAGAAGAAATCAGCTAATTACCTTTACAGCGTTCACTCTTTGAGGAGATTGGCGATATTGATAAGCATGCTATTTAATCTCTGTGGTCATAAAAAAAAACCCACTGATCTAAATTGTCATTCAATATTTCAAACCTTTAATTGCATTTGACTAAGGAATAGCACCAAAAATTATGTTCACTGTACAACGATGGATCACTTGGGTGATATTGTAAAAGGCAACTGCAAGTTTTCAGGTAACCTTTTTATTGTATTCAGTTGAAGTGCTGCTCTGCACCCTGTTCATAACATCCTACAAAGGTCAATCCATTTCACCCTGTGCATAAAAGGTATGATTTGACTCAATTGGATGTGCATTGTATGTAATCAGCATGGGCTCACATATAGATATTGAAGTGAATGTGCAGAAGTTGCAGGGCCTCTCAGACTCAGTAGGGGTGGTCGGATTTTCTGTGCTCATGCCTCCACGGCACAATTTATGGCCATTACAGTGCTCTATTTCTGGAAACAGTGATGGATTCTGCTCAATTATTGTCCATTATTGAGAACAATGGCCACACAACCGTACCAGAAATGATTGGTTTTTGCTATAGTGACGTTACATTAAAATTGTCACAGCATGTCAGCTCTACAAAAAGTAACCTTGGTTGAAATTTGGTGGAACTTGTAATTGGAGATTGATTATTAGCATTTACTTTTTGGGTAATGTGTGATGAGGTTGCTGCCAGGCTCGGCTCATCCATTTTGTGCTCGTAAATCATGCCTTGTGCTGTGTATTGATGGATGGGTTCAGAAAAAAAGGACTCACCAACATAAAGACGTGTCATTGGAGCTGACACGTCTCCTATGTAATGATGTGTGATGGGTTTACTGACATGTGGTGCTTTTCCATAGCAAGGCCAAACAGTTCTGAGTACTGACAGAAACCATTCCAGTGGCATTTACATTAGTGAATGGTTTGGCGTGGAATGATTCTGAACCGCTCTCACTTCAGGATCTTCAACATCGTTTGATAACTGCCATCAGGTCATGCCGCTGGGCGAGTTTAATGACATTGGTATTCAGTGGTAGATTTTAGGTTCACATCACATCCACTGACGCCACACCTGGCATGGTGTTGATATCCTAATGCGCTGTTATCACATCTTGCAGTGACCCTACAGTGCGTACTGAAATTGCAATGAGCAGGCCGTTTGTCTTTTTTGTTTGGAAAATAAAACATAATAAAAGTGTCTGAATCAATGTAGTGGTCAGTGGAGGAGACACTGGCAACCAGCATTGTATATGCACCCCCCCCCTTTTCTCCCCACTTGTATTTGGCCAATTACCCCACTCTTCCGAGCCACCCCGGTCGCTGCTCCACCCCCTCTGCCGATCCGGGGAGGGCTGCAGACTACCACGTCTCCTCCGATACATGTGGAGTCCGCAGCCACTTCTTTTCACCTGACAGTGAGGAGTTTTGCCAGGGGGACGTAGCGTGTGGGAGGATCACGTTATTCTCCCCAGTCCCCCCCCCCCGAACAGGCACCCTGACCAACCAGAGGAGGCGCCTATGCGGCGACCAGGACACATACCCACATACGGCATCCCACCGGCAGACACGGCCAATTGTGTCTGTAGGGATGCCCAACCAAGCCGGAGGTAACACGGGGATTCGAACCAGTGGTCCCTGTGTGGGTAGGCAATGGAAAAGACTGCCATGCCACCCGGACGCCCTGTATATGCATTATTTACGTAGATGGAAATACCCACGATAACCCTAAACACGACTCCTTGCCGGCATGGCATGCAGTGGCTTCATTACGACTTCAGCATGATAATGGAAAAAACGGATGGAGTACCACTAATCCCCAAAATGGCAAAGACGTAGTGAATTACAATGGACATAGTAACTCTGAGCGATCATCTAGGTCTTTCAGACCAGAAAATACCAAACTCAGTGACATATTCTCTGAGATAACTTGGATTTTATATGGCTCTGAAAGACATAGCTATACATATTATCATACTCATATTACTTGTCACTTAAGTCCCGCAAATAGTTAAAACTGTCACCCAGGATGACACTGCTCCCATTGGGACACCTCACAGGATTGTCATCCCAGTAATTGATTTGAGTGCCTCATCCTCACAATAATATTTGCATTACACAAATGCATTTTGCCATATTTTGCATATATTTTACCCATCAGCCCAGATTTCTTTTTTTTTTTACCCCCCGTTTTCTCCTCAGTTGTATTCAGCCAATGGCCAATTACCCGACTCTTCTGAGCCATTCGGGGAGGGCTGCAAACTATCACGTCTCCTCTGATATATGTGGAGTTGCCAGCTGCTTCATTTCACCTGACAGTAAGGAGTTTCACCAGGGGGACGTAGCACATGGGAGGATCACACTAATCCCCCCAGTTCCCCCTCCCCCCTGAACAGGCGCCCCGACCGACCAAAGGAGGCACTAGTACAGTGACTAGGACACATACCCACATCCGCCTTCCCACTCGTAGACACGGCCAATTATGTTTGTGGGGATGCCAGACCAAGCTGGAGGTAACACGGGGGATTCAAACCGGTGATCCTGGTGTTGGTAGGCAACGGAATAGACTGCTACGCTACCCAGACGCCCTCAGCCCAAATTTCTTAATTATGGCAACTTATAGGTGTGACACTTTTGACCATTCCTCCATATACAGAGCATTGCTAATCATGCTACAATTATTATCCTATGCCAGTATTCATTCTCTCCAGTAATGTAAGCACTCTGTAGTCATCCAACTCTTTAAATAAGTTCCTTTTCCTTATGAATAATGTGAAGAATCGGTTCCCTTGCCTTCTGAATATTACAAAAGTTTCAGGGAACAGATGATGGGATCCTATCATTCCTCTGGCAGTGGGGCACTGCAGTGGATGTCTTCTTGCCAGGGTTCAGGCTGGCAGTCAGCACAAAGTGAAGGTAATTGAGAGGGAAAAGTCCCAGCCAGTAGCACATGGGGGCCTCTGCAGGCCTCTGAGTGCCACCATAGCCCCCAGCGGACATTATTCAAAATGCTCGATCAATAACTTCTCAAGTGCTAATAAGCGCTGGCACATTTTGTGATATGTGAGCCCCTTCGTCATTTCAACTGGCCAGAGATTTATGGGAAATCCATTGTTAGGTCCAAAGTATGAGGTAATGTAGCACTTAGTAAATGAAGTAAAACCCAAAGCCCGGGGTGATTTGTATTTCATTTACAAAGGACATGTCCAATCTTTAGGAGCTCTATCTCTCTGAAAAACAAGCAAACGGCTCTAATGATGGCTGTGTTCTTTTATAGCTTACTTACTCAGCAATGACGCAGGAGATAACAGCAAATAAGCACAGCCTTCCTGTCCCCCTCTCGTGATTGGTTCTCTCCCAGATAGCCATGGGGGTCTCCTATTCACCATGGAGTGATTAAAGTCTTGTTAGGGAAGCGTTATGGGGCAAGTCATAAAATAATTTGATTTCTGTCCCCTCCACTGTCTCCTATCAAAGTGATTGGTCTCTTGGTCATCTCACTGGCTGACATAATTGTTAATTAACCATTATGGGCTGCCCTCTCTCATCCATGTCTCAGGGCAATTACTCATTTGAACAACAATGCAATATATCACTGTGTATGATGTATGGACATGGACCGATTTTATGAGTTTGAACTGACACAGTGCCATGAAAGTGTTATGTATTTACTCGGATGTCTACATGCTTTATTTCTTTCAATATTAATTACCTTCATGCTACGTTTCTTTCCCACTTGATATTCACTGTTGGCGCCTGAGATGAAACGTTGATTTAGCCGCATCTTAGTCAGCCTGACACTGACTTGAAAACATCGACGTAAATTGTTCTGCACTCGCCGTTTGTTTCACTGTCCTCACTTCCTCGCATGTTAATTTGTTGGTCATCAGAAAATCAGGTCGTCGTTTTGTTTGCGAAAACCAACTTGAAAATTCAGGAAATTTCATCAGAAATTGACAAATTGTGAGTGTCATGTGATCTTTTTCGGTGTGTTTTGGGTGCCGATTTGCAAAGCAGTTCAGCGAAGGGTTGTCTTTCATGACCTTGCTGCACAACCCACTTGTCTTTTCCTTCTTTTTCTTTTCTTTTTTTTACCCTTCTCTTAAGTCATCAGCTCTTTGCACGACAAGATGAGTTGTCTTTTCAAAATACCACAGATCAGGTAAAGAGGTTCAGGGGGAAGAAAGTTAAATAAAAAGCTCTTTAAAATGGTATTTATAAAGAAAAAGGCAAACAGTATCCCTGCTGAAAAATAAAAGCACAAACTGAAATCCATTCTGATGACAGTTGGAAGAATGCAGGCTTTATGGGGGGACTTGAGCCCCATCTCTGCCGTATCTTTTAAGCGTGATTATTTACCTAAAACAACAAACTAAGGCCCCAGAGTCTGGCACTGTGGACGACAGCCCTTTGATTGAGCCACGGCCTTGAATTCTTCACTAATAAATTGTTCCGCGCCTTTGTCTGGGGCATTAAGGGCAGTGGTCTGCGTTTTTCTTGCTCTAATCTCAAGAATGCGGCAGCCTCTTGAGGAGCACAGGGGTTTCCTCCTCCCCTATAGAGCCAGGTCTTCACTTTGTTTTCTTAGAGGACTCCTCGGATTGACAGGTCTCACCGTTAGGCCTCTCCTCGGCCATCTGTTTTCACTGATTCTGTCTGAGCGCATCAAAGTCAATCAAGGCTGCAAAGCATTTTAAGATTGTGTGTGTCTGTGTGTGTGTGTGTGTGTGTGTGTGTGTGTGTGTGGGTATGTGTGCGTGTGTGTGAGCGAAATAAAGCAAACTTTTCATCGGGCACACAAAAAGGCTCCTGTGTGTTTGTGTGTATGGTTTTCCATGTATGGGTGACCTGGGAGAGATCCCTTAGCTCACAGCACAGGTATGAGCAGCTTACCTTTGTTCACTGCCTGCTTTGACGACAGCTCGGTGAGTCACCCAGACACACCATAGACTAACCTTCCTCGGTCGGCCTCCAGCCATTTACTGAGATCTCCTCCACAATAAAATAATCATTAGCGAGATAGAGCTGTTATGGGTCATTTTTAG
This sequence comes from Lampris incognitus, assembly GCF_029633865.1. Taxonomy (NCBI): domain Eukaryota; kingdom Metazoa; phylum Chordata; class Actinopteri; order Lampriformes; family Lampridae; genus Lampris; species Lampris incognitus. Next base: position 28,310,452 of record NC_079229.1, read on the forward strand.
AAAGCAGCATTGTTTTTGCATTTTAAAAGAAAGGGTTGGGCATGTGATATTTTGACACTATGCACCTGTCAGAGAGGAGGAGCGAAAGGCTCTAGTTAGATTGATGGAGCCAATCTTAGAGTAGGAACATCTGAAATTTTCATTATCCATTGGCTTCATTGAGCACTTTCTTTGTGAATGCCTTATGAGAATAAAGGTCTTGAAATATGTTCCTAGGTTCCAGTTAAGAGACAGTTACACTGCTTTCTGAATGCATTTTCTCAATTAACTCAAGGTAGTTACTGTTGTAGTGGGTTGAGAGGGGCGTGGTGTTAAAGTTTGTATCCCCAAAATAATGTGTCCCATATATGTGTGGCTTCGCAGAACGCGACTGTTGCGTTACCATTTCACATATGGGAATGAAAAGTTGCAATATAAAGATTTTTTTCTTAATGATGATTTCATTTTATTTCTTAAGGTTATATCTTCACGGTTTCACAAACAAAGACGCATATCAAAAGCAAAAGCATTTTTTCCAGTGGCAATTCCCCTACTTTTGATATACTATGTCGTTTGTAAAACCGGGTTGATGATCTAAAGGTAGTTGGAGAAATAGAGAATCTAAAAATAGTGGAAAAACAAAAATACCACGACGCCTCGAACAGATGGGAAACATATTATTCAGGGGATGCAGAATTTGCCATTACAGGGGCGGCTCGGTTCCATAGTAACGGTGTAAACATTCCCCTCCAAGGACGACAATGCGGAAGGTTTGTATTTCTCTCCTTTTGCATATCTCTCCTTTTTCATTTGTTTAGAAATGAAATAACGGTATCTTATGGATGTAATTCAGTGATAACTTGCTTTATATTGTAGCGAATTCGGGGGGGGGGGTACTAACGTGCTGTAGCGAATTCGGGGGTCAGCCCGGGAACCGCCGCAGCCGGGACGCGAACTTGGTCTCCCGCACCACGGGCGTCCACGTTAACCAGTCGATTAAAGGGTCCGACCTTTTAGCCAAGGGCTAACGAGTCTAGTCATCCATGACCGTTACAGCACCTTTCTCGATACGCTAGCAGTACCACGTCGAGTAGTTAGCTAACATTGTTTGTCACACAATTCAGTTAGTAATGAAAACCAGCGACTTTTTTTTTTTATCATGTATAACCGAAAGTAACATAGCTAACACAATAATTTGCAAAGACGTTTGTTGACGTTGGCAAACCACAAAATGGACTGTACTCTCCAGTATGTTCCAAAGAAGTTGCGTCCCTTTTTCAAGTAATTCGTCAAACCCAGTAATTGCTGCATTAGTGAATTATCCCAAGCAATTCCGCATCATCCACTGGCTGAGCAATCTCTCAACTCACTATTCTTTCGGATCTATTGGTTTTAATAAAGGACAGTTCAGAATTCATTTAGCCCATTAATTTTATTAAGCCATTCATTATTCCAATGTTGATGATCAATTTTAAAAAAATCTCACATTGGCTGCTTGGCCCCAGTGATGATACTTGCCTGGTGATTCATCAGTTCATTTAAACTCAATTACAAACCATTGAACCAATGTGTTTTATAGGGTCTGACTACAAAAACTACCAGCAGCAAGTTGGTAATAGCCTCGGCTGCCGTACAAGACCACATTTGACGAAACCTGCTGTATGAGCATCTGTCACCCTGTAACCCTGTGGAATTGAGGTGCAGCAGAAAAGTACCCGGAAAGAGCAAAAACATTCAAAATGGAGGAAGACAGACAAAGAAGCCCCCAGAAACAAGATGGGTAAGAAGAGCGAAAATATGTACTCGGTCCAGGTTCACCTTGTTTGACATTCGGTAGACCACATTTAAAAAAAATCTACCTGCTTTAGATGTCTGCCAGTTAAAGACTTACTCTATGAGTGAATCATCCAGAAATGTGCAGTCTATTTACAGACAAATGTCTCCACAAGGTGTGATTGTATTTTCTCGTCAGCTCAGAAGATGGCTTGGTGGCATCCCCAGTCCCAAGGCTGACAGTGGCCGAGTGGACCCAAGGCTGACAGTGTTCGAGAGGACCCAAGTCAAGGCAAGGTCTGTTCACCAGGGAGACTCGGCTCAGCCTTTTGTGATATGCCGGGAGGAGTTTTCATCTACGCCGTCAGGTGTTTTTTCCGCTGACACAACACCAACCGTTTTACTGTGAGAAATTCATTTTCTGTCTTGTTGTCAAACTCCTCATTTCTCACTGGGGTTAAACCTCGTTTCACATACACACACATGGGCAAGCACATATGAACACACTTGCATGAACATACACACATGCATGTGTGCACACAAACACTACCACTTTGTCTCTCACACACACACACACACACACCCACACACACACCAAGCTTCAGTTCCTGTATGTTCTAATCTGTATGGACAACTGTACAAATTTACCCATACTGCCTTGGAACTCAACTGTGACGCGATGATGTAGCAATCAGTGTGTTACTGTGAGGGTCATTCAGTCTTTTACACCTTTCTGATCCCCTTTTAAGATGCCAATCTCCTCAAGAATGCGGGGCTAGAATAGACGGCCTCACAAAGCACAGTTGCCATAGACGCACGTGTAAATATTAGTTTGAGTCAAGGGGGGAAAAAAAGTTAATTAGTGCCTGCTAACAAGGGAAAGTGACAAGAGAGAATCTTTGTTGATCTGGCTTACTCTTGCAAGACTTTGGTTCACAGGGCGGTTATGTCTTCTATTGTGTTTTCCGGTTTTACAGTTGTGTTGAGAGAGTTATGTTAATTTATTCAGATTGATTTTCTTAGTGACCAACCACATCAGAAAATTTCCTAAACAGATTAAGATGAAAAAAAAAAGTCCCTGTGCACTTTGTGTATTCAGAATCTGACATGGTAGGTTGCAGTCCACGGCTTGAGGCTTTGCTAGTGGGAAGTGAGAGTATTCTCTCTGGTCTAATGGCTTGTTGAACTCCTGGAAATTGTGCACCACAGGGGGGGCCCTTTCACTGGTGATGGAGTATGTTGGTCAGACCAAAAACAATGGGAAATCAATATGCTTAACCTCCCACCAACAGACACACATACACACACACAACACCCACTAGAGAGTTAAGTAAACTGTTATGTGTGCCGAGCCTCATAGCTGTGGCTGTCTCGTTTCAGATCAGAAGTGTCCCTCTCACAGACAAGGGTGGGGGTGTGTGGGGGGTGGAGTCTATAGTCCAGGTCCCCGCCAGCCCCGATGGGGGTCACGCCGTCTCCTGTCTTCTTGGCAAATTAAGCAAAGAAACAGTTTGAAACGATTAGAGACATTCACGCATGTGTGATATTATATGAATATATAGCCAGCATAAAGGAATATCCAGAAGCATGCACACACACACACAATTGTGTGTGCATATATATATATAGCATTTTCAGCAGGCATGTCAAGCTTTACCATCAACTTCCACATCTAGACCTCTACAACAGGCTGGTTGGCCACTGGCTCTTTATTGACAATATGTTACCATTTGGTACGCATTGATTTTGCCTTAAACTCCCGCTTCTGTTCTCTCTAGGTGTTGCTGTCTTGCTCCCATGTGTTCCACAGAGTGTGCCTGTGGGTCTTCGAGAGGTTTTACGGAAGGAGGTGCTGCCCCATGTGCAGAGAGGAGCATTATGAAACTCTGGTGATCCACGACGGGGCTCGCCTCTTCAGGCAGCAGTGTGCCTCCAGGTAAACAGTCTTAAAATTATACAACAACAGGTTAAATTATCTAACATCTACCCTGATATCATCCCCACTTGGGACAAATGCAAAAACAGTGATGTTACCTTGATCCATACTGGCTGTGCCCTCACTTACAAAAGTTCTGGAACGATTTGTTTTGTACCCTATCTAAAATTTTAAAACAAAACCTAGACCCAGACCCTCTTATTGCTTTGTTTGGCATTACTGATGGAGATGACTCTCATCTGACATCTGCGGAGTGCCACATGGTGGCCTTTGCTTTGCTCTTGGCCAGACGCGCAATTTTGCTCATATAGAAGGATGCTGCCCCGCCCATGCTTAGTCTGTGGCTTCAAGACATAATGTCTGTCTCAACTTAGAGATCCTGCGATTCTCACTCAGTGCCTCAGAGAAGATTTTTTATAAAACCTGGGAACCCCCCCCCCTTTTCTCTCCAATTGTACTTGGCCAATTACCCCACTCTTCCGAGCCGTCCTGGTCTCTGCTCCACCCCCTCTGCGGATCTGGGGAAGGCTGCAGACTACCACATTCCTCCTCCGATACATGTGGAGTCGCCAGCCGCTTCTTTTCACCTGACAGTGAGGAGTTTCACCAGGGGGACGTAGCGCGTGGGAGGCTCACGCTTTCCCCCCCAGTTCCCCCTCCCCCCTGAAAAGGTGCCCTGACTTCTTTTTCTATATGTATGTGTGTATTATGAATAATATGTATGGCATTATACATGTGCAATCTGTGTACTAATCTATGTATATGGATTAGGTATAATGCATTTATGGTTATGTACTTCCATATATATTCATGTTCATGTGCATAAAAATGCATTATGAAAATCAATAAAAATTGTTAAAGAGAAAAGGTGCCCTGACCAACCAGAGGAGGCGCTAGTGCAGCGACTAAGTCACATACCCACATCCGGCTTCCTACCCGCAGACAGGGCCAGTTGTGTCTGTAGGGATGCCTGACCCAAGATGAAGGTAACACGGGGATTCGAACCGGCAATCCCCGTGTTGGTGGGCAATGGAATGGGCTGCTACACTACCCAGACACCCCCAAACCTGGGAACCCTTTCTAACGTACTTTCGTAACACCCAAACAATGTAAGCACGATGTTCGTTTTAACTCGGCCCCTGACATGAAAAACAATACCTGACTCCATGGAAATACTAGCTATATGATAGCTATATGATTTATTTCTTTACTCCTAGACATTGTGCCTTAGAATCATTCCAGATAATCAGGGGGGTGGGGGGACGTACGGTGGGGACATGGGGGTGGGAGGGAAGGGCTGTTTCACTATATCACTTTTACCACTGTCAGTGCCACAGGTTTTTGTTTGTTTTTGCTTGTTCAGTACATTTATGTGTAGCATCGAGGAATATATGTGCCCAGCCCTGGTAAAAATTCAATAAAAATATTTTGAAAAGAAATTTATAACAACATCAACTTTCACTATGCGTCTGCAACAATTTACACAAGCCGGCAGCCTCGTTCAACCAGCCAAATTCAACAAAATAGTCTTAAAGCTATAATCCTTAAAGATTTACACGCAAACACATGTTCTCTTTGATACTTTCCACGACTGGCGTATTTAAGACAAAACCTAATCCACAAATATCCACATCATGAAAGCCTTTGGACTTGCTTATTTTAACTGTCGGGTAGAACGTTCCTGAGAGAAATGTCAGGCACACAGCATTCAACTTCCTCACCATCGCAGCATGATGTGGAGGAATAAGGCAGGTAGCGGCAAGTTGGAAGAATTAGCAAAGTTATCATCACTAACAAGCAAAATATGGCAGACCAGCTTGAAGAGGATCTTGACCAGCAGGCAATTCATCACTGCCCCATAAAAAGGTTCAACCACATTTTACCAGTATCTACGATTTGCCTGATTATAGCTCTAATGTAGTTTGACTTTCGATTCGAATTTTATAACCAACCTGCAAAATCTATGAAATGTTTTAATTCTGGCTTCAGTGATATTAAATTGCTGGGTTTGTTGGTGCTGGTGCTGGTCAGCCCCATTCAGCACCTTCTGATCCATATGATCGAACTGTACTGAGATCGCCTTGTTCTCTTCCACACGAAGTTTGAGTAAACATATCCCTATGGGAGCTCGAGGCTAGCTTTCCAAGAAGAAATTTCACGTGACAGTTTTTGGCTTTGACAAACTCGTTTAGTAAATTCCTGCCCTGGGTTTGGACATTTGGGCTACTGTGGCCTATTATAAGAATGTTACATTTGTATTGAGGAAGTTAGTCCTGCTCAGAAACGTTTTGGGCACAGGTAAAGACAGTCATTGTAACTGTGATCTCACCTTGAAGTCTGCAGCAGCTTTTAGCAGATTTTATTACGTTATCGTTAATATTTAATTCTTAATATTTGAACAATACATCTACGTCATATTTGATTGATTATTTAAAAGTAAAATGCAATGTCAATAATAACCTATAAATTGTCTTGTCGATCACAGAATTCAAGCATGTTGGCGAGGCTACGCTGCTAGAAAATGGTGCAGAAACGTGAGGAAGACCATCCCTCCAGAAGACGAACAACGGCGGCGTAAATTCTATGAGGAAAAGGTGAGCTTCGAGTCAAACTCTGCCATCAAGACAAAAGCGGTGCTTGTGATAAATCCATTTCATTAAAACTTTAGTTGGTTTATTTTTATTATTTGGGCCACGTTGGTCATGCTGTGGTCACACACACCCCCCACCCCGCCTTACGCTATGCCTAAGTTTGCGTCTCAAACTTCATAACTGTTTAGCTGCTCAAATATAGGCTGTGATGGACATCACATCTCAAGTGCCTATGTAGATATGGGTGTCAACCACAAAGGGACTCGCTGACCCCAGTGTACACACACACACACACACACACACCCACTGGCACACGTGCACGCTTTCACCCTCTCTCACCCTCTCAGGTTCCTTTGATGCCGTGTGAGTCATACGCTGTTTGTCAACTTATCACAGGGAGTGTTTTGTGTTGTAGTCGGCCTGGACATTCCAGGGTCAACACAAAAGCAGGGTCCTCCTCTAACCAAGTGTGTTTTTGGGGGGAAATGTGTGAGAGTGGGAGGGGGGGAGAGGGGAAGTGAAGTTAGAAAAAAAACAAACTGGAATATCCAACACTGGTTGTCATTTAGGCTTTATTCACTCGTTCCTTCCTCCAAAGTTTTGGGTCCCACAACAACTGGACTTAACGGAGGGGATGTAAAAGACCAGGCATTAGTTAACTCATGGACTGCAGATCAGCCAGCCGACGGGGTCATGCTCTGTGGGAGAGGGAAGATTGCCACCTAGTGAGACACCCATCTGTCCCTGCCGAGACCACCGACCTCTGTTGACTTGAAAAATACTCTGGACAACCATCTCTCGGCACTGACTCTCCATCGTGGCTCTTTTTTTAAAAATATTTCACGTGAAGAATTCAGGGACACATTCAAACACCACACGTACGTACGCAAACACAAACACACACGAAGATGCAAAGATTGCAACGGTGTCTTCACACCACCATATGCGGTTAGTTAAGACTGACCCATTGTAAACTAGCAGTATCCAGGGTTCCCACACGTCCTGGAAAACCCGGACAACCTGCATGTTTATAGATTAGCTTTCCAGTCATGGAAAACCCTTCAAAAAAAAAAAAAAAGATAAAATTGATCAAATGCCCTGGAAATAGGATTGAGATCATGGAAAATTGTAAATTTAGGTTATAAAAACATTTTTACCTGCTGAGATTGCATAATTTTAGCCTGATGTTTGGCTTAGATCACATATTTTTAGCCCAATTTGAAATGGTTTTGCAGCACATCAGTGCAGAAGTCCTGGAAAGTGTCCTTTGAAAGACCTGGAAAATGATTACCCAAAACGATGGGAAACCCTGAAGGTGCCGAAGTGTTGTGAGATCATTCGGAACCTTTCCGTCAGTCAAACCGGAGGTCGCCGTCCGTGGCCTTTAGCAAACCTCATGGTGTGATTACACCGCCTCGGTGACACAAGCGATTCCTGATTTGATTTTGACGGGTGGGGTGTCAAGGGTGGTGGTGGGGGAATAATATTTGCTTTGGTAACTGTAGTGTAAACAGGCGTTTTATTTTAGTTTGGTTGACTGTTGGGCACAAACCGGTGTTCGATGTCAGATGGGGAAGCGCGTTCTCTCAATTTCCCCTTTCACCGAGTGATAGCAAGAAAGCAATAAAGCATCTTTGTCCCGCGAGGCCACAGGTGTTCTCCGCAGCAGAACCTTCTAGATATCGGGGTCGGTTTTCAGAAATTCTTATCTGCACATCCCGATGGCCAGCTTTCCATTTCTACCCGCTTCGGAGGTCCGACCCTGAGTCAACACATTAGAGGGATAACTACCGACATTCTAGATGGATTGCGGGGAGATAAGGCCTCTGCTGGCCGCCTCCTTTTCCTCCTTGCCGTCCCTCTTTCCCGTCCACATCTACTGTCAAACAAGGCAAAGTTCACCGGAGCCCGTGCTGTTTGCCTCGACTGTTGAAAAAGTCATTTCATAAAAAAAAAAAAAAAAAAAAACTCCATATGCAACGGTTAACGGTTGTTTAATTAGTGATAAAAGCCCGGCTGTAAAGTAATTCTGATGTGACTGTGAGTGGCAGAGAGAGAGACAGAGAGACAGAGAGACAGAGAGAGAGAGAGACAGAGTGACAGAGACAGAGAGAGAGAGACAGCGAGAGAGAGCAAAGACCCCATGGAGGTGATTGTATGTGTGTCTGTATGTGTGTCTGTATGAGTGTGTGTGCTCACATTTGTGCCAATGAGAGAGCAAGTGCACATGCACATGTGCACGCACACACGCACGCACACGCACGTGCGTGTCCTCATGTTTCCCAGCACCATCTCTCTTTTTACTGGTTTCCATTAATCCTCCATGTTAGCAGGAGACATGACAGTATTGATCTGTTGAACAACTGTACCCTGTCAGCGTGTTGCAGACATTAAACACACACACACACACACACACACACACACACACACACACACACACACACACACACACACACACAATTAACCTTCACAGAAAACTGCATTGTGTGTCTGAATGAAACATGTTTCTTTTGTGTCACTAAAATGTCTTGTTTTGTTTTGTTTTGTTTTCTTGAAGTAGTTCCAGGAGTTGAATGACAAATTTGTCCGGCCGTGTCACATCGATGTGGAGTCTTTTCTGAGTGAAATCAACTGCTCTTTGTCGTCAAGTGGACAAGTGTTCCAGCAGCTGGAGAGAGAGCCCATCTCCGAGCCTCGGGTGGACAACTGGGACAGGATACAGGAGCAGGTTGGGAGCAACAGAGCACCACATTCAACCAATGGCCACATGTATTTCTGAAGAAAATCACATTTCAATATTATTGCTCACAACACTAGTAATAATTATAGTAATCGATAATAATGATGATGATTATGATAACAAGAAAGAGGGTAGTGGCTTCGATCCCAGCCTTTCTGTGGGGACTTTACATGTTCCTACACCGTTCCTGCTGACTTCCTCCCGTGGTCCAAAGATATGCACCGCAGGTTGATTGAAGATTGAATTAAATTTGCTTATAAGTGTAAATTTCAGAAGGAGAGCTTTGGTGTTTAGGCCCTGTGATGGAGTGGCGACACGTCCAGGGTTGTTTTGTATAAGGTGGGATAAGCTCCAGCACCCTGCAACCCCATCCACTTTGGATTAGGAGGGTAGAGACAATGGATGATAATAATAGGATGAAGACTTATAAAATATCAATCCATCCATTATCCAAACCGCTTATCCTGCTCTCAGGGTCGCTGGAGCCTATCCCAGCAGTCATTGGGCAGCAGGCGGGGAGACACCCTGGGCAGGCCACCAGGCCATCACAGAGCCGAGCGCTCAATATCTAGAGCTAAATATATAATATATAATTGTTAGTTCTATCCTAGTCCTACTCGCCCTGTAGTATTGCCTTTTTGCTTGACATGTCAATGCATGCTTGGGAGCGATGGCCTCACAACTGGTAAATACAAAATACAAATCACTCCAGAGGTGATCATTCACTTCTCCAAAATGAAAGCTGGTGAGTTGGCTCATAGTCCCCCTGTGTTTACAAAAAAAACGCGACCCGGTCTGATAATGCACGCCAGGCTTTTCATCACCTCCGCTGCTGCGGTGGAATTGAAAAGAGACCTAGATTTGCTGTTCCATGGGCCTCCATTGTGTTGCACACAAGGGTTTCATGGCAGTCGAGGCCTTTTTCTCTCCCTTTATCGCATATGAAAAGGTTGAGTTCAGGGCAGAGGCTCTCCTGCCTTGACACGGGCTATCAAACGGTGAACGTGTTTTCACCATAAACCTTGCACCTCCCACATGGAAGAGAGTGCGGCTCATCATTAGGGATTTAACAAAGAGACATGTCAACCATTTCTGAATAAAGGAAGCTGTCTTTGGGTTGATCATTTGTTGTGTATAAATGAAATTCAGCTCCACCGCTCCAGTTTCCACCGTGCATGTCTGAGTGCTCAAGCTAGTAAAGGTCTGGCAAGCAAGTAAAGCACTGAGCTTCCGTCACTGTTAGGATTTTTTTTATAACTTTATTTAAGGTAAGGGGTTTTACATTTATTTAAGACATACACACATGTACAAACTTAATGAACTCACATAAACATTACCCCACACTGTACCCTCCCTTATCCCTCTCCACCTCCCCTGGGAGCAAGAGCACACTCAGAAAGGAAAGACCAATATAATATAGAAATAAACAGTAAGTAAATTAAGGGGGGGGGGAGGCCCAGTGTATAAACATTGTTCATAGTAGCAATAAGCTGAATAGGAAAAACATCAGTCAGGTGGTATGGTATATCAGAGTCAGTTCCTTTACGTATTCAATAAATTGGACCATACCTTAATAAACTTGTCATAGGACCTGTTCAGTGCATGTCTTACTTATTTTCTCAAGCTGGAGCAAGGACAATACCTCCTGTATCCATCACTTGAAGGGTTCGTGTTTGTTGGATTTCCAATTCATGAGAATTGGTCTACGTGCTATGAAGCTACTAAACGCTATTGCTTTCTTTTACACATTTGTGACATGAGTTTCCACTGGTGTTACTCGAAAGATGGCGGTGAGTGTGTTGGGTTCAAGAACTGAAAGACAGTCGAATATGGAGGACCAGAAATTGACTAGGAAGGGCCATGACCAGAACAGGTGGCCTAACGAAACTGGGTTACTGCACCTAGGGCAGGTGGGGTTAACATATGGGTATATTTTAGCTAATCTGTCACTGGAGTAATGTATTCTGTGGAACACCTTGACTTGAATGAACCCGTGTCTTATACAAATAGAGGAAGTATGAATAGCAGAGATGCAATCTCCCCGGACATCCTCAGGGATTACTATTTCTAGGTCACTTTCCCAGGCTTCCCTTATTTTAGTCCTTGTTGGCGGATCAATATTTTGGATAATATTGTATGTCCTGGAAATCAAGCCCCAGTCAAAATGGATTCAGGTTTAATAGTTCATATGCAGAATATTTATTGGGAGGTTTGGGGTAGTTAGGGAAATGTTTGGAAGCAAAGCTGCAAGCTCCAAGATAGTTGAAAAAGTGTGATTTTGGAATATCGTGTTATTTATTTAGTCCAACCTTGGTGGGTCATCCCGGGTCATCCTCTGTGTGGAGTTTGCATGTTCTCCCCGTGTCTGTGTGGGTTTCCTCTGGGGGCTCCGGTTTCCGCCCACAGTCCAAAGACATATAAATCAGGTGAATTGGCTGTACTAAATTGTCCCTAGGTATGAATGGGTGTGTGTGTGTGTGTGTGTGTGTGTGTGTGTGTGTGTGTGGGCCCTCTGATGGCCTGGTGGCCTGTCCAGGGTGTCTCCCCGCCTGCCGCCCAATGACTGCTGGAATAGGCTCTAGCATCCCCGCGACCCTGAGAGCAGGATAAGCGGTTAAGATAATGGATGGACGGTGTTCTTGACGTAAAAATTCAAAAGACAAGAATGAATTGCCGTGGAATAGGTCTTCAAAGAAGATTGATCCACGTTGGTGCCAACCAGCAAAATTTGAGTTGATTTGTGAAGGTGTGAAGAGATGATTAAGAGACAGGGGAGAAACGCTGATTAAAATTGAAGTGTGCGAAATTAATTCCATTCAAATCTGGATACAAACACTAATCACTGTAAAAGTTTAAAGAGGTATGATCTCTTCAGTCTGGATAAACCTTGGTCTCATTTTTAAGTGTCATAAATTCATCCCTTCCATATTTAATTCGTTTGCATCTAGAAGTCACAGAAACACCATGAATAGTACACATGGCCATTGTAGCTCTAGTTAATGATCATGGTAATTTGCATATGAAACTGATTGTTGTTTTCGGTCATCATACCACTGTATTTATAAGGTCGGGGATACCTGCAGTCAGTTGAGACTGAAGCGGTCGCTTAGGTAAGTGATGAAACGTTTCTCTCAATAAACATGTCCAGATGAACTGATTCAACTTTCTGTGGTTTCCTTACCTGGATTATTGAGCATGCATCGAGACAATGTCAAGAAGGAGCCTCATCAGATATTGCAGGATTGTTTTGGATCAAGCTGTATTTTCAATTCAAGGGGAAATCTCAACAATTCTTTGCCAGAAATTTTCAAAACAATCTCAGATTTTAAAGTCTTCTCTAAAGCTTGTATTAATGCCCCCTAATTCTTTTTTCTAAAATTTTTATGATGATCCGTTTTAGTAATTGTCACTTCATACACAGATCTTTTTAACTGCATCAATGTTCATTTGATTTTTTATATGGACTTTAGACCATCGGCAGTCACTCGGGGTTGAGTATGACTGTCCTCGTTCTAGGTCCTTATGGGTCTTCAGGTGGGATCCTTGCAGGAGGACGCCTGCACGTGACAGCTTTTTACGTGGACTGGTTGATGCACCTGCAGCCACCACACAGTTCTTGGCAGGGGGTGGCCAGAGTCCAATGGCATGGAGAACCAAAATGATTGGGGACCACCCTCTGTTGCAGCCTTCATCCACCTTCACTGTCATTGTGACCTGAAGACATCGTCTGCCAGTTCCACCGTTGAGGTCTTTGTTGACTCGCACTTCATCTGGAACCTCCCCCTTGACCTATCCGCCTTGAGTGACCCTACCAGGAGCCAAGCTCCAGATGGCATAACTCTTAGGATCATTGTTACATGCAAGCTTCTCCAGGACTTTAAATAACCTACAAGGGACTCATGCATTTGTAAATGTTCCCTGTACTTTGACCTTACAAATAAATAGATCCTGCCAGGTAGCAGCCTAATCGGTTTTCTCCAGCATTCTCTATGGTCAAATGGGGCTTACCCTTGGACACGGGAAGAGAAGTGTCCTGAAGAAAAGCTTTCACAAGTCCCTTGTCAGTAGGACAACTGAGCTCATTCTGAGCAACTTCTCCCTGGCTATCCAGTAAGGGCTTTGCACTGTATTTCCTTGCTTAAAATAGCTGCCATGCTAAAATGGTTTGTTTTGGTGTCTGGCAGGTCATCCAAAGAGCAGTCTTTGACTGCTCCATCTACCTGACCTCAGTCTGCAGCTCCAGCGGAGTATCCCAGCCGCGGCAGTCCACCAGGGTTGACTGGTTTGAGGCCTTCTGCATCAACAGCAGACCGACCTGCCCTCTCTGCAGATCTGCCTACTACAAGCTTCTTGTCTGAATCAGGTATGAATTTATAAATAAAATTCTGAGTTTATAACAGCCTATCAAAGCAAAAGGCTAGTTGGTTTGTGAGTTTATGTCCAGCATTTTAACATAACTGCAAGTGTATTTCATCAGCAGTAATATCCATTTGCATTTCTAAAAAAGACTGCTGTACTCATAAGGGTACTTGATCTATATATATATATAATTATATCTAAACTTTCTAAATAAATTTTAAAAATGAAAACAAGCACCTAGTCCAGTTTTCCCTCTGTTTATTTGCGAACAAACCAACGTCAAAAAGAACAACAAAAACAAACTTATCGCAAACTCAGAAATTATCAGTAAAAAAATACATTCACAAACATACGTCAAGAAATACATGCAGAAGACTGGCTGACAAACCGACAGTCCAGCATGGAGAAAAGCTGCTTAAATTAAAGTACAGGCCAACTCTCAACCTTTGAAACACCACACTAGACAAAGATGAAATGTGAAGGCAATCACGAGTGCATATTTTGACAGAAACCAGCCCTGTCAATCCAAACCTCAGACTATGCAAGGGGTATAATTGTTATGTTAGGGTTGTGAATATCTATGTATTCAGCATAACTAAGCAGGCGCAAACTTCCCTGTCAAATACTACAGACCCCACAGAGCCCAATTTACTGTTCCCAGTAACTGATAGAGAATACAAGAGTGAATACCAGCACAGCTGTGATTTCGAGAGTTCAAAAAACATAAAATTACTAGCCATGGGTCTTAGTAGGTTACCGTGGCTTATACAGCGTTATTAAACAATACTCTAATTTAGCATACTGTCCGCCTTATTCCATCTATAGCTTATGACCATTTCGATTTTCACAGTATCTATTGGTCAGCATAGTCGTACGTTTGAGGTTGAATTTAATGGCTGAATACAGGCAGTAAGTAACAAGAGCTTAAGTTGGTACATTATGCACCAGAAAAAATAGAGTTGGGCTAAAGCTACACCCCTGAATGACAATTTACCATCACGTATCCTGCTCACTATTATCAGGCATGTTGCTGCCCTTTCCAAATAATCAGCATAACCTAATGGGTAAAAAATATAGGATCCTGCTCGTCTTTGGTAAGAGTCTGGTAAGGACTGGTTCATGTATACAAATGCCAATTCCTCTTTGGAAACTCATTTCAATCCTACTGAGCTCACATGGCAGCTTTGAGGAGATTAACTGCAACATGAGTTTCTGATTGAGAGTTAGCGCTGCTTTGAATTTCAATTTCTACCCAGTCTTCTGCACGATGACAGGGTAACCTATGCTAGACTGTCTTACTTTTCAAAATAAAATCGATGTTGAACATTGCCGGTGCAAAGAAACGTAATGTTTCAAATACACATTAAGTACAATATTTCTTACTTCCTTCAGCATCATGTTGTTGTAGTCACCTTGGAAATGCATCACATTTAAATTGCCATAAAAAATAGCTGTATATTATTCGGCAATCAGCTCAGGTTGTCTGGTTTTTCAGGTTAAGAGCTTGTCTGATAATGGAGCCCCGCAGTTTTCTCTCTGCTAGAGCCAGCTGTGAGTGACACTGACTACATTCATGGCAACTTCTACTTCATATCTAGCCGCCCTTTGACTACAAATAGAGACACACAGGGGGGTTCACAGTGGATTTGCCCAGAGACGCACACACGCACACCAACACTCGCACACAATGGCACAGGACAAGAGACAACCTAAAAACACAAAAGCCTACGTGACGCTTGTCCTATAAGGCATTACAGGTGGTTCCAGAGACAAATAATGTCACATTTCTGGAGGATTCCACAGCGACACAACCACACATCTGGCCCGAGTCACTAAGTCTATGTACTGGCTGGAATAGTTTCACATTTGTTACTCATGCATTTTGTATGCAAAGACAATTCTGTGTATTCTTTAGTCTGGGGTATTTTAACGACATATGTATGTGTGTGTGTGTGTGTGTGGGGGGGGGGGAGGTGCAAATTGCTTAGCGAGTCAGACCCTTAATGGGCTAAAAATGATAGCCCAATATTTACATCCAAAAGAGGTATGAAATACAATATGTACATGTAAATACAGCAATTACAACAGAAAGTTGACAGTTTCTGTGCCCTGTGCATTTAAAGTTACGTTAAAATCATTTTGGGAAGATCAAAGTTGTCATGGCATACTCTCACTGTGTGCATAAGTTTTTTTTTTTCTTAAATAAATTCGAACCATGGGCTCAGCTTGAACACATTCTGCTCTTTGGAAACTGATATAGACTGCTTTTAAAGACCACTCCAGGTTTCTATCCAGAGTGGTCCAGTTCTGATCAACAGCACCTAAGAAAGTTGTAACCTTCAACTTTATACCCAGCGGTGACATCATCTGTAAAGATAAAGCGCACTTCAGTAGAGCCCGCCGAAAGAACAATCACACGTGAGCGCTAAAGTCAGAGGCCTATCAGCAAGAGAACCAATGCGGCTGCATACAGTCCAAACTGTAATGACAGTGCTATCAATATGCTCTGCTTGTGACATATCAGAGTAAATTACTTCAGTCATGCTACACAAAGGACATCTTGGTATATGCATATTTTTCCAAATCAGCATTACCATTTATGACCCACTGACAACTTACCACATACCTACATCAGTTCACATATGACAACAATCAGACCAGAAACTCATACAATACAGACTGTATGTTGCTAATACTCCATGTATTGACAGACATTTTTATTGTAGATGGCAGTGTGTGTGTTTGTGTGTGGGGGGGGGGGTAATTATTCTGAGTGCAGAAGAGGAACAGCTTGTAGAAGGACTAACAAAGGACAAAAACATAACCTTGACAAGACATGTAAGACACAGAAAAACAAAAAGTAGAGCATCTTCAGTCACCACAGAAGGTACATCAGTTCACCTGTGGTACCCGCTCGGTGTAGTCTAGTGCAGTGGTGAGGTGGCTGTCGTGGTAGAATACAGGGAAGTAGAGTTGGAGGGGTAGACTGTCTTCTGAAGGGAGGGATAGGTTGTTTTTTTTTGTTAAGTTTATTTATTTATTTTTTTTTAAGTCACAGTCACGGTTCAGGTCAATGTCAAGGTCACTGTAGTGATGCCAGTCCTCCTCTGTCCCTTTACCTGCTTCCATCCGAGACACGGAGGATGGAATGTCACGAAGCTAAATTGCTCTCGGCCTCCATCTGCAGCATCCATCAGACGCTGTCTGGGTTTATTAAGTCCCTTCCAATCCTTTTCACCTTTCAGCAGTCAGGCAAGACTGTCGAAATCTCCCTTTGGCTGCACTGGGGTGTGTGTGTGTGTGTGTGTGTGTGTGTGTGTGTGTGTGTGTGTGTGTGTACACGCTGATCTATCGTCCCTTTCACAGAGTTTTCTGATGCCCGTTAGCCGAGAGCTTCCCTGGCTCTGGGTCTGTGGGGCTGTTTGACAGTTGCAATTTATCCAGACCTGGGCAGGGGAAGATAAGGGAGAGAAATCTCATTTAAAAAAAAAAAAAAAAAAAACTCAGACTTTCACTTAGATAGAGGTATTGATGTGCCCCCCCCCCCTTTCAGTGCCTGTCTGACATTTTCTAACCCCATCCCTTCCTGTGAATCAAACATCCAGGAGCCTGTCACAACAGGCCTCTGAGACTAGCCCCATCTTCTCTGTCACATATCACTCTGACGACACGCTGGAGCCTCGCAATTTCCTCCATTTTGTCACTCTGGGTCCCTGCGTCCGACATAAATAAACACAATCTCCCTCCAAAGGCACAAGGGAGGATATTGCTGCCGGTGTCGCAGACTCGGCCTTAGTGGACGCAATTTTAGAATGGAATTGGGTAGTCCAGTTCCTAATCTTTATTACTGGATATGGGGTTTTATGTGATTGCTTTTTATTCTGCAGGGAATCCACCATCACAAAGGCAGTATTATTTGCTTTACTGCAGTTCCATTGCATTACACATCACTTTTCTGTAATTAAAGATTATTCAGTGGACTTGGGGATCAAAAAGTTTGGAGTTAACCCATTGTGCCTGTTGGGTGGAACCAACTACTAAATAAAATCTGGACCTCTAGTCTCCCCCTCCCCCTTTTCTCCCCAATTACCCCACTCTTCCAAGCTGTCCCGGTCGCTGCTCCACCCCCTCTGCCAACCCAGGGAGGGCTGCAGACTACCACATGCCTCCTCCGATACATGTGGTGTCGCCACCCGCTTCTTTTCACCTGACGAGGAGTTTCGCCAGGGGGATGTAGTTCAAAGGGAGGATCACGCTGTTCTCCCCAGTTTCCCCCCCCCCCCCGAACAGGCACCCTGACTGACCAGAGGAGGCACTAGTGCAGCGACCAGGACACATATCCACATCCGGCTTCCCACCCGCAGATACGGCCAATTGTGTCTGTAGGGATGCCCAACCAAGCTGGAGGTAACACGGGGATTCAAACTAGCGATCCCTGTGTTGGTAGGCAACGGAATATACCCGGATGCCCTGGACCTCTAGTCTCTTGAAAAAAATATCTTAAGATGAACTGATTAAGTTACCTAAGGCCTTCAAGAGCTCCTCTCGTATCGCCGATGTGAACTTCCGGACAAGACACAGCGTTGTCACAACGGCAAACAAGAGGTTGTACGAGAGGACGATGTAGAAATTGCCAAGCCAATTAAATCTCCCAAAGTCTCCCAAGAGATCGAACCTGGTGATACCTGTGAAGAGCAAAGAGATCAGTCAGACAGCCCTGGCTTAGTAAACAACAAAAAAAACCATGCACAAGGACACAGTGTCAACAGATGCCAAGCAAAACTGTTGTGTGACTTTGGTGTGAACAGAACGATGCGGATCATCGTTTTAAATGTGTAATTAAGAGTCGGCCTAGTACTGATGGCACATTTTCAACCGAGTAGCAAACATTACATATCATTTTCATCATATCCTGATTGGATGCTTAACACTGACATGGTAAAATAGATGCATTTGCAGCAGTTCACCAGAGCTAAAGATAGCTCCGTCTGAATAATTGTTTTTAGCCAACCAACAACCCAGAAAAGCAAGCTGACAGTCACGAACACATCAAAACTTTTTTTTTGAAACGACTGATTCGTTTGAGCAGGTTAAAGCGATACTTGCATCTCTTGTCGATGGTGTGTCTGTAAAATCCTGCATCAAATGAAACTGCATGAGCAACACCAAATGAAAGAATATGACGGAAAGACTAAGAGAACAGTGGTGGGGGTGTAGAAATAACGTTTGTCTAATTACCAATGAGGATTATAACTGCAACAAAAAACACAAAATATTAACATCTTACAAAAGCATATATTTTTAGATATCATATATTTTTAGATGCACTCACAAACATTTCTGAAGGGCATTCGTTTAAAATACTCAAAATACTTGAGTTTCTATGCAGGACCTCTTTCTACCTTAGAATAATGTGAAGCGAGTATTGGGCTGCAGCAAATGGGCCTTTTTAAGAATGTCTGCGCCGCCTGCTGTCAAGGCTCTCCAAAAAGTGTCTCTCTTCAATGGCTCGACTCTTTCAACAAGCTAGAAAGGCCAAATTGAAAGAAGGGCTTACATGCCCAAAAACCATTTGATGTACATTGCACGCAGAATCTCAAGATATGGCTGGCTGGAAATGGATGGAAAAAAAATTTGTCAAAAGAGATTCTTTCTGAATTCATAAACTGTTGTTCCACATCCTAGGAAAAGTCTAAATCTGGACTGGATCATGTCTTTCTTTTCATAGCTGAAGTTTCTTTTTGTGGTGTCATTATAACACTCGTTTTCTTAGCGTGCAAAACAAAGTAGTGCGGAAAAAAAAGCCCCACCCGAGCAAAGACACTGCAGTGTTCAATGGAACCACAGTCACCTGTACACACATCCACCTGAGTCAACCACTGAGCAAACTACATATCTAATTCAAACAATAAACAAGCACAATCTTGTAGGTTTCCGCTGAACCGAGGGCTTGTGCAACCTCTGGCACATTTTGAGTCTGTTAGTGATAGGATTCATCCTTGTAAATGATAACGTCTCCAACTTTGTACCTACTTCTTAGCAATTAACCATATAACCATGAACTGGCCTTATAAACACTCTGACATCAAAACAAACAAGTAAACCGACAGCTTCTGTACCTGTAGCTTATCATATTAAATGGGGACTGACAGAAAGTCACTGTTTGACTCAGTGTAAACAACCACTAATGCTTCACACTGAAATAGGTGCCAGATAGCTTACATCTCTTTGCTCATATCTGGGTTTGGCAGAATGGTGACGACTCCTCCCTATGGATTTTGAAGGGAATCTGACTAAGAATATAGACGTGTACAGAAGCAAAGGCGCTATGCAGATGAAATAACTCTCTCTCCTAAGACCTCCTGACAAAGACAAAGGAGTGGTTGCAACCCACTACTGGAGGTTTCTCCTCTTAACTGTATACCAGGAACTCCACTAAACCAATTTCAAACCATCTGTCATGGCCACCTGGACGGTGCTTGTCATCCTCCTCATCACACTATATATATCTTATAAATCCATATAATTTGTTATCCTGTTTCAATGTTGTATCCTTCTCTCTCTCCGATGTGTGACTTTTTTCTTGTCTCGTCTCCCGTGTATGTGAATGGTGTGATGGGAGTCTCTCTTTTGTCCATGTGTATGTAGTCTGTCCTCCTGTTAGGTCTACATGGTGATGGTAGTGGCATGGCTCAGGTCCTAGGTTGTTCTAGTGGCATCTGGACACTGCTTGGCGTCCTCATCATATTCGTCGTATATCTTATAATTCCATTATGATTCAGTTATCCTCTTTCAATGTTGTATTCTGTAATTCTATTCTATTCTGTACACACAACATCCATTGCACGTCTGTCCGTCTTGGGAGAGAGAGCCCTCCTCTGTTGCTCTCCCTGAAGTTTCTTCCTTTTTTCTCCCTGTTAAAGGTTTTTTTTTTAGGGAGTTGTTACTTATCTGATGTGAAGGTCTAAGGATAGGATGCTGTCTTGCTCTAAAGCCCCCTGGGGCAAATTTGCAATTTGTGATATTGGGCTATATAAATAAAATTGACTTGACTTGACTTGACATGGCTGATCACTGTCAACACTTAACTGTTTTCCTACTTATCTATCAAGCACTGCTGAGTGTGGAGAGGAAGATTTTATGCTGCAAGCTTGGTTGAGTCCTTGGTAAGCTACTGTAGAAAGGGAATTTCCAGGATGCATTTTTGAGCCTTCTTGAGGCATCGTGGGCCTAACCCAGCAAAACAACAGTGATGCGAAGGTACCCACTTGAAAAGGCCAATGACTCGTTTATGTGGTTGAGTGAATGACGCTGCCTGTAAATGATGCTGCATGTGAAATGGGCCTCTCGATTCATGACGGCATAGCTTGATATACTCTTTGGTATCCACTGACAACTTAGTGCTTTGGATCAGGACATGATCTAATTAAATTAGGTTATTTTCTGAGTTGGTCTTCAGTGTGAATGTTCATTCTGGAATATGGCACAGGGATAGTCACAGCCAATGTATTGCTAAACGCCTATTTATCCATCTCTGTCCACCAATCCACTTTTATAGCAACACTCTATCATTTCCCAAGGAATTGACAAAACCTTTGCCCAGGAACTGATTAACAGTTAACAACATTAATTTCTCACATCAAAAGTAACAAACCAGCCTTATCTTTCAGTCATCTAGATTGAGATATTATATTCAAATGTGGCATGCCGTAGAAGGCCTGCTCTCTGGACATTCTATATTTCTTCTGTAACATCTTCACAACCTCTCCTCATCAATTAGATTAGGCAATCGATTCAGTGTCTGGAAAGATGTATTTACAGCCGCAGTAAGCAGTTTGCGAGCATCAAAGGCCTTTAACAAAATTGCCTGCAAAGAGACAGGGGGAGAGATGATGGAGACCCCAGTCGATACACCTTGCCACTGCGGTCAGGCTAAATACATTTCTAATGCCAAAGGTTTTGATCTTGGTTTGGTAATTTGAGAAAACCTAATTGGACTAAAAAGATGGTTGGATTTTCAAATGTCAGAGGTAGCAAGGCTGAAAACATTAGCATTCTGCTGGCCATCATAGCATCTCTCCTTGAAGTCTGCATCTTGATTTATCACTTTTTCTGTATGTGGGCCAAACTTGATGTAATGTTAGGCCACTGGCATTTGCTTTCCTTTTTTTTTTTTAACTTGGGATATGATATATAGTGCTTATATAAACTGTCTCCATCTGCAACGGAATGTACCTGTGCTAGTTAAAGATCGATCCGGCTGGATTATTTCTCTTTTCAGCCACTGTGATTCTTTCTGACCTCATACATTCTCAAGTAACTCATACACTCCTAATTCAGTATTGTTGTGATGCAGCCTGGTGGGCCAGTCAAGGCCAAGGCACATAACCTGTCCTCAAATTGTGAGCAAGATTCTGGCTCAAGATCTTTTTCTGCATGTTCTCCAATTTCCATGCACATATTCTGTTTTTTTTTTCTGACACCCCCTGTAATGAAAACAAAAGTGAAATTGAAATGATAAATCATGTCACTGTTTTCTTTTAAACACACGCCACGTGCAGACAGGACTACAGCATTTCCTTATCCTAGCTACAATAGCGCTGTATCAATCTCTGCTTGCATCATGTAGGAAACTGATACAAAGTGAAAAGACCCAGCAGCTTCCCACCTCTCTGACCCTCTCTAACACCGACTTAGGGAGCAGGCCAACTTCCAAGGCTTAGCCTCTCTGGGCCACGTCTCCTCTTCTGAAATAAAGATTTTGTTTTGGGTCTCTTACCCTTGTCTGCACTCAAACCCTCCCATTGCTGCCAAAGAGGAACAAGCTGCACTTCTGTCTCAACACCATTACATGTCCCACAGGCTTGAATAAAACATTGTGGCATCCAAAACGTCTGGACTTGATGCGAAGAGGTTAGGCCATCAGTGACACAGCAGCAGCTTCCCCTCAGTCTTCAAATCTACCTCGCCTCCAAGTGCTCTATGGGAGCTGGTTTGTTAAGCTGCATAAGCACTGAAATGTGAGTGTGTTGATATAACATGTGGCATCTTGCTGCATCATCACTTTGGATGAACAGAAACAGAATTTAGCCTACAGTTTTTTTTTTTTTTGCATTTTTAAAGCAACAATCCTGAAGATCGTAATTTTTGTTAAACTTGGAACATCTATGGTGATCCTGGTATCTGCACCGACATTTGACTGGATCTCTGCTCCAGATCTACATATTTGATTCGATGTATTTAAAATAAAACAGCAGTCAGTGCTGTTGTGTTAGCACCTTCCCCACTGCCAAACAAAAAACACGGCTGAACATGGATTTAAGCTGATGACGTTGTATCTGTTAGTAAAGATCTTTTATAAGCTTAGTCTGCCACAGAGTTTTCAACAGGCCAGAAAATCAGAGCCCGGCCCTGCTCGGCCTGAGTGAGCCAAACCTGACAACTGGCCCATTCCGACATCAGATACACTTTTACTGAGCCCGGCCCAAAAAAAGCCAGATTTTCCGACAAAATTCACAGCACAGTAGGGAGAGAGAGGAGAGAAGGGAGGGAGGGAGGTCCAGAATGATGGACGGAAAAAAATGTATGAACACTCTTGTGGAGCATGCCTTAAACAACATGCTTTAAATGAAATTATGCTTCAATAGATTTCCTGAGCCCAATTTGCTGTTCATTCTTATATGCTCGCTTGTTATCCGATTTTACGTAGCAAAGCAATAAGGAACAACACATCTTTCCCATTCTGCAAAAACATTTGGTATGTCTGAATAGATGATCTATTCAAAAGTATTTGAAGAGGCAGGATGATGTGTTCCTTAATGCTTTGCTTTTGTCACACAGTACCAGCATGTGCAACAGACAGCCAGCATAGATAGATTCGGGAACGAGAGATATTTTAGAGGGGAGACTGGGCTGCAACCAGTACAAGAGAGGGATGGGGGGAGTAAAATAGATAAAAATAAAAATTAGGCTAATAATTTAAGGCCGGTCTGATGTGAGTCCATGTATCATAAATTGTGGCCCTACCAGGTCCTATTGCGTCAGGCCTGACGGGGGCGCGGGCTGACTGAGCTGGTCTGACGTATCTGCTTGTTAGCCAAAAGAACTTTGCTTCTTCTCAAAATCCTCACTACCTGCACTATTTTTGGTTAGTATGGTGAGGACGCAAAGTGCTGTCCGCCGTACCGTTTTCCTGGGGAAAGTCGTATCAGACGGCAATGGGTACATTGACAGCAACTACGAAAGTGCTGATGATTTGGATATTCCTGGATTAACTATCATCTTACATATGCCAGTGATGTGAAGTGTCAAGAGGATTTGTTTATATGTGATTGTTAGCGATTGTAGTTGTAAGTACAGTTGTGTACACACATGCAGTTTCCAGCACTCGCTCACCCACCCACCCACACATAGACAATATTCCCATCCAAATGTAAAAACACTTTGCCCCTTAACATTTCACTTCACCATCGTGGCAAACATCCTTACTTTTCCCCCATCGCTGGGAGGGAGGTGGGTGTGGACGTTTTCTCAAATCTGTCTCATGCATTTATTCCTGTTCTTTTCAGTGTCATAAAGCAGAACCTGTTGATATTTTGTAAAGCTCCCTATGAGTCACTGTATTCTCTCTTTCACCCTGTCTTTGGGTCTCTGTCTCTCTAAAATACTATTTGAACAGCTGTGTCTGCACTCTGCATGTTTATTAGTGCCATTGTGGCGGCGCTGCCCCTGTCATTTCCCCCTTTCTCCAATCACTCTGGGAAACTATGGAGGAATTCACCTTGCTAACCTTAACTTTTTTCTTTTTTTTGGGGGGGGGGGGTCACAGGCAGAGAAAAGCAGTCTGTCCCCATTGGGTTGCTTTAATCCCTCTCTCACATCTCATTTAAATCGTGTCTCTTAAACATACTGTATGCATCGTGGATGACAGTGAATCATGAGGTACACACAAACACAGACAAAGGAGAAATTGGACACACTCACCAAGAGTTCTGGACATCACTGGCAAGGCCGAACTTAGTACCAAGATTGACACACAGCAACCAATGATCTACAACATTTAAGAGGACATGTTGGTTATGGACTGGGTCTGATTGTACAACTTGTCAATCAGATGACATCCAAAGGTTGAAATTGCAGAGCAATTTTAGTTATGTACTACAAAACATTCAGCAATGGTGCACCCGCACACCTGAGCAGACTCAGACATGCGTTCTCCACCGCCCCTCCCTTACACATAGACACACCACTTAAGGTTAAATAGGTTCACATATTGTACAATTAGTACCTCTGAGGCTGCTCATTACCAGGTTCCCCCCATTGTCATTTCAAGTCAATTCAGTGGAAGCATCATGGCTAGTTAACAAGCCTTACCACTCCCAAACTCATTTACAAGTGAATGGCTGCCACTGTGGGCCAAACAGAGCGGACCTCCCCCCCCAAAAAAAACCTGCTCTCCTTCTGATGTACAAGAGAAGAGCTTGGATTGCACTTTGTTTACGCAACACACAAACAAATATTGGACCGAACCACTAAAGGGTATCGAGGGGCTCAGGGGAATGTGCTGTAGTGGCAAACGGGGGGGGGGGGGACTTTGCGCCATTAATCTGCCTCACCGTTCTGTGTAAAACGTACAAACACGGACTGGGGGGCATTGTTGTTCCGGCGTTAAGCCGGGAGTGGAGGTAGTCAAGAGCCGAATCAACGTCTGTAAAAGGGACAGCTTGGCAGGATGGGACAGTTGATGCTGTTGCGTTACACGTCATGCCACCTCTGTTCCCGCAATGCCAGCATGCTATGTAAAAATCACACACTGGGGCGGCGTTATGCCACCTTTGTTTGGTAAGTGTAAAAAAAAAAAAAAAACAGCCAGCGTAAAGACAGGTCTTCATTGCGGCAGTATTGTGGGATCTCTGTGTAAAAACGCCTAGAGAGGGGGGTACTGAAACACAAGGAACTCCAAATACATCAGCCCCCCCAAAACCCCACAAACTTTACCGTCGTCATGGTTGTGTCATCCTTCCTGGGGGTGAGGCCTTTAAAGACTCGCAGGCTGTAGAAGCCGACGACTGAGGACACCATCAGGTAGCTGATTTTGAGCAAATTCAATCAAGGGCAACAAGCGAGTTCTACTCATTTAGTCTAGTTATGTATTTGTCCTGTGGGGAGTAGTGAGGCTCCATCGAGACACCATTTATACTGGGTCGTCACTTTTTTCAGCCACAACAGAAAATGACAACAGAAAGCATCTCCAACAACATTGTTGAAGCGGGCTGAGCCCTGTCTAAATGAGGCCAGGCCCGCAGAATTTGGCGTCGGCGGTGAAGCATGTGACTCTTGGTCAAAACAAGACGCTCACTTAAAAAGGATACAACATGAGGATGATCTCCAGCACCGCCTGGGCCGCACCAAACGTGGACAATGAGGTGTTTCCAATGCTTCGGTCCTGGAAAACAAGAGATGGGGAGAGACAAGAGAGAGGAGTCAAGTGAGAGAGCGGAAGAAGAGAGAGAAAGTGAGGTTATTCGTCAGGAACACCCATCAATCTGATGCAAACATCACAAGAGAATGAAAAACAGATGCACGCATGCAATTACAGAAATCCTGCAAAGCGCTCGGCACATGGGAGAATTTCCCCACTCGAGACAGGCAGCATCAAATTGGTTAAGTAATGAATGGAACAAGATGAAAGAGGGCCCCTTTTCAAATCGCTGTCGATCATACAATATGTGAACAGGTGTTTAAACAAAAACGCCACATTGCTTACGGTAAAGAGAGAGTGTACTGGCTGAAAGCATGCCAGAAACATAAAAACACCATAACAAATACTTCAGCAGTGATGTAAATAGGTTTTCAATGGCGTGAGTCCCCGGGACCCACAGGTGGTCATTTGAGTGGGTCCCAAGGAAATTGAGTGGGTCCCCAATACATTTTTTTTTTTTTAGACAAACTGTAGTGTTAAGCTCTTGTTTAATGTTATATATAGTTATAATAATGAAATTTTCCTCTTGGTCCCAGATAATTTGTCTTATATTAATAAGGTGCATTTTGGTCTTCTTTACTCCTGAGGAGTCAGTTAGGAAAACAAAGCTCAGAACTCGCTGATCCCTAAACAATAGCTGTTGCGTTTCTCCACAAGGTGAAGGAAAGCCTTTTATGACCCGCCTGAAATTTGTTGACCAGATGTGTATAGTGTGGTGATTTAAGACATACCCTTATCTTAACGACATCCAACGAGTGGCTTTAAACAGCACCAGTGCTACTTTGTCCTGCTGGCTGGTCACCTTCACCCTCACCTGACTTCATTCTAGGTCTCTTTGCTGAGCAGGAACATTGATGTTCTTTGCTTAAACCATGGCAAATGTGTGTGTGTGTGTGTGTGGGGGGGGGGGGGTCTATATCTTTTTATTCAACAGCTCAATGCATGGTTCTCTCTCTCTTTCTCCATCTGATGTCATTTATCAATGGAGAGAGGATGGGCACACATTTTTATGGCGTGTGTGCTGTAGGATACTTGTGTGCGCACGCCTATTATAACTAGCTCTCCCATTATGCCTCATTTCAGCACCGACTCCTTTTCAATCTAGTGGCAAGCGGGCTGGTGGAGGGTTTGTTTGTATCTGTGTGTGTGTATGTGTGTGTGTGTGTGTGTGTGTGTGTGTGTGTGTTTGGGATAAGTGGAGGGTATTGGTGTGCATTCAGCAGACGCATGGTTGGTGTTTGTTGCTTCTAGGATTAGCACCTCGCAACACCTGTGTGTGGGTGAGGTCATAAGCTGACACACACACACACACACACCCCTAGCTATGTGTTGAGCTTCACCCTCTCCCCCTCGGGTGAGTCCTGTCTTTTGCCACACTTTGATATAAGAAGTTTTAATGACAGATAATAACTGGAATCATGGATTAGACAGTGGTTTGGCTCTCTTTTTTGCCTTGTACCTCATGAACAAAACCGACAGGGAGCAATGTGTCAGTTGCCAAAGTTCAGAGCTTGCATGCAGGTGTGTGTGTGTGTATGTGTGCCTGTCGCTGTCAGTCTGACTGTGTTGTCAGGGGCAACACAAGAGTATTACCACCCAGCTGTGGCTAACTGACCACTTTAGGAAACAGTGTCAAGTGTGGTGGCTGTCACAGAAAAGGGCCAGCAGTAACAGTTTTATTGGCATCTCTTAGTGCATGTTCATCAAGCTGTAAAACACTGTGTCCTTTGACAGAGGCATCTTTCACCCCACACCCCAATCCACCACCCGCCATCTTTCCCCTCTTCCCTGCTGTTTCTTCAGATTCACCACCTGCTCCTCCTCTCACGCGCCTTCTCTTCCCTCCTCCATTGGCCTCCTCCACCACCTGGTCTGTGTCCTGTGAAGCTGAGTGAGGGGAGCTACTCAGTGTGCTAAGGGCTACGTGAGGATACTTAGTAGTAGGAGGAGGAAGAGAGAGAGAACGAGAGAGAGAGAGAGTGTGTGTATGTGTATGTATGGGGTGAGAGTGGGGGGTGAAGACAAACATTGACAGGGCACTTCCATTGTGCCGACCCCCCGACCCCACTCCAGACCCATCATCAGCATATCTAGGCCTCATTTGACTTTCCCACAGTCTTTCCTTTCTCCACTAGCATGCACCCACCCCCCCTAAGCCAGCTTCTTTACATCACTTTCTCCGCTCTGCCCTCCTCTCACTACCCTTTGCTCGCAAACTCTCCATGCACTCTCCTGCAAAGTTGCCCTTCAACATGCACGGACTAGGCGTGTCAGTAACTGTACGCACACTTTTGCATGAAGGGTGGGGTGGGATGTGGGGCTTACTTAGCTGAAATATTGCATTAGTATCGATCGCCCAAACCCCACCAACCCACCACCTCTGCAGTCCTCGTAGCACTGGGGAGATCAGAGGTGTGGCACTCGTCCAGCTCGTCAAATGCATAAACCATTTAGCGAGGCTGCGCTGTCAGGGAGGACGGCTTCATGCTGCATGACAAGTGTAATTTGGGGGATTTTCTGCGACGCGTCATGCCAAAAAAAATATCCTTCCTCGATAAAATAATTGGAATGTCGGGGGCAGCTCAGTCAGTTGCCCGCGAGACGAGAAGTGAAATGAGGGGGAAATAGGATACACGATGTTGCCCTTTCTTCGAAAAGAATGCAACCACAAACGCGCACAGACATCACACAGGCATCGCACGCACACACACACACGCGCACACACACACACCTCTGTCACTGCCGATGAGATGAGATAAGAAGAGCTTAAAAACACGTTGCATGTTAGTGAAAGAGATGGGAATCTCTGAGAGCCATTCTGCGCTCCGGCAGTCAGCCTCGTGTGAGGAGCCCCTTCACCTGGCCCGGTCTGCCTCTGCAGCAGGCAGGAAAAGCGGCTTATTCAAGGCCGCCGGAGAGTTCAGACACGTAGACCGCTCATTTCATCTGCGCATTGCTGTGAAATGACTTTCAATGAGCTTCCCAAACAAAAGCAGGGGGACGAGGCAGAAGCCTGATTAACATCTAGCCGCTTCTTTTCTTCCGACATGCACCTGAGCATATCCGGAATTTGATTCATGTCCCCACCGGGGAACACAGAAAGTCTGATAGGTAAACTCACCCCCAGTTTATTTTCTTGGTGTGCTTTTTTTTTTATATATATGTGCAATGTTTTGTTTGTTTGCAGAGCATGTGGGTATATAAGTGTATTCAAGAGTTAGAGCAGTGTATAGTAGGCTTACTGTGGATCCTTTTGGCATGGCCGTCTCGTCCACCAGCAGGTAGAGGATGTTCAATACCACCATCAGAACTGAGATTGTCTAAAGAGAAATTAATCAAGAAAATAAAATCAACTGCTGGATCAGAAACTTTCATGTCCTTTGGTCAATGCAATTGTGTTGGACCTGCGGCGCTACACAGGAAATGGCTATCTGATGGTGTAGTCCCATCATTGGTTAACCTCTCAAAACGTGAACAATGTGGCAGTTGTTGGATGCAAGTGCCATACATTTCTGCACGTACCTTTCAAGCCTTTAATAAACAAACCATTATCATACAGCGTAAATGGGATTTCCTACACTGTAATCTATTCAAAATCACAGTAGTTGCAGGTGACTATTGAGCATTTTCTCAAATAGCCATTAAACAAAAGTATATCCCCACCCAGATGCTTGGCATACAGCAAACAGTTTTGAGATACAGCGTTTTCAGTCTGTGGCCACCAGCCAGGCTGTACACGCCGTGGGTAAACAGCCCAGACTTAATGATAAGTCAGTCTCAGCACTCACCGTTCCTGTGAGCAGAATCAGCATCACCATGGGATACAGCAGGTTCTTCTCCCAGGCTGATGCTTTTTTTCTCCTCTCTGAGAGAGCGAGAGAGGGGATTATTAAGGTCATTCGTGCAAAGAGACAGGCAGCAGGGACAACCCTAACCAAAGCCTCAAATTATTACAAATAAAAGATCCAATCCCCTGCAATCAATCACGTGTTAATCTCCGTTTTAAACACCACCTTCCAACATTGGTTAATTAATATATTGATCAAAGGCAAATACTGAAACCTCAAGCCCCGGGGCTTTGTTTATAGGGTTTGTACAACTTGATTCGGTTAAACATATCGTGCGTGTGCGTGCCCAACACAATCTCCCCCCTCATCACCCCACTTCCCAGGCAATATAGATTTCCCAACCTCCATAAATTACGCTCTTCCTCTTTAATTAGTGAAGCTTATCATATGCCTTAGTTAGTGGAAACAGTAATAAAATCGAGATGAAATGACTAGTGAGAAAATTAATAACGTGACTCTTATTTTTGCCTGGGCGGACAGAAGAAATATTAGTGACAATATCTGCTTGTTCCTCTCAGCCAGATGTTGAGTTTACGACATCAATTTTCACCATTGTAACACGCAAGCCCCTGCTCATTCTCACTCTTATTGTGTTTGTAGGCACTGCTGACCTTACAGCGGTACTAGAACGTTTTCTATTATGGAAATTCACTCTGCCCTGCTGTCCTGTGTTCAACTGCCCTCAAGTCTTTGCTTCTTTGACTCTCTCTCTCTCTCTCTCTCTCTCTCTCTCTCTCTCTCTCTCTCTCTCTCTACCCTCAGCATTGCTCGCTCTCCCCTTTCTAGATGCACTCCCTCCCCGCCTGCTGGAGAAGTTTGCCAAGTGCACTTTATATGCACCATCCTGCTAAATTAATGACATCACTAAAAGGCTGGCCACAATATAAAGTTTGCATCTTGTCCAATATCCTAAGTGCCTTTGTGCCCCCCCCCACGCGGCTCCCCAAAAGGCTTGGGCTGGGTGCACACACTGCACCTCATTTGTAATATCCTAAAATGGATTGAAAAGAATAATTATCAGGCAGTTTTGATCTGGGTCCAAATTAAGAAATTAAGGCAGAGGGGGAGAAAAGGCCAGCCTGTCAGCAATATCTAAAAAGCAGACTTCTTGGCATTTGTTTCCGTGGCAATCCAAGGTCCTTAAAGCAAATATATCAAAGCCAGTTTGAGAATACAAATACTTACCCAGTTTGTTTCTCTGATTCTTGATGTTGTCCAACTCTTTGTTGAGCTGGTGAACGGAGCCAACTCGGGAGTAAGGGTGCGAGGATGGTCCTGTGGAAATCATTAAATAGTCTTAACCAGTGTTACGTCATCAGTGACATGATCAATACTAATACTAAGAATACTCAAGCACCACTTTTTCACCCAACGTGCTGGAAATAGGTCAGAATATCTAAAGAAACAGGATTCCTGAAGAAACCGTCCAAATAATATAACGTGACGAAATATCTCGGTCAGTGCAACTGTCCTTCCATTCACTAGGGCTGTTGAAACTTAAGTGTTTTCAGCCATCTGTCAATTTATTTATTTATTCAATTCCCGTGGAAGAGAGGAGGATGGTTCCTCTTCAGGAGATAAATTTCTCACCGTTTTCACCTCACCTCAGCACAGGGCATTTGACTTATCTTGATTAAGAAGTCCCATCAAAACAGGTGATCCTGCTCAGAACATAATGATGTGATCTCAAACCAGTAAAAATAATCTCCTGTGGCAGGGGCTGTCTAGAGCATGCCACGACTGGTTGGGCAGGTTGGGAGAAGACAGCAAGGGATTCTCCAGGAAAACCACAAGGCCGGCTCATTTAAGGCTAATTTATCTGTTTTACTCTGCTTTCCTTCCAGCCTCGACGCGCTGGCGTGGAGGCCCCTCAGAGCCAAAGCAGAGGAGGATCCATTTGCATCCCCCTGGGGTGTTTGGCAGATCAAGACCAATTAGTTCAGCGTTACACTGTTACTGGCGTGCAATAAAAATATCATCTTTCATCTTTGTTACAGCGAGTGAAGGACCAATCACTTTGATCAAACCCTTTCTCTCCTCTCTGTTATTATGACACGCCCTGTCTGGATGGGTTTAAGTAAGTAGAGAGCGAGAGAGAGAGAGAGCCATGTCTGTGCCCTCGCCGATACCTGTCCCAGGATCTGAGGCAGGGGAAAGTTTAGGCCCTCCGAGCAAATGCAGTCACACAACACAACAGGAAATGTCACGGGCAGTTCAAGAGCTCTTTCTCTCCAAAGCGCGCTCCCTCGGGGGGCGGGGGGCGGGGGGGGGGTGCGCACAGTCTGCTCAGCCGCAAGCAAACCAATCTATCACCTGTCCGGAGAACAAACAGCCCTACCTGTCACCCAGGAGAGATTAAACATTGATCAAATGAATTTCAGGTTCATAATAGCCATGACTAATAAGGGAATCGTATTATATTCAAAGAAGAATATCATCACTTGTTTAAAGATTACAAAAAAAAAGTGTGTGCATGTGTAGAGGAGGCTGTATACTGCAGAGTATGAACACATCTCAGTGTTGGGAAGTTTAATATATGGACAGAATCGTTCTATTGCTGGCAGGCGGCGAGTGAAAAGACTGACTGAGTTACAGCGAGGTTGAGATGCTGAGTGAGGCTTCTCGCAGCCAGGAAGGCCTGGAATAATTCAACGTTATCCTCTCCAACCTTCACCGAGCTCCAACAATTACGTCAGCCACAATAATGCTAAATGCCATGCTGAGACAATGGAGGCAGTGGCAAGGTCACCGCGCCGCATAGCATCTGGGCTGGCGCTCTGCTATCAGAACAGTGGGGCAAGGGAGCTGGCTCGGCCAAGACTGACAGCAGCACAGCAGATCAGGGTCTGGAGAGGGCAGCGTAGAGGATGGTGTGTGTGTGTGTGTGTGTGTGTTTCACGTCATCTATGCTGCAGCATACTCTTGATACGTCTACATACAGTTAGCACAAAGTTAACCCTTTGAACTTGGCAACAGAAATGGTCCCGCCAGTGCCTACATTGGTATTTTTGCTTGCTGTGATTCCATTTCTCAGAGTATCTTCAAATGCCTCATATCCCAAAAATCTGTATAACCTAAGATAAAAGGTAAGGTAAGTCAATAAACCATAATAACTGACAAAAGTATTGAAGTTGTCTGAAAAAAGGCGTCCGGGTAGCGTAGCGGTCTATTCCGTTGCCTACCAACACGGGGATCAGCGGATCGAATCCCCGTGTTACCTCCAGCTTGGTCGGGCGTCCCTACAGACACAATTGGCTGTGTCTGCGGGTAGGAAGCTGGATGTGGGTATGTGTCCTGGTCACTGCACTAGCGCCTCCTCTGGTCGGTCGGCGCGCCTGTTCAGGGGGGAGGGGGAACTGGGGGGAATAGTCTGATCCTCCCATGCACTATGTCCCCCTGGTTAAACTCCTCACTGTCAGGTGAAAAGAAGCGGCTGGTGACTCCACACGTATCGGAGGAGGCATGTGGTAGTCTGCAGCCCTTCCCGGATCGGCAGAGGGGGTGGAGCAGTGACCAGGATGGCTTTGAAAAGTGGGGTAATTGGCTGGATACAATTGGGGAGAAGGGGGGGGGGAAGATAAAAAAATCGGACATGTTTTTTCTATCAGATTTTACTAATTAAACACTCAAAACATATTGACCCAAAACAATTCTGAATGTAGAAGATTGACAGTTCATCTGGACACAGTGTTTATTGACAGATCCGTTTCATCACTTAACTAAGTGACCTCTTAGAAATAGCTGTAAACAACAGCTGCCTAAGCGTAAACCAGTGGTGAGTCCGTATGTGGCGGGAGTGTCAGAAAAGTTGAGATGCGTACTTTCTAAACACCGTGTCACAGTTGCTTTCAAACCCCAAAACACGCTGTGCCAGAAGTTGGTCCACCCCAAGGATCGGGTCCCCCAGCACAAACAGAGCAATACAGCGTATGCGGTTAAGTGCCAGGAGAATTGCTGTGACTTGTACATCGGGGAAATCAAACAGACCCTGGCCAAGAGGATGGCACAACACAGGAGAGCTAACACATCAGCCAGGACTCCACAGTCTACACCCATCTATAGGCCAGTGGCCACTCTTTCAAGGATGAGGATGTGCACAACCTTGACAGGGAGGAATGCTGGTTTGAACGGGGAGTCAAGAGGCCATCTATGTGAAGCGGGAACGACCATCCTTGAACCGAGGGGGGGGCTAAGAGTACATCTGGCGCCATCTTTTACAATGCTGTGATTGCAAACATTCCCAAATCCTCTGTGAATAGTACACATGGGTATTGTAACTCTAGTTAGTGGTCACGCCCATATTTGCATATGAAACTGATCATTTGTTTCAGCCGTTATGCAGCTGTATTGTTTATAAGTTTAGACAATATGACTGAAGAGGTCACTTAGATGAGCATCTGTCAACAAACGTGTCCAGATGAACTGATTCAACTTTATTTGACTTTCTTACCTGGATTAATTAAGCATGCATAAAGACATTGACTAAAACATTTCTCAACATTCCATAAGTTATTTGAACTACTTAGTACATTTTTTTAGTTTTTGAAAAATGCTAATTTTCTGTGAGCAGACTGCAAAGGCGTTTTGATAGTTTCATCTGCAATAGAATAATTTCATTAGACCTCGCGGGCGCGGGAGGTCCGTTTTTTTTTTTTTATAAATTCATTTCTGATTTCTCCCAATTTAGTGGCCAATCGATCCCTATTTTAATTCAAACACCCACCCTCATACTGCATGCGTTCGCCAACTGCATCTCTCCGGCCGGCAGTCTCGAAGGAGACGCCTCCCCACTTTCGTGACAAGGCGACTCCAGGCCGAACCACTGTTTTTTCCGACACACACAGAGACGCATTCACGTGACGAACACAAGCCGACTCCGCCCCCCTCCCGAAGACAGCGTTGCCAATGATTGCTGCTTCATCGAATCCGGCCATAGTCGGATCTGACGAGACCGGGGCGCGAACCCCAGTCCCCAGTGGGCAACTACATCGACACAAAGCCGATGCTTAGACCGCTACACCACCGCGGACCCCCTGGGAGGTCCGTTTTTAACGGGTTAACTTCTCTGTCAATGGGAGCTATACGTTTAGATACACGGTATAAAGCTTACTGACTGGAAGTTAACCTAACCTATGAATCTCAATAGCTATAGTGAGATAGAGAGAAGTAGAGAAGGATGAGAGAAAACAGAAAGACAGTGGCAAATAGTGAGAGAGCTGCTTTACTGCTTAACATAAAATGAGTAGCCAGAGAGAGGATGGAGGAATGAAAAGTCGCACACTGGATTGAAACCCGCCTGCAGCCCGTTTATCCACAGCATTGTGATGGTGTCTCATGACTTTTCCTTCTTTTCAAGTTTGACTGTCAGCTTCCCTTCCTGCAACTCACCTACATTTTGATAAAACCATAAGAGTCATAAATTATCTACAACAATATCAACACAGCAATATCATGATGGTAACGTTTTTGTGGTCACATGTTTAAATCTATAAGTAGACAGAGACACCCGGTGGAGGGGGGGCAAAGACCCATCACTGTGTCAGTGACAAGCTCACAGTGATGATCCTACTGTAGGACAACTCCTGCTGGAATCTGCATGACGTGCCCTCACCCATCTAGGACAGTCTACGAATTTCTATAGGACAACTCCTTCTGGAATCTGTATGACATGCTCTCACCCATCGAGGACAGTCTACGAATTTCTGCCTTAGTCCAGATCAATTAAGAAGCTATGCAGCAGGGTGCAGGACCAATGTGAAAAGCTGCTTCCCGTGTGTGTTAAGCACTTGGCTGCTTATCTGATAGTCCGAGGGGCGTGCCACTACGTGTCTCCTGACATTTCACACAAAACTACTGACAGAGTTGACAAACACGCAGAGGCCAGACAGCAAGATTAGGCCACCAACTGCTGATCTACCACAAATTACTGAATCCACAAAGTCACGACTGAGAAAAGTGTACATAGACATTGATACACCAACTGATGCGGCTCAATGATCCAAATCGCTAAACAAACATTGCACAAACGTGAGGAATTAAGAGAGGCACAATCCGCTGCAGGGAGGCAGATGCAAAGGGCCACAGGTGAAGCGAGGAGAGGGGAGACAACATTGTTCAGCCATGGAGTGTGTCCTGTGAACTATCCCTGAACCGCCTTCTTCTCCAACCTCAAGGTTTATCAAAGAAAACCAATGTACCCTCAAGTATCACCTGGATGTGTGTGCTTATGTTTACGGGAAAAAAAAAATTCCTGCAACGTTTTAAGCTTTCACCAATCAATATCCCCCTTCAAGTCTTCATAACCAGTTATGTAAGACACATATGCACCCAAGTTTGGCACCCGGTGGCCTGGCAGAGATATTGAGAACTAATGTGATGATTTTTCACCTCCTGCTGACTTGCAAAGATCAAACACTCTTAAAGATGATAAGGAACAGATTACAATTATTCTAACCAGCCGTTCAAAGAGGGGCAGTTTAGCGCGAGCCATACGCTTAAGTGGCAGTCTATGGAGGTGGCCGGCGTAGCATTTGAAAACACGAGTTATCGGGTAAGGATCTCCCTTACCTCCCAGATTTGAAAGGACGCTCATCCTCTTCATTTACTTGCATCTGTACACTTGGTTGCGTGCTTGAGTTAATATTAAAGTAGGTTTTGGCCCTCGGCCCAAATACTTCCTGCTCTGTGAGATTGTTCCAACGTCAAAGGAGGAATTTGGGAACACAGAGGGCAGCGGATGAAAAGGAAATGCAGGTTGACAAATAACATCTTTATTGTTACTCAAACTCAGCTCTTTTAAGAACCTCCCCCTCCCCTGTGGGCCCCGAGTCCAGGGAACAGCACAAAGCTCCCAGTTCCCCCCTCAGTCATTGAACCTGCTCTGTGAACGTCGGCCACACCGCGCCAAAGCCCTCTGTCAAAGAGACTTAAGTTCTGTCCCATTACCACAGCTACCATTCCCCATTCTAGGCCTGAGATCAAATGAGGCAATCACTTGGCTGGTAGTGACGGTAGAACTGGAAGTAGACGGTGCTACTGTCTAGCACTGGCACTTTAATGGGGCCTTAAAAACATCCCCAATGTAATATATGATCACTAATATGGCGGCTGCTTTGCCCGTTAGCAGAAAGTTATGAGGAAGACAGTGAGAGGTCGGGAAATACTAGTGTCCAGAGTGTGGGTTTTATCTAGTGTCTCAGTATGTGTGCATATGTCTGTGTGTGTGTCTATGTGTGTGTGTCTGTGCATATGTGTGAGTGTGTATGCCTGTGTGTACATCTGGCTGATTTGTCAATGCTAATTGATTCCAGCGCAGCAAGGTCCATCACACCCGACGGGGCAGTCCCCCCCAGCCCCCCCCCCCCACCAATCCCTCCCTCTATAATGTGCCAACACGTCTCCCACAGACGTACCGTTTAATCTCCTCTGAAGGGCTTCCTCCTGCAAATGGATGCAGTAAATCTGCTCATCCAGGTCCTCCAGGATCTGAGGGGAGGGGGAGGGAGGGAGGGAAGAGAAGAAATGGGTTATAATTAGGCCCAAAGTGGGACTGGAGAGATGGCAGATGGGAGGATGAGTTGGTGACGTATTTGTAGTCCTCTGTCGTGCATGTTAATGGCGGCTCGAGACACACATCTTATCAGGGTGAAACGGAAAAGAGGCTTGAAATCCACGAGGGTGTCTGGCAAACTATGTGGACTTTTACAGTTGGACCTCGGAATATTGCCAAACTGGCTTTTTTCTTCCACTGACCGAACAAAACAAGAAAAGAGCAACACTCATCTCAATGGGTACTCACGGTTGGCTTCACTAGTAACTGGCCCATGACAGTGAACATCCTAGAGAGTCCCACAGGAGTACACACTAGATGTAAGACAAACACGATGAGACACTAATGAATTAATACTGACAGGAAATTATCCTCGACTACCTCTACTGTGATATGTCATGCTGCACATATGGGTGATATTGCTTAGGTTACAATGCTCATTTCCTTAAGTATGACATTCAATCAAAGACTTACTTAGCAAAAGAAGCCCACCCAACAGGGAGATACAGGAGTAGAGGTATGGTAGGTAGAATTCCCAGAGATCTGGGTAAAGGTGTAAGGAAAAACAAAACCAAATAAAAGCCATGCACAGCACATTATCAACACTAAAATGATTTACAATCACAAGTGTGACACAATCCTCTGTAGACATACCATAGAGTGACTCCATACTGGCTGCATCATTGTCAATGAGTGCTGATGCCACCCACACTATGCCCAGAATGAGTAAAGCCAGCAGGAAAAGCATCACAAATGTCTCCAAAATGCGTGCTTTAATGCCCTGTGAGGAAAGATACGCATACACACACACACACACACACACACACACACACACACACACACACACACACACACAGACGAAAAACTGAAATCAACTATGAGCTCCTGGATCTCACATACACACCCACAAAAAGGCACAAAATGGGATTCTTATTGCTA
Source organism: Lampris incognitus (assembly GCF_029633865.1). Lineage (NCBI taxonomy): Eukaryota > Metazoa > Chordata > Actinopteri > Lampriformes > Lampridae > Lampris > Lampris incognitus. The sequence goes on from NC_079229.1 coordinate 28,348,647, forward strand.
GAGGCCAAACTAGACTTACCAGAGCATGGAGGAACCCAAGGCACTAAGTCTACTCTGACCTTTCTAAAAAATCAACTCCCCAATCCTACTTGGCTTATACTACAACAGATTCACCTTTGTTCACAACGCACAAACATGACATACACTCTCCCACAGACTCCCATGTGAAAAAGCACTTTTATAAACATATATTGCAGTCTATAAAGTGGGTCTAACCGGGGCCAGTAGTGGCAGAGGTGAAATTAAAAAGAGGTGGGGGTGTAGGAGGTGTGGGGGGTGGTTGTTGTGTGGAGCATGAAGCCTGCCTGGGTTAGCTACTGTCTGCGATCAAGAGCAGGCCTCCCATCTGGGGCCGATTAGGAGGTCCCTTAACACGGTCGTGTCCCGGGCCGTGCAGACGAGAGGGGTTTGGGGTAATTTGGGTTTTCCGGGTCACAAACCACTGAGTGGTTAATAAAGTCCTCCTTTACCTGTTCACACAGAATCCATTTCCCCCCACTGGAGAGCCTAGCTGTCTAGCACTGTAAGACAGGCATTCTCATACACACACACACACACACACATCAGGTCGCTCACCAGGCATGGGCTAATAAGGGGCTCTCTACTGGCAGAGCGCAGTTTAAATTGGGCACATATGACCAATTTGTTACCAGCTAACATAATGCCTGTGATGGTTGCTGGTCAGTATTTGCTAACAGATACATGAAGGAAAGGCCCTCTTTGAAGCCCCCTGCCCTTTCATACACCGAGACCTCTTTATTGTACAGAAATGGTTTTAGTCCTGTAGATGAATTTGGACAGGGAGCGGGTTTTACATGGTTCTGGTCTGTCCACTGACAGAATCAAAGCACTTGATTAGTTGTTCTCCTGTCCTCTAAAGTAACATCAACAGTCCTCATGACAGCAACCATCATGGTCATTTTTGCTGGGCCGTCTTTTCTCTTTCACGACACAAAACTTGTTTTCTTTTAAACCTTTATATCTCACATCCCACATAATTACTCCAGAGCCATTGGAACATTCTACCATGTTTATCGTGAAGGCACCATGGCGTTGACTCGGACAATTAGATATTTGCCGCTTGTGTATTTTCCATCTGTTGTTGGGAAAATGGACATCCTGAGTAGCATCCTTTCCTCACTGCTGAGTCTTTACCCCCTCTGTACTTGCTGTTCTTCTCTCACAGCATGTCTCTGAAGGAGACACAGTGTGAGTGCAGAATTTTCTAGCACTGCAGGGGAGAGAGCGGGCAGGGTCTGGAGTGCCCCAGTGTGGTCATGCTGGACACTGCAGCCACTTGACAGGTCACGTAAGAAGGCAAATAGGACCAGAAAAAAACAAGCTTGATTCAGCAAAAAAGAAGAGGGATGCATAAATGAATATCTGATGCGGGACTATAAACCAAAACTAATGAATAAATCATAATATTAACATATCTGAGGGAGATCGTCAATAGTTAGGTGTACAGGTTGTTATACCATTCACAATAAATCGTAATTCCTAGTATCAATTGAGAAAGCAACAAAGCAAACATGCCCTAAATCTGACCTGGACATTAACTGTTCAGACTGCAATATGCTTTGTGCACTGCAGCACACCAGAGGCTCCCAGCCCAGCTCATCTGGGCAGCGGGGAAAACTCACCACCGCTGAAGAGAATGAGGGCGAGAGGGAGAGATGGGGAGTCAGAGAGAGAGAGAGAGAGAGAGAGAGAGAGAGAGAGAGAGAGAGAGAGAGAGAGCAAGAGAGAGCGCTAGAGAGAGAGAGAGAGAGAGGAGGAGGAGCAGAAGAGTTGACGTCTGAGCGCATCTCCTTCCCCAGAGGTGAGAGAGGTGAGAGAGGAATGCTTTCAGGGACTTCAGCCACGTCCCACACGCGCTCTCTTAAGGATGCGTCGGAACGTCTAAGCCCCGCAGGCAGGACGTGCATCCGCTCATGCAAGACAGTCCACCTTAACCAGCTGCCCATGCCATGCTGAAGGTGTATTCCCTTCAGACCATGTCTCTCAATCATTTATAAGACTCCAACCATTAACCATTCAGATCATTTAGGGCAAAGGCAATGCTTGTCACCTCCCTTACTATCATCTCCGCTTCCTGCCCCCACTGGAGGAACAATCCTCTGTGCGAGTCATTGTTTGTCTCTGTGCAAATGAAACAGGACTGAGTGCCCTGATTGAGTTCATTTGCATTTTTGCATGCATGACACAGCACATCCAAAATTATCTTTGTGGTATCTTAATTTGTTCTCGCAAGAAAAAAAAAAGCTCTCACAAAAAAGTAAGCAAGGCCAAATGTTCTCTGCAACAGCAAAAAAAAAAAAAACAAACCCAAAAAACCCTGAAACTATTCAGGTTTTAAATATAGCCAAATCAAACTGAGCCATCTCCACTGATCACAGAAGACACTGTCTCCTGATTAAGGGAGGAGGGAGAAAAAAAGAAAAGACCTGTGCCATGTCATCCAGAGCGCCTGCTAAAAGTTTCTATTCTTGCCATTCTAAATGTGTAACTACCTCTAAATATAGCAGCTCTGAAATATTCAGCATCCCCCTGATCCTCACACCGACATCGAGCGCGGGGGCCACTTAACTGCAGCTATGCCTGTGCTAGGCTAAAGAGACTTCCAAGAAATGCATGTGGGGGACCACAGAGATAAAGTTACTTAATATATGGAGCCAAACAAACATGTATAAATTCAAACAGATGCACAGGCAAATGAACTATCCGCCAGCAATCCAACCCAAATGGCACAAAGCCAGAGAGGGCCTGATGCTGCTGCAGGCTTCTTCTGGCTTGTGCTAAGGACCAAACTAAAAGCACAATCTTCCTCTGTGCCCTTGATCCAACAAGGAGGGAACTGTGTGGTAGTGTGTGTGTGTGTGTGGGGGGGGATAAGCAAGAGGGGGAGAGCGAGGCAGAGAGAAACAGAAAAGTCAAAGAAAACGGCTGATGGGGAAGAAAAGGGAGAGTGTCAGAGGCAGAGAGACACCCGAGAGAGAGAAGAGAGAGACACCCGAGAGCGAGAGAGAGAGAGTGTGTAGGAGCTTCCTAGTGACCACCATCAATCCTCAGCAGGTCAGCGGGCGGTGGCTGAGATCGGCCTGCGGCTCATCTTTCTGCTAACTGTCAGGGGCATGCAGGTTAAGGGCCGAGGGTGTGAGTGAGGCAGGGGGTAGGCTCCTCATCTCTTCCCCCGGCTGTAGGACTGGCCCTCATTGCTACAGATGGTGCCAGATGCCCGGGGACCTTATTAGTAAGTATATCCTTCAACCAGCCGGCCACAGCGCAGCGGCCGTGTCAAAGACAGAAAGCAGCAGAGGAAAGGGGACACTCCCCTGTAAAGCTGCAAAATGAACCTCTAAAGACTGTTAATAAAGACTTTTCTTCATACGACCCCGATGAGACAGCGCATGGGAAACGATCGGCATCACGTCGTATCGTCAGAATGCAGAGAGGGGGGAAATTAGACGAGAGAGAGAGAGAGAGAGAGGGGGAGAGAGAGAGAATTGCTGTAAAAGTCCTGCGTTGCAAACACCGGCTTGGAATTTGGGCTAAAGCGCTTTAAAAATCTGCCCTCATGCATCTCCTGCAGTCTGTTCGCCAGTCGTGAGTCAGAAAACAGGTTTTTTAAGGGAGGAAACAGCCTCGGTACTTTTGATGTTTGTCTTTATTTGCTGTCCTACAGCGGTGGCAGCTTGTTCTGGTTATAGCGAGGTGTCAGGATGATGAGTCTTCAAAACAATAAATGAACCGTCGCCTGATTAAATCCGAGTACAGTATAAGTCAGCCTGGCAGCAAAACAGACAGGGCACCTGATTTACACGCACTACGGAAAAATGACGTAAGCTGTCGAGACTTTTATTTAGTCACCTTCGCTCACAACTATGGGGCTCGAGACGTAGAGGGAGATATGACACAAAATGTCTTGATACACGGTTTTTTTAAGAATTAATGAAATCTGGTCCTGAGACGGTGGGACTTAAGAACTGATCACTTTGTTTGGAAAAATCTAGACTGATGTGTGTGTGTGTGTGTGGGGGCAGATCCCTTTTTCTTTTTCTTTTTTTTTTCCCCCTGCCGAATTTGCAGCTCAAACTAATATGTTGCCATGGTGACGGACAATGTAACGGGCAGCTTTAGGGAGACATTGTGACCTTAAGGGAAGGTATGTAAACACCACTTTATATTCCCGGGCCTGCCCTGCCTGAGAGAAGGCCTGGGAAAAATGTCTGCATGTGCAGGAGATTTGAAATAAATATCCAGGCCCCCATTGTGGAAGTCCAACAAAGAAGTGTATCTTAGTAACACCACGCCGGGGTTTGCTGGGTGAGACAACCACCCCCACCCCCCACATCTTGCCCCCCGCCTTGCCCACCCTCCACAATAAACACGCTTCTCATCATCGGCGGTTCGGGGCTTAGCGATGAGATTGATGAGGAGTCTCTGTAACTACCAGATGAGACCTGTTGGCCCGCTGCTGGGTCAGTCGGGGGGTCAGGCTCGTTTCAACTCGTCTCAGGGTCAGACGGGTTTCTATACAGTGGGCGAGAGCCAAAGGCTGTTTTACGGCACTGCGCACTTGTGACCGAATGCGCTTTTGTAGGGCTTGCGAATTGTCTTGGTCTTGAAATCGGGTCTGCTCAGATCAAAAGTGTAACCAAAATGTTGTCTGGTGTTATGGAAAACACTGCATGCGTCTCCATCGGGGTAAGGGTTAACCAAAAAAATAAAAAAGACAGAAGGTTGATTTTATATATATATATATATATATATATATATATATATATATATATATATATATATATATATATATATATATATATATATATACGTTTACACCCTTATCAAACTGTATGTAAAATCATGAAAGACCACATTCAGGGCTAAATGTACTTCTTTCAGGACGCCGTCCTCCCTAAAGCAAATACACGAGCCTGTGTAACTTTACTGATGGAAACGGGAAACTGAGAAAAGGATTGCTGGTTGTGCTTGCTCTCAGCCTTTCAGTCTTTGTCACAGCAGGACGGTCGTCCCAACACAGATGACACAGATGGCTCTCGTTATTACAATGCCATCTACTGGTAGTACGGAGGCCCTCCCGTCGCCCTTACTACACCCTGTCTGCCCATGCTGGCTGGAAGCACAGATATGGCTCACAATGAACTGCCTGATTACAACATCTTAGCTAGCAGCTGTATTGATGTACAGTAGCAACAAAATAATATGAGGAGCTGGTCCCTCCTCCGTGCTCCAACAGAGCATCATAAAACGGTCCCTCATAATCACTGGAAGCTCAAATCTCATCGTCACACTTGCACCAGGCTAAATGGGTTTCTGGAGCAGGACTGGCACCAAAACACTGAATTATAAGACGATATTCAGTAATTGCTAGGTTCTCTGGGGGGGGGGGCAAAATCTCAGGTACCACAGCAATGTAGCTCTTTAGTAAAGATTTGGGAGCACCGCTGTAAGTGGGAGACGTTTTACACCAGCAAATAAACCTAGATCATAACATCTGACATCAAGGCCCTAAGTCACTCCAATTCATCCACAATTTGGACAATTTGTTAAACTATTAATCATTCTGGCAGCAGAGCCCTCTGAAGAGCTGAACTGTTAACGTTCACCGAAAAGAAAAAGAAAAAAAAAGAAAAGAAAAGGAAAAACATCCACATTTCAATCTTTATTCTGGTGGCGTCTTTAAGTACATCGTCAAAAGTAAACACAGCCACATGAAAAGGCTGACTTGCACCGTTACCGGTTAAATTCATCATTCGCTTCATTTCCGCAGTCAGAGGACCTCTCAGTACCATAATGTTCCCCCAGCACGATAAAGTGTCACATAAACCCCCATGACATTGTGGTCTAATACTCTTATTGGGGGAAAAGGATAATATCACATTATAAAAACTTTTATAAGTGTTTTACTTTCTTCTGGCTGTCGGCTCCATGATTGACTCTGTGGGACAATTTTTTTTGGGGGGTTCCTCAAAGCTGAAATTAGGGCGTCACCTCCACCCCCTTTCCTTTGCGCACGCACACAAAATATACCTTGAAGTGCAGCTCAACACTGAACAGGGCTTCCTCTATGTGAATTTATAGATGATCGGCCGCAAGAAACCAGTCTTGTTGAAACGAAAAAAAAAGAACAAAAAAGCATAATGTGACAGAGGCCCTCGTCCTGCTTCCTACCGATCGGGGTCTGCCCTCTATTGAAGAAATCCAACCAAAACAAATTAGCGGACTGGGGAAATAAAAGAACCGGCCGTAAACTACAGTACAGACTAATTTTTATGTGAGTTTGCCAGGAGGGACATAAACCAGAGAGGTCTCAAACTGTGACACAGGATAGAGGTGTATTGAAAGTAAATCTTTCCCCCTCCATTTTGCGAGGCTCTATTGTGCTGTCATGTTGCTGCGACTTTATGGACTTTCGGAACACGGGCCCCAGCCTCTTTTTTGGGGGGTAATCAATTAAACGAGGAAGTTCGCTGAGCCTTACAACTCGATTATTAGCCTGTCCTTTTGAAGTTTTATTTTAGGGGGCTGGGGAGGGGGGTGGCAGGGAATCAGGCCTTAAATCAGTGGGGCCGATGCAGCAGTGTTGAAGCGTTTGCAGCGTCTGGCCTTATTGGAAGGGTTTGTCAGGATGTGGCGCTAGGCGAAGACCAGATTCGGCCTTTCATGGTTAATGAGCTTTCTGCGGTGGCAGTTACGGTCAGTGGCGTGAGTCAGGGAGAGGGCATGGACAAGGCACCTGCTGCCGCTTTGGCAGCTAAGTGGCATCCTCTCACACAGAGACACACATTAGACAAATACCTAATAAGACAAAGATAAATAAAAAGAAATAATAACAGGTCTCATAGACATATTCTATTCCAAGTTCCACATTTTTTGGCTTCAGTTGCCTTTAGGTGTTGCTAGTGTATTGCTTGCTGCCGTTCATCTTTGTCCATTCTCTGAATATTGCCAACGCCTCTCAGCACACTGGGATGTCTCATAGTTTAGTGGTGTGCTGTCGAATGGGGAATTACAAGACTCGTCCCAGGAAATCTGTTCTTTTTTTCTCATTGTTCAGAGATAGTGTCGTGTTCCTGTCTGCCATCTCTAAAGCAAAGCGACATGTGTGCCATCAGCAGCATAAGATCAGATCCTGCCATCATCCCCTGTGTCGTTCCCATTTTCTCACTGCCTCAGAGACTCTAAGATATCACCCACTGACCTTAAGAAAAGGTTTTGTTGGGTGTTTATCTTTCCCAAACTTTACAAGCCTAAAAATAGAAGAAACAAAAAACACCCAAACAAATAGAGAAGCAATCAAACAGGTTTAAAACATCGTTCAGAAGGACAGTAGAGTGTGACAGAGTACGTATCCAACCAGGGTCAACTCCAACCCTCCCCCTTACCCCAGCTCCATATCTTGCCCCAACACCACGTCCGTCAGCTAACTGACACACATACATGAATGCACTTGGCCCTTACCCTAACCAAAGCTAATATTCATTCTAACCCTCCCTCTAAAATTTGCATTGGCCCATTCACATGCACAAATGTACCCACACAGACAGACACACACACGCACATTCACACTCTTACACTATGTACAGGTATTTGAACTTGCTCCCATGAAATCAATTTGCACTGCACTTTGATGTACATGGACAATGAACATATATGTTTGACAAATCAGTGAAGTAAATTAATCAATTCGGAGGTTGGGAAACAGTACCTTTTTAGATCCTGCAAATCCCTCAGACTCCAAGAAGAAATAGGCAAAGGGCATCAGGACAAAGAGGCAGAGGTTGGAAAACAATGACACAAGGTTCCACAGCCCTGCAGAAACCACACACATGGACACAAAAACCAGGCTTTTACAACTCATTATGTCAGTGGCTTGCTTTGCATATATTTATTTGTGTGCGTGTGTGTGTGTGTGTTACTTTTTTATATTTTCAGTTTCTGATGAATGGATATGAGTATTGTTACAAGAGAATACTCTCACTAGCTATGATGAAATAAGTGAGCACACTGGCCAGTGGCAACCTGGCCTGGCATAGTAACTAACGTATGGGCTCTGATGCCCCCTGGTGACCATAAGTAGCGGTGTTCTGAATACCCTAAAACCAAGACTGGACCTTAATAGACTTTAGTCCTAGGGCATATAAACCTAAGACACGCCTGTGCAAAGCTTAAACTGACGTTTTAGTCTTGTTTTGGTGGTATTCAAATGATACCTCCAGATCTTCCGGCAGCTGTTGGTTAAAATTAGGGATGGAAATTGACTTTGGGTGTTTACTTGCAAAAGTGGCTTTCAGAATGTAACCGCACCTTCATTCCTCCACCACCAAATTTAATTTTAAGAATCAAATCTCCAAACAATGGTTAGTATCTGCCAAGGAAGACTACTTGCTTTTATCGTCATTTGGCTAGCTGCAATTTTTCACCCTGCTTCCCATCATATATCTAAAATATATATATATAAAATGTATATGGGAATTTCCTGCCCTGGATTTGTCTAGGCCAACTGGCTTCCTAAGATAACACGTTCAGATTTTTTTTTAAAAACTGGCATATTATTTGAATAATTATTGTGCATCATCAGGTCAGTCCAATGCGGTTAAAAGTTAATCAACATCAAATGATTACTGATTCTGTTACTGTAAAAATGTTAGTTGTGATTCTGGTCTTTATCAGAATTAATAGGTGAAAAACAAACTTTTATGTTTTCCACACTTACAAGAAAAAAAGTGCAAGACAAACAAAGGCAGTACCAAAATTTAGAAATTGGATAAATAAACAAACAAACAATTAATTAATTAATTAATTAATAATAGACAATGTGAGCTACTGACCATGGATGAGGGATCCATTGAGCCACTGAATGTAATAGTTTTTGGGGAAGGACAGGAGGATCTCATTACTAATGATAGAGAAAGGCAGGAGGGACACGGCACCACCCGACACCGCCAAGGTGAAGGTGCACAGGTACAACCTGCAAATGGAACCGCACGCGCATCAACAGACAGACATACACACCCACACAAATATTTAGATACACCCATTGAAAAAAAAAAAAAAGACAACCCCCCCCACAAAAAACAGTGTTAGCAATAAAGACCCCATTCTTCCAGTTTTCTGTGAAACTGACCATAGTGCTTGTTAAAGAAACAATTTTTCTATTCACTGAAACAGTGTTGTTACAATGCAATAGCACAAATGCGTACATTTATTAAATCGGATTACCGGCTACATGCGATTACTAGGTCATTTGAGGATTAGACGTGGATTACATGTCACATTAATGAAGGGTCATTCGGCATATAGTGTGACAAGAATTAGTAAGCAAAATCAAGGCAACGGGGGGGGGGGGAGCTATTTTGGTGTCACCAAACACTTAACTTAAATACTAACGCCGTGTAGCAGATGGCCACTTCAATGTCTATGAGTTGATCAATCTACCCACTTCATCTACCCCTTTGCTGTTCCACTTTGTCCACCCCCCCACCCCACACTGAGAACAACGGCCACGGACGGGCCATGCATCTGGAAGCTGCCATTTGTCTGTGATTGGGAGGGCAATGGGTTCCCAGATTGGGCCCAGGGGAGCGCACCATGTGGTCAGTGGTCCTCGGTGGGACGGCCTAGAGTCACCACTGCCCCACATCACTAAAGACCCTCATTAATTTGAAATGCTTTCCACTACATGGCCCATTCAGCAGCATCATTCTCAGTTGGATGTAAAACGAGCTTGTGACTGCATAGGCAGGCTAAACCTAGCTACAAAACACAACTCTGAGTGCTGGGTTTGACGTTATATTTGAATTTGTGTGACAAGTTCCAAGTTGCACTATGCTTTTGCACAGAAAGATTCTGTAGACGGCAACTGCACTTACGATATTCTGTTGACGACAGCATCTTCATCCTCATGGTCATCTGGGGAGGAAAGCAGACCACATCAGTGACAGGACAGAGAAAAGTCAAAGGAATCATACAAAGTAGCCATTACAGTCATACAAGCAGCACGCTCTCCAAACATCCCCTTTCCATTATTTAAATCGTGCTTAAAGTCATAGTCAAAGATATAAAGCGATGAACAAATTTCAACATGAAAACTAGAAGAGTGCACTCAGTAGAGTGCAGATCCTCGCCAGGTGTATCTCTCCTTTTCTGGTACTTGGACTTGGCGGCAAACCAGCTGAGGAGTTAGCACTCAATTGCGATATAAAACAGGGTTTTCAAAGGTTTTGAATCACCGCAACCATGAGAGGTCCTTTATCATACCATCATAACTGTGCACAAAAATTATTAGAATGACAGGCCCAGTAGTATGTGAGATTAGCAGTGGAGAGATACACACACACACACACACACACACACACACACACACACACACACACACAAACAAACAGAAAAACCAGTGTTTTTCCTGCCATTATAAGACTTCTATGCAGCACCCAAGTCGACTGAACAGAAAATATGGGGGGAAAAAAGTCTTCAGCATATAGTGTGACAAGAATTACTAAGTAATGCAGCACTCAAGCTAAAAAATCTACCTAATAAAAACCATTTGCCTGTCAATCTATAGCTGTGCAGCCTCCTCTTCCTCCTCAAAGCTTTGAATCAATGCAACCATGAGAGGTTTCATAACTGTGCACAAAAAGTTTCAGGCTGATAGGTCCGGTAATATGCCAGATCAGCCGCAGACAGATACACGCACAAACACACATGACCAAACCCAAAGAAAATACATATTTTAATACACTGTAGAACTAAATTAAAAGATAATAAAAAAGCTGCACATGCAGGCACAACATTCTATTGTTAGTAATGTGCATAGTACAACATGATACAAACAATGCTACTTTTATCTGCTTTAATCTTTTATTATTATTTTTTTAGTCAGGTTCAAATTGGCTGTGACTTCAGCCCACGGCATTTTAAATGCCGTGCAAGAGAACCTATACAAAAAAATTAGAACAAATCATTCCACCAAAGCAATCTTCAACTCTCACTGAATATCTACCACAGTGGCTTTAACCTGAATCTGTGATTATCAGATGTCAAAGGCCATGACGCAGGTTCTGTCAACAAGCAGCACATGAACAATAGCCAATGTCTAAAATCACCTGCATGTTTCTGTAACTATGAAAATAACTCTGGGCAGATACTGTTTATGCTGATATAAGTGTGACCAGACTGCTCCCGAACACGACACAGGGTTGGGTGTGGTTTCTTGCGCACACACCTAAAGCTTGCTTCAGCCAAGCCGCCCTTAATATCTTGATAATAAAGCGCTGTCTTTTGGCAAACACAGCGAGAACAGACGGATTTACTCACTGTTTGCTGTGACAATATGACTGATGTGTGGACACGCCTCAGGTGTTACAGAGAATTTGAGAAATGTGACAACCTCATCAAAGCATGGGTTTTCAGGCTTAGAGCTCAGTTCCATGCAAACAAAAACACTTACCACTTTTTCTCTTGTATCTGGTTATGATGCAGTATGAAACAATGTAGAGTACTGCAAACAGCAGGAAGCAAATCTGAAAACAACAACAACAGATCCTTAAAAGGGATATTTAACAAGACTGTCAATGACTCAGCAGAACACATATGCTTTTAAACTTCTTATCATTCACCTGTCACTCCCTAACATTACAGGTTTGGTGTACGGAGTATTAACATATCCTTCATTAGGCCAACCAGGCAGTGACATTTCAGTGAAGTTAACAATCAGCTATACATAGCATCCAAGGGATGGACTCATGAGGAATAGTGGAATGGATGAGTGATGAGGACCAGTCTGGTATGTTGCCTTGACCAAGCTACAAAATCAGCCAGACCCACTTCCTTCTCCAGCTATGGCTTGTTTACAAGATAACAAAAAGAAACACGAATCACCCGACACTTTCAGACGATTTCTACACACTACAATCTTTTAAGGATATCAAAAAATTAATTCACACTCTCATTTTCTCCCGTCTAGATTACTGCAACTCCCTCTACTCTGGCCTCAACCAAGACAACTTTAAACCGTCTACAGTTGGTTCAGAATGCAGCTGCTAGACTACTAACTAGAACTAGCCGTAGGTCCCATATTACCCCTCTTTTTGCATCCTTCCGTTGGCTTCCCGTAAAATTCAGACTGATCTACAAGATCTTATTGACTACATTTAAAGCACTGCATGATCTTGCCCCCAGTTATATTTCTGATCTTCTCATTCCTCATTCCACTTCCCGACCACTCTGATCCTCAAACCTCGGCCTTTTATTCATTCCTCACTCCAGCTGCAAAACAGAAGGTGACCGCGCCTTTGCAGTTTTAGCCCCAAGCCTGTGGAATGATCTCCCCCAATCCATTAGATTTGCTGAATCTTTGGATTGTTTTAAGCGGCTTCTAAAAACTCATCTTTTCAGGCAAGCCTTTTTATAGATTCCCACCCCTGATTTCTGCTTTGTCTCATTTTTAGCTTGGTCTGTTACTCCCGATGCCATGTTTTTATATTCACTCAATTTATTTTACGTATTTATCCGTATTTTGTGTATGGAGTGTAAAGCACTTTGTAACTGTATGTTTTTAAAAGTGCTATATAGATAACATTTTGCTTGCTTGCTTACTACAACCATACTGAAACACACTGACCAAACTATGATCATGAGATGCATATTATTGTCCCTGCAGGAAAACCTGTCCCAAACAAAAGCATTAATAACAGCAACATAATCATATGGCATCAAATAACAGATTCTCACACATCTACACAATCCCTTATCTAAGGTGCGGTGGCAGTGAAGACATATCCCAAACCCCTGCTGCCAACAACTCATAACCTACAGTATTAGTATTAAGAAGCTAATAGGGAATATGAATGGGTAAACTAACTTGTGCACATCAATGTTTTAGTAAGTGAAAAAATATACTGATATGGACAAAATCAAATATTGTGATATTTTTGGACCAAATACCTTGTCAATATTGTGATGACATTGTGAAGATGAGTATTGGTTGCTTTCACAAAACATTTACACAATCAGACTTTTGATAAATAATCATCAGTAATACCTAAAGTGGGTAAAAGAAAATAATAGAACAGCTAGAACAGTGCTAGAACAGTCCATCCAGTAAGTTCAGAAAATTACATCACATTACTGTAATGAAGCCTTTAAAACCAGGAAAAGACAACACTTACGTCACATCACGATATTACGATGTCCAAAATCCCCGACGATATCTAGTCTTATGTCACGATATCGATATAATATCGATATATTGCCCAGCCCTAAGCTGTACCTATGTGCAATATGTGCAGCAATTAGAAAACAAGAAGCCTACTTACTTGAGTCATCCATCCTCTTTCAACAAAACAGGCAAGTGCCCTGGACTGAAATTTTAAAGTATCTTTTAACTTTTACTGACAGAAAAAGGACAACATGTTTCATAACTCAAAATGCACACAATGTTGTGTTTGCAGAATCAGTTTGCGCATAAGATTTGACTTGGTGGGATGCTTCCATTGCTTGTTTACGAATAAGCTTTTACACCCAAGAAAAATAAATGATGATGTCAAACAAGCGCAAAACTAAATTTCTGAAAAGTCTGTAAACTGTAAAAGTGTACTCACAAGACAGCATGTCCACCCTGTCTTTATGTGAGAGTGCATTCACCTGAATGAGGACACTAGCACATTTACTACGTTTCTTATCTGAGTAATCATTTTACCCAATTAATTAATTTAATTGTATGCAAATGCTTACTATCCCAACGTTGTTGTAAATAATGGTGCTTGTAGTTAACGTTGTACTTGGTCTGGAGACCTTTCATAACTATCAACTGACTGACTGCATCTCTATAATTAGGGTTTAGATGATACGTATATGTGCATTGAGGATCTCTATGTAGATGAAGACTTGCTGGCCTAAAAAAAATCTCTTAAATCTACATCACCAACAGCAACTCAGTGTAGTTCAGTGTCGGACTTGTTTACATGATTATTAAAATAAGCAAGTCATTGTTCTTTTCCAAATTCTAGTGAGTAATTAGGCCAAGGCTACATGCAAAGCGAAACTGGAAATAGCTGCCTCTTTGGAATTTCCAAGGTTAAAGAGGCCTCTACATAAGCTGAGGAGACCAAAAGAAAGATCACATTCTGCATTCCCCCTTCTACTATGACCAGTGACCGGGACACAACTAATGTTAGAAGCCCCTACCTCAGCACTGGATGGCATCTCAACATTACACAACTCATGCCCCAGCTTTCCCAGTGACTCAGCCCAACAACAGGGAGACATTGCAAGTAGGAAAAGCCCATGAAGAAACACTAAACCTCCTCTGCTAATCTGAAAGGCAAACAGCCTCCTTTCACAAAATGCAGTTACAAATAAATTGTTCGTTTCATCGGGTACAAAAAGTGCTTTAACTCAAATAAAATACATATTTATAAGTAGAGGTGGCCTATGCATTTATATGTATGCAAACAGGTGAAACCCAAAAGTGGGTGTATGACAATGATAAACTGACACAGGCAAAAGGGTGGTGCTTTGGACAGAAATGTCACAATATGAGCAGACCTACATATCATTTTTGCAGCTTTCAGACCATTTAGAATTTTCCTTCTACCCTTTTTTTTTAAATTTCCTTCTACCCACTAATAAATAGGAATAATCCTTGTGCTGAACCAACCAGTGGCAGTTAGCAACATCATAAACTATTTTGCACGCACTGCAATGAACTTAGGTACAGTATTTTACACCATGATGGTACATGAGGTCAAACTGCACAGTGCTGTCATGTCTTGGATGAGAAGTTCACCTATTTGACTGCACCAGTTGAAACAGTAATGCTAGCGCAATCTGCAAAGTTAACAAAAAACTAAAATGACTAAACCCTAAAACTATTATGGAAGAAATGCAACAAAAAACTTGTTAAACTCAGATGCAGACTCAATAACGCACTGCATGGAGATCTTGGGGGGACATCTTGTCACAGGGTGATGTTTGTGACAAACCTTTGGGAAAAAAACTTAACTTCTTCTGTCCTCAAGTAGCAGTGGCTACAATAAACTAACTCAATGATAACATGTCAACAAGACATCACATTCTGTGTCATAAATGCCTGAGAAAGATATACCCAAAGAGAAGCAGTCGAACCACTACAGGATGCAGTGGTCATGCTTACTTTAGCTCCAAGGCCTTTTTTCAGGCAAAAAATGTTGACGTGAAATTAAGAACCAGGTATGGAGTGACACTTCACACAAAATATGCATTCCTTAGCAAAACTAAAGAGGTTTAATGATAGCAAGGCAACTGGTTGATTTCTATAATCCTGCAAACTCTACAATTGCCATTATCTCATAAATTCAATCTGTTTCTACATAGTTACTGGTCCAATTTCTTTTCAGACGTCAGGCAAGGAGGAATGGTATTTAGCATATAGCTCTAGCAAATTGGGCTTGACAACCCAGGCATACTCATAACTTTGGATTTGTCATAACTCAGTTCAATGGGAGACTCCATTGGATCCAAGAACTGCCAATTCAATAGCCACTTTTAAGTTTTAACCCAAAACACATTTTTTTAATCGTGCTTTCACCTAGGGTAACCAATTTTTTTTTGACTCAGTTTAGTCAACCTCATTTTGATGCATGTCATTCTATTTATACATTTTCTTCAACAATTTCGTTTTCGTTTATATTTTCCTCCTATTGTGAGTATTCTCACTTGGTTTAAAGTTCATTGCATTGCATTTTGATGTAAGAAATATATTTTATCAAATAAAATTTGACCGGAAAAAATGTATAGAAGCTTTCAGTGTAACAGCTCTTAATGGGTTAGTTGTCAGCTAACCAATGTTAGCTCCAGATATAATATCAGAGAGCAAACTAGTCGGTCAGTGTAATTCTGCATTGGATAGGACACAGGAAAGAACTCGGTCGGGAAAACGATCACATTATTTAAACAACGTTAAAAAAAACCCGCCTCGAAAGTGAAGCGCTATCATACCGCCTCATCGCCTAGGACTGACGGGACCAGCTAACCGTAGCTAACGTCCCTATTCGGCGGAAGACGCTATTGGCACTAGCTAGCTTTAAACTGTCAAGCGGACCACTCACGATGTACTCCCGAACTTGGCTGTGGAAATTCTGCTCTCTGATAGTCACATCGTCTTCTTCCATTCTTCATATTGCAGATGGAGGAAAAACAAAAAAACTACAGACTCGCAACATGCTAGTTAGTGCGCACGGCGCAAACGGCGACACCAAAACAAGTCTCTCTCAGCCTGTGAGTGGAAGGCGGACAAACCGCTCAAGAGAACGCCCCAAATTACACGACGCCATCACAGAGCGACGGCCCTCTCCGCAACCCGGAAGAAAACGATCACGTGATCGCGCGTCGCATCGGCAACGGTGTAACCGCATGGGGATAACGTGTGAGCCGCACAACCTTATGGTTTAAGCTACGTTACTGGGCGATTTTACTATGGCCGACGGTTTGCAGTAAGTTTCGATACGTTCGGTCCTTTTACGCCGCTATCACCCCGCATTTACCTCGGTAGTCAGTCTTTTCGCTTGCTATCGAACAGGAAGCTCGTTTGAACTCCCAATCGGACTGACTATGTACTTGGGTCACTGTTTCCTCAAGTTGCCCAATGTATCTAATTGTCTAACGTAACCGTTTCAGTCAACAACTTGGATTTGGGTGTAGTTCATAACGATGAAGAGCGAGGGAAAACGGAAGAAAAACTTCAAAAGGAAGAAGAGCAATGTAAAATTGCAAAAGTACATGGTGTCAGTGGATGAATTTGTTCAAAGCAGAGCTGGTTGTGAAGTAGAGAATGACCGTGGTTTGCATTTAGTGAAAAAGAAAAGCCGGAAAGAGTTACGCAAAGAAAAGAGAAAGATGAAAAAAGCTAAAATGAAAAGCCACTACGAGGGCAAGAAGGTTCTCAGTGTGCCCACTGTTGACGATGAAGGCTCTGGCCCACCAACAGAAAAACCACAAAAGAAAAACGCAAAGGAAAAAGCGAAGAAAGACGTGCCGAAAACACCTCAAACCAAATCTACTCGCACGTCCATGGAAAACTCGGAACATCCGAATGCTCAGTCAATTTCCAAGAAAGGAAAGAAAATCACTAAACTTGAGGAAACAAGAAAAAAGGCACTTTTGGAGGCAAATGAGGCTGAGGATAGAGAAATAAGGAAGCTAGAGCGGTTCCTCGGCTACAACAAGAGAAAAAACAAAACGAGTCTTCCCCAGTCTTTTGCGACTGATGGACTAGATTATATTCTTGGTGTACTTGACTCTGGGTCATCAGCTGCAGTGATGTATGACAGTGAAGATGACATGGACACCGCCAAGGAGAATTTTGAAAATCTTGACAAGAGTGACTCTGAATTGTCAGGTGGGGAAAAAGAACCAGGAGACGAGTCAGAAAATGAAGGCAGTGAAAATGACAGTGGTGAAGATCTGGATTCATTTGACGGAGAAAATGAGGTGGATGAGGATGATGAACTAGTTGATGAAGAAAGAGCAGAGGATGAGGAGATGGAGGAGGATGACGAAGGGCTGGATGAAGATGACATAGGTGACTCGGCTGATGAAAATGAAGGGGAAGTGATAGAAGAAGTAGACAGTCCTAACATAACAGGGTCAGAGACTGCGCCTGTAAGTTCCAAAATTTGGCAGACTCATTTGACCTTTTGTAACATCAACATTATACATGCTGTATGTTTAGGCTTGTAGAGCGGGACATTTTTTGCTAATTGCAATCTTACAATTGATATTTAGGTCACCGCTACAGCAGGCAAGTATGTGCCACCACACTTGCGTGATAATGGAGATGATAAGCGCAAAGCTGAGCTTGCGAAGCTGAGGAGGAATGTGAAAGGCCTTGTTAACAGGTGGGTAACCTGCACAGCCATACAAAGCATCATCCTGAATCCAGTACAGTGAGCTCATGATCCACGTTGAGACACAATTTTTACTCCAGTTACTGTAGGTAACTGGAATGAAATGTTACTTTCATTTTTGTCCATAGTGCTGTTTTACAAAGCAGAAACAAAAATGTGGCAGAGTGGGGTGTGATTGCTCCTCTTTCAAGTCAGCGTAATTGGCTTGAAAGTTAAATTGCAGCTGCATCTCAAAAAAGACACACCCTGGAGAAGGAGAACTGCAGAGATGCAGTTCTGAGTAGCTCTCTCCCCGAAAGAAAAAGGCTCTACACATCTTGTTTTAGTCTTTGTTCTTATCCTTGATGTTTTTAATATCTCTGTTTTAATGAACTAGTTTTTGCCTACACAGCTACAGTATTCAAGATTCAAGATCCTTTATTGTTACGTCTCATTATACAAGTACAAGAGAGTAAAATTCTTGTGTCTCGGCTCCTCAACACTGCAGCAACAGTAGCAATAGAATAACAACAAAACAAAAAAAGCAGTAATATTAATAAATAATTGCATATTTGTGTGTGTGTGTGTGTGTGTGTGTGTGAGAGAGAGAGAGAGAGAGAGAACTGACCCATAGGTCAGTACCAGTCAGTCTAGCACCAGACTTAGTGTCTTTAATGTTCTTTGTTCAAAAGCCTGGTTGCTTGGTGGAAAAAGCTGTTCCGGAGCCTAATGGTCCAGGCTTTGAGGCCTCGGTACCGCTTGCCTGATGGTACTAATAATAATAATAAATAAATCTTATATAGCACTTTTCTAGTACTCAAAGTCGCTTTACAATAAATGGAGTGAAACAAGACGACAGATGAACATAACACAGACATACAGGGGTGGATGCGAAGGGGGCTACGAGAGGGAGAAGCAGCAGCCACAGACGAGTGTATGAGCAGACGGGGGGGGGGGGGGGCACGAGAAGGCAATGGAGAAAAGGTGTGTCTTGAGACGGGATTGGAAGAGTGGAAGGGATTCTGAGTCTCTAATGATTTGGGGAAGTGAGTTCCAGAGCCTGGGAGCTGCTCTGGAGAAGGCTCGGTCACCAAAGCCGCGGTGGTTGGACCTGGGGGTAGAGAGAAGGGAAGCTGAGGTGGATCTGAGGGACCGAGAGGGTTGGTAGGGGGAGAGGAGATCGGTGAGGTATGGGGGAGCCAGTTTGTGAAGGGCTTTATAAGTAAGAACCAGGAGTTTGTAATTGATCCGCTGGGAGATGGGTAGCCAGTGGAGGTTTTTTAGGACTGGGGTGATGTGGTGCTAGGATTTGGTGAAAGTTCAGAGTCGGGCGGATGCGTTCTGGACCAATTGGAGTCTCTTGATAGAGCTAGCACTGATGCCATAGAGGAGTGAGTTGCAGTAATCGATGCGGGAGGAGATGAAAGCATGAATCAGTATCTCAGCAGCAGGGCATGTGAGAGAGGATCTTATTTTTGCAATGTTGCAATGTTGCACAGGTGGTAGAAGGAGGATTTGACCATTTGGCAGATATGTGGCTCAAGGGAGAGGGTGGGATCAAGGATCACACCAAGGTTGCATGCCTAGGGGGAAGGGGAGACAGTAGTGCCATCGATGGTGAGTGCAAGGTTGTTGATTTGGCTGAGAGTGGACTTGGAGCCAATGAAGAGGAGTTCTGCTGATGGTAGCAGACTGTTCCAGCTGCAGCTGATGGTAGCAGCTGGAACAGTCCATAGTTGGGGTGGCTGGGGTCTTTGATAATCCTATGGGCTTTGCTGACACAATGTCCGCGATATGTCCTGGATGGAGGGAAACTCACATCCACTGATGTCCTGGGCCATCCGCACAACCCTCTGCAGTGTTTTGTGGTTGTGGGCAGTACAGTTCCCATGCCAGGCGGTGAAGCATCCAGTCAGAAGGCTCTGTAGAAGGCCCGTAGAATCTTGGGCCCCATGCCAAACTTCTTCAGTCACCTGAGGTGAAATCAGAATCAGAAATATTTTATTCATCCCCAAGGGGAAATTGGATAACGAAGAGGCATTGCTGTGCCTTTTTCACCACGTGGCTGGTGTGTTCATCCCAGGTGAGGTCCTTGGTAATGTGGACACCGAGGAACTTGAAGCTCTTGACTCTCTCTGCAGCAGTCCCATTGATGGTGATGGGGTCCAGCCTTCCCCCTCTCTCCCTGTAGTCCACAATCAGCTCCTTGGTTTTGTCGACGTTGAGAGAGAGGTCCTTGCATGTTGTCCATGCATCTGTGCTGTTTCAGGAATGCCAAACTACTGCGCCTCTGAGTGATTGTTAAACCCTTTTCTAATCTTCCCAGGCTGAGTGAGCCCAACATGGCGTCCATCAGTGGTCAGCTGGAGGAGTTGTACATGAGCTCCAGCAGGAAGGACATGAATGAGATGCTGACAGAGGTGCTGCTGGCAGCCTGTGTTACGCCGACCCTGATGCCTGACAGGTTACTGATGGAGCATGTTCTGCTTGTCAGCATCCTCCATCATACTGTAGGACTCGAGGTAGGTTCTCTGTCACATTTGGTCACTACATTTTGCCCATCCTTGTTGTCAGGTTTATATCCACTTATTCAAAGAACTGTATGGCTGATGACAACACATTCCCAAGACATCTCTACCGCATGCATCCATGTAACGTGCTGGACAACTGAATTTTTTTTTTAATGATAGGTTTTTACATTGGGGTAAGTATGCAGGTGTTGTATTCTGGAGTTGATGCCACGTTCTGTGACCTTTAGTTCAGAGCCAGGTCAACTGATAAGAGCTCTGATTGGAGAGAAGAGGCTTTTGGTGTCGTCAGGCTTCGTGTGAGAGATAAATAGTAACCATTAACCTGAGAAAGGACATTAGCCCATAGATAATTCATTGTGCATGTGTTTAAGGGGCTTGTCAGCCTTCTCCTATCTTCTTTGTAAGCTAATTCCCCCTTTAATTAATTGGAAAGTGTCATCTGACACCTTAGTTTCCTTTACTTAAGGTGTATTAGCATTGTTATCTCTTTGTCCTGTTGTTTCCCCTCTCTGGTTAGGACCCCACACATACAGTCGCATTAGTAAAGCTGACTTCAGTCAACTGTGGTTTACTTCTGCCATTGAGTCATATTGACGGTCTCCAAGTTTCGTTTTTGCCAGATTTTTATATCCAACAAAAGAAAGAATATTAAAAGAACACTTATGTTCATGAAGTAATTTCCAAGATATGTTTTCACAAGATGGCCTTTTTTCATTGATCTTTACTCACATTCGTACCTCCAACTCTAATTGAGACCAGTCATTGTAATTTTTGTCATTACCAGGTGGGAGCCCATTTTCTGGAGACGGTGGTGCGAAAGTTTGATGGAGTGTACAAGAGTGGCCAAGAGGGCAAAGAGTGTGACAACTTAGTAGCAATAGTCGCCCACCTGTACAACTTCCAGGTGATCCATTCCGTCCTCATCTTCGACATCCTAAAGCTTCTGGTTGCAGCCTTTATGGAGAAAGACATTGAGCTAGTCTTGTTTGTGTTGAGGAATGTTGGCTTTGCCCTGCGGAAGGATGACGCCCTGGCCCTCAAAGAGCTCATCTCCGAGGCCCAACGCAAGGCCAACGAAATGGGGCCCAAGTTTAAAGATTCAACAAGGGTATGATTGCCAACGCAGAATAACATTTTAGCCATTTAACAGATGCTCCTATTGCATTACACACCACTCAGTAGATATTTTAACAATTTGCATGTCTGTTTTCAATGTTTAACCAACTCCTTAGTCATGTGTCAACATGTACTCAGGTGCGTTTCATGTTAGAGACCATGCTGGCTTTGAAGAACAATGATATGAGGAAAATCCCAGGCTATGACCCAGAGCCTGTGGAGAGACTGAGGAAACTGCAGCGGCCTCTGGTAGGTGGTATTCATTCCATCCACTCTCATTATGTGAATCGTTTCACTTCAGTTGATGAGTTTTTCAGTGTGTCGTTTATACACGTCAGACACATTTCAACATACTAGACCAGAAAACATTTACCTACCAAATTTTTTTCTCGAGTAGTTAGGGTAGCTTTCCACCAGGGGGACCCAGAGTCCAATCCGACAGAGTTGGGGGGGGCAGTTCATGAAGAGTGATTATTTTGAACCCTGGTACGTTCCCCCCATTGTGTGTTTCATTTCTTTGCTATCAGGTTTGTGTTGTGACTGTGTAAGGTAACCATGTCGTTGTTCCAAGTTGCTGATTGGGTTCCAAAGATTTAAAAATGTTTTGCTCAAATAGGCCCGAGATGAAGCGCTGCCCTAAAAAGTATCAAACAGTAAAGAAAGCCATGACAGCTGTGACACTCGCCTGACATTTGGTGAAGGCCATCATGGCTGAAACGTCACACTTTAGATTTTAAGGCGCTTGTTATTTCTCTTAAGTGAGCAAGCATCGCGCCTTTTATGACTTTCTCGCCTACTGGAATCCTCATCGTTTTCATCCGTCTTACACATACATGCACATGTGGCTAACTCCTGCTAAATGTGTGACTCAGATCCATCAGAGCGCGGGAGGCAGTGACATGAAGCTGAGGGTCTCTCTGGAGAATCTCCTTGTAGCAGAGCAAGTGGGCCGCTGGTGGATCGTTGGTTCCTCCTGGAGTGGCGCTCCCATGATCAGCGACCAGAGGAAGAAGAGCTCAAAACAGACAACCACCGAGGGACAGGTACAAAAATGCAGTTACAGAAGACCCATAGTTGTGACCTATAGAGCTGTAAAATAATGCACAACTCTCTTTGGCTAATGCCATTTCATGATACAAATAGCTGTCATTAATGGTGATATAGTTGTTATTATTTTCATTTTGCAGCTTTTCTTTGGTGTTCATTTTGGAGCACCAGTTCAGAATTGTGTACTTTACACTCTCCTAAGTGAATGTAATTCAAGCATCAGCGACAAAATCAGTTTGATTGTTTTATCTTCCGAGCCGTCCCGGTCGCTGCTCCACCCCCTCTGCCGGTCCGGGGAGGGCTGCAGACTACCACATGCCTCCTCTGATACATGTGGAGTCGCCAGCCGCTTCTTTTCACCTGACAGTGAGGAGTTTCACCAGGGGGGCGTAGTGTGTGGGAAGATCACGCTATTCCCCCCAGTCCCCCCCCCCGAACAGGTGCCCCGACTGACCAGAGGAGGCGCTAGTGCAGCAACCAGGACGCATACCCACATCTGGCTTCCCACCCACAGACAGGGCCAGTTGTGTCTGTAGGGACGCCCAACCAAGCCGGAGGTAACACGGGGATTCGAACCGGCGATCCCCATGTTGGTAGGCAACGGAATTGACCACCACGCCACCTGGACTGCTTTATTTTCTCCTGGAATGTCCTAACTGGTCGCGAGTGATGAGGCACGTCGTTTTGAGTTGAACTTTTGACGGACGCCCTGTTTCTGTTTACTTCCTGTCGCCCGCATTGAAAAGCGCTGTGTCATGGACCAGGAATGTCTCTGGTGTGATCTCAAGCACACAGCTGATAGATACGTGGTTTGTTTACATGACGGTTTCGGTGTGGACAGAGAACGTCCGATGCGACGTGATAGTCGGACACTCGCGTTGCTATTAGGATACAACGTAAGGCCATGAAGGCCTAACTGGTGCATTTTCTTGTCCGATACTGATTACGATTTGGAGCACTCAAGTAAACCGTCTCCAATAATCTGTAGTGCAGATAGGAAAAAGAAATTCTGAGACAAACTTAATGGAAAGTTTGTCTTTTATTATTCTGTTCTGAGCCATTCTATCAGTGTGTTATCAGTTGGCTATATCTTGATAGTGATAGCCAACATTGGTCAAAAGTATTGGTGCTCTGAAAAATCTCATTTCAGGCCCCAGTGAATGTACCAGCTTTTTACATTTATCCTTTGACTTTTTTTTTGGATTTACATCATTCCTCTGCCTGCCTCAGTTCAGTGCCAAGGTGTTGGAGCTGGCCAGGAAACAGAGGATGAACACTGAGGTCAGGAGAAACATCTTCTGCGTGCTAATGACCAGCGAGGATTACCTGGACGCCTTCGAGAAAGTGTTGAGGTCCGTCCCATCTTTCTAAACGCTCTACCTTCGGATGCGCTGTATCTGGTTTAACCTCCCTTGTGTGTATTTTGGGAGAAATTATTGGCTAGCCAAGAGATAAATGAAAAAGAAGAGATATATTTTATGTGGCAGGCCTTTTTTCTTTTTCTTTTTTTTTTTGACTCTTGTTAAGTCATGTCAAACTAAAGTGTGACTATTTTAAAACAATGTAAACCTTAACTGTACTTTGCTCTGTGTGAAGGATGGGCCTGAAGGGCCAGCAGGAGAGAGAGATTGTCCATGTTCTGATGGACTGCTGTCTGCAGGAGAAGGGCTTCAATGCCTTCTACGCTGTACTGGGGGAGAAGTTCTGCTCTCACGACCGACACTTCCAGGTACTCCTACCGGCGTTATATTGGTTTGCGTAACCGATGTATTGATGCAAACGAGACTATGAGAGTACCACGACATGGTGCACATTAGCACCTTTTTTGGGGGGGGGGGTCTCCCCCCTTTTTTTTCTCCCCGGTTGCAGTTGGCCAGTTACCCCACTCTCCGAGCTATCCCGGTTGCTGCGCCACCCCCTCTGCCGATCCGGGGAGGGCCGCAGACTACCATACGCTTCCTCCAATACGTGTGGTGTCACCAGCCGCTTCTTTTCACCTGACAGTGAGGAGTTTCGCCAGGGGGACATAGCAAGCTATTCCCCCCAGTTCCCCCTCCGCCCCTGAACAGTGCCCCGACCAACCAGAGGAGGCACTAGTGCAGCGACCGGGACACATACCCACATCCAGCTTCCCACCCGTAGACCCGGCCAGTTGTGTCTGTAGGGATGCCCGACCAAACTGGGGATTCGAACCGGCAATCCCCATGTTGGTAGGCAACGGAATAGACCACCACGCCACCCAGCTGCCCCAAAGCAGTAGCGCTTTAATGAATTATTGTGTGCTACTGGGAGGTCAAAGCAAGAATTCTCCTGTTGATGGTTGAATTCTGGCAATATTAGTTGGCTGCGTATATTGTTGTGACACTACTTGCTCAAGGCTTCTGCAGGGGTTTTTTTAAGCTACTGATAATTTACAGAGGCTGTCTTCGCTTGAATAAGTCCTCTCAAAATCTCAGCGCTGAATATTGAAGTTAAATGGGTGAAAATGAAAAGAAAATGGAATTTACTTGCAGCCTATGGGAAAAGAGCCATTTCATGTAATTAATCAAGTGCCTAATAGCTATTAGGCTGTTGATTAATTAGATTAACTATAGTTAATCTTATTAAATAAAAAGTCATGACAGTTTCTAAGAGCAAATAACTCAGTAAATGTATGGTTGTATCTATATGGATATCACACATTTGTACACATTTGATGTACTCATTAACATAATCATAACTTAAGCATGACAGAGGGGCAAAAGTATAGTGCATTAAACCTGTAAAACTGATGTGCGTATTCAAGAACATATTAAAGTGAATGACATGCTGGGTGCAAGAGGCCACCCAGGCTCCTGGACCCTGTTGACCTGCCTGCCCTGCAACCTAGAGTTCACCTCTCCAGTGTGGGAGCCTCTCACACCCGACGCCTCCGATGTTATTTGTCTCAAACTGTGATTCCAAACAATGGGGGGGTGACACCTCGCTTCCTCGCTAGCAGCCCTGTGGGCCACTGGCCCATATCAGAAACTGATAACCATTGTCCCCATCAAAGAGTTTGAACCCAGAAGTGCTGGGAATGTTTGTTTTTCACATGTAAACTGGATCTGGATGAGGGGATTACCTGTGTGGAGCACTTAGTTCCCATTGTTTTTGTTTTCTGTCTCATTTTTGGAAGTTGTCAACATGACACTTTAAACTCAGTTGAATGCAGAAACAGAACGTCAGGCGATATCGATATGCTGTTCTGACATATTTTGTGTTTTTGGTGGTAAAAAACATTCAGTCAAACCCGCTCTGTGCATCCTCCTAGATGACCTTCCAGTTCAGTCTATGGGACAAGTTCAAGGAACTTCCCAACCTTCCCAGCAGCACCCTCAGCAACTTGGTCCAGCTGGTAACCCGCTTTCTCCAGAAGAAGTGCCTCTCGCTCTCCATACTCAAAGTATATTGCAACAAGTCATTTCCCTTTGGTAACTTTCACTGTCTACAGCTGGTTGAAAAATGTCCCTGAGGGATAATAGTTCTTCATTGCATTGTCTCTCCTCATCTCTGCTTTTTTTAATGCAGGCAATAGAGTTTGGGGAGCTCGATAAGCCCAAGGTGCGCTTCCTTCGCCAGGTCCTGACCAAACTGCTCAAGGAAACTGACCCTGAGGATCTTGCCAGCATATTTGGAAGGTGCGTGTCAATATTGCCTCGTCCTACTCGGTGTCCAGACATGGATGAATTGATAAATTTGCACAAGGAAAACTGCTGTAAAATAAAAGATTAACATTTGTATTAAAGTTTGCACAGTAAGGTTTTTCCAACCGTCATGCTCCTTAACTTTGCAGAAAAGTTGGGCCTCTTGTTCTTGTGCCCACTTGTTGTTTAGCAGCTGCTCTTCGGTGCGTAGCTCTATGTGAAAGTCTGGAATCAATGTCCCTCATTGTTTTCCATTCACCAGGATTTCAGGAATTCCCAAGTTAGGAATGCTGCGGGAGGGCTTGAAGCTTTTCATCAGCCACTTCCTGCTGAAGAATGCCCAGTCACAGGGACCAGCTGAGCAAGCAGCTCTGTTGTCTGAGCGTGCCCAGCTCGCCACCAAAGCCATGGAGGCCAAAGAGGCCAAGCTCAAACTGTAAACACACGCAAAGTAACACCCCAAGAGAAATACTATGGAGCAAAACTATAGAACAAGTATAGACAACACATGTCTGTACTTTACTTTGAGGGGACAAATGTAGTTTGGGGGCTGCTGTTAACTTTAACATTTTTGATTCGATGAGTTCCTTTTCAGGATTTTTCTCATGGAGATTTTTGATTGAGGGAATCACAAAATGCCTTCAAAGACCTTTCAGACTCGAGCCTATTTATGTCATTGTGTATTAAGCGGTAAATAAATGTAGACATTGTTTTCTAACATTGTTTTCCGCAGTATTATTATTTTGTAGGAGTGGCTATCTACAGCATTCAGTCAGACTGTACTTGTGTGTAAAGATAAAGCGATAAGCAATACGACTGGGATGTTTAACACTTTTCAGTAACACTTTTCAATACAATTGTGCTTGTGTGTGTATATATATATATATTTGTACATAAATTGGGGTTCGAATTGTGGATAATATTGTATATTACCATATCAAGGCTACATACAGACTCCTGATTATAAGAAAGGAATGGTGCATTTGAATAAACATTGTATTTTTTTACTTTAACACAGCGATCAATCCTTTCACATAATCAGATTTATTTAGAGAAGAAATTTTCTCCTTTTCTTTCTTGCTTGAAAAAAACGTATAAACACAAAAAAACAAACAGACAATAGAGACTTTAAAGGAATAAAAGAGTTTAACAGAACCTTGTAAAAAATCATGTTGAGAAAGATGGGTTTTCAGATGAAATTGAGAACGGATGAAAGTGAAATGTGCAAGTTCATGTGGCCGGTGTTCAGCAGCCTGCTATGCATGAGACTGGCCTCTTGGTGGCAGTATACAGTTACAGTTAATATGGCGCTGTTAAGCAACCGTATCTGAACGATCCAGCTGGGCTCGACTGAGCATATTTACCCTCCAGAAAGGAACAATGCATATTTTATGAGGACCTTTCCTTTAGCTTTAAACAAGTTGATCAGTGATTATATTATCTGGTTGCCGTCATATCATTTCGTCATTATATACTTTGGGATTATATTATTTTCTATTGATAGGCTATTATAAGAGGCCTACAGCGTGGGATGTAAATAATCAAGAGGCGAGAGAATAGAAGCTATTGTGTGGCTCACTCAGTGTTTGCACATCCTGATGAAATGACCCATGCACAGCTTTAATTCAAGGCTATTCCGTCTGCTAGCTGACACCAGTGTCTCCCCGCATGGTTAGAATAGCAGAGTCCCCCTGTTACATTTGATGCGCACTAATATTAATTAGCTCCATTTGTGTTGGCCTGCATCAGCCTGCAGGATATGAGCTGGTCAGAGGGCACGGGTTGGCCACCAAGGTCATTCACAGGGCTAGTCAGCCTACTAAAAAAAAAGGGGGTGCGTCTTTTTTTCTAAAAAAGCGGACCTTTTTTTTTTTATTTCGAGCACATGCCACTTTGTGCAAGCCGGCCTTTGGTCCATTATTGCTGAGAATATACTCTATACCATACTAAGACTTGTAATTTAGTGGAAGTATCTCCAAATAATTGGTGTTTCAGGTTTAGCAGACATCTTGTGGTAGTGACTATGAGCTTGATTTGCTCCTAAGGAAACTGCAGCTTCCTTTCATCGAACGCACTTTCGTTGGGACTTTTTGGACGTTTCCTTGATTGAGGTGGGTCGAACCCACCCAACTGCCCCTTGGCTGCGCCCTTGTGTCCTTGCGGGGAGGTTAGGGCCGTGACAGTAACTATTATTGTGCGTGTACTGTCTGACATTTCTGAACGTGAATAGTCAGCCTTGGATCAAACGGCTTTCAAAGCGGTTACTGTGAAGTGGGGAAGAGAAACCCGGTGACTTCGCAGAGTCAGAGGTAAGGTCAACAGGCTCATTCAGAGGTCCATAACACTGGCCATTGTCTCCCAGATGTGAGCCACATCAGCACCGGTGTGGGCTGGTTGTCCCCCAGGTGAACTTTAATTGAGCTTGCTCAGGTAAAGCAAACAACTGAGATAAACCGGCGACGGACTCGTCAGTAACTCTGTTACAAATGAGGTGTAATCAATCAGTCTGACTATGGTGCTGATGGCTGTGGGAACAGGAAGAGCTGAGTGATAATGGCTTTGCTTCAAAGGCCGTTCTTGGTCATCTGTGTTACTGTTACAATGTTGCAGCGCGTAACGCACTGGACCCAAGTAAACTATTATTAGCAATAATAATGATAATAATATTTATAATTCAGTCCGACTTGTTAACATATTAAGTTCTACCCTATTCATATCGCACCTGTTTGTGCACCTGTTTGTTTAACTGGATCAATCATAACGTTTATAAAAGCTCACATGTTCATATATGGCTGCTTTTTCATCCCCAAACTAGTCTCGTCATTGTTTTATTTTTGGTTTTGTTTTTCCGGGAAGATGCACCTGGGATGTCCAAGCTGTTCACCCTGCAGCTTGTAGGCTATTCGAGGGCGACAGGGGACAAATTCTCAGTGTTTGCAGTCTAACGTTGTGTGAATAAATCGTTGGGGGGGGGGGGGAGATCAGTGACTCCTGCTCAATATTGTTGATATGTTAAGTCAACAAGCAAGCTTGAAACCGTTGTTTCTCAGCCCAGGAGCTGCGCTACACGGGCGCAGCCATGGCAAGCTAGCGCAGGTCTATCTACGACTTCTAGCTAGCTAGCTAGTGTAAACTTCTAATAAGACACGTTAGCCCCTAGCTAACGAGTCTGACCCGTTAGTGATGTCGCCTTGTGGTGCAGTACACCTCGTATCGAATCCCGCACCGGGCAAGAAAGTAACCGGTTACATTGGTGGCAGCGGTGGGATCCGGAAGTGTGCAGATCCTCAGAAGTCTCTTCGGAGCGCGGGAATAACAAAGCACGAGGGCGCGCTTCCGGGGAGGGTGACGACTGTAAACTACTAATAAGACACGTTAGCCCCTAACTAACGGGTCTGGCCCTTTAGTCGAGCGGTTAGTGATGTCGCCTTGTGATGCAGTACACCTCGTATCGAATCCCGCACCGGGCAAGAAAATAACCGGTTACACTAACAAGCATCGGTACTAAAGCTGAAACACGGTGTTTATTTATGTAACCTATTTTTCCGGACTTGCCTGTTAGTGATTTTAAGTACCTGTTGCCAAAGTATATGTGCGGTTAGTGACGTCGCCTTGTGGCACAGTACACGCCGAATCGAATCCCGCACCGGGCAAGAAAATAACCGGTTACATTTACAATGGACTCGGCTGATCCCTATTCTATTAAAAAAAAACGTGTCCGGCCAAGTTGTTCATTCATAAACGACCCTTTTCAAATGTTTAATTGATGCGAGTCCGTCCATTTCCGGTCTGGTGTGAGACGTCTCTCCGCGGCTGGGCTGTTTGCTCTCCGCACGTTTTCACAGACCCGACATTCCCATCGGCCTCCACCTGTCAGGGGAACAGGAGAAAGTGTGTGTGTGTGTGTGTGTGTGTGTGTGTGTGTGTGTGTGTGTGTGTGTGTGTGTGTGTGTGTGTGTGTGTGTGTGTGTGTGTGTAGCTGTGGCGGTACGCTTCGAGGCGGTTTCCGAAAAACTGGATTTCCAGCAGCCCCGTGCAGTTGTGTGGAGGTGCCGGTCGTCTAGGGATCCCCCTTGCCATCGGAACCATCTCCTCTACAATCAAGTCATGTGGCGTTGGGAGAAGCGCACCCCCCATGCCACGTTAAAAACCATCTCTGCGCAGGTATCTTCTGCTATCTGAGTCCTCAAAGGACCCACAAATAGAAGAAGATGGTCATCATCGGGCACGATGGACAACCAGCAAGCAAGCAAGTGTGTGTGTGTGTGTGTGTGTGTGTGTGTGTGTGTGTGTGTGTGTGTGTGTGTTGGGGAGGGGGGCACCGTTTTGTCCCTGCACGTCCGAGGTCCCCATGCGGCAGATAGGCCTTCAACCAAACTCCGCATCAACACAAACGATACACAGGCCTTAAAACGACCCACGTATAACTACGCCCGAAAAATAACAACTGAATCTTATAAACAAACTTCTTTTTTTTTATTATTATTTCACAATCGTCTGCACCAATGGAGACGCTAAACATAATTTAGCATGCACTGGTATAACCATTTTATAAATACAGTATAGAAAAATAAACAGATTTTTTTTGTTTTTGTTTTTTCTTGTTTTTTTGCTGCGTGATAGATACGGCACAGTTACCCACGTGTAGGGCTATGACACCACAAGAGTTAAAACGAACAAGACAAATGGAAGTTGAGAAGCCTAATCATGGCGGTCGTACATGGGGGGGATATTTCAAAACTAGACCTATAACACAGCCGGGAAGGGTAACAGCTTCCTGAGCCTGATCACGGCGTTTGCACATAGTAAACCATGCAATGTCACACATATTACCTACTGCGGAGCGATACTCCATAAACACGTGTGTTACAAAACCTAACACCCCGCCGCCGCCGCCGCCGCCGCCGCCACCTGCTTATTGCTTGTTCTGGACGTCAGGAGGCTCACACAACCGGGTACAGCCAGATAAAGCCTTACTATATCTCGTACCCTTTTTAATTACAAAAAAAGAGGGAGAGAGAGAGAATATCTCATTGATTCCATGTATACGGTGATTACAGGTCGTATTACATGCAACTGCATTTTAGTGGAAATGCCCGCCGCCAGGAGAATGAATGACGGGCCCCGTGTGGCCTATAGCCTCCCCCTCCCTGCCCCCCTCCCCCCCGGTCTCACGGCTGCGGACTTATGTCACTGGTGTGATTTCTCTCGTCGTCCGAGGAGCAATCTGACGAGTTGTACAGGAAGTTATCGCCCTCGTCGTCGTCGTCGTCGCTGTCCCGGAAGTCTCGTATTCTGCCGCTTTTGGAGTCCGTTTTGCTGCGATAGTCCGATTGTTCGAGTCCGTCGGCTCTCTCTTGGCCGCCCTTGGCGCTCTTCTGTTTCTCGGCCTCCTGGGCGGCCTGCTCCTTGGCCTTCTTGCTCCTCTTCCACTTCATCCGCCTGTTCTGGAACCAGATCTTGACCTGAAATCGACAAAATCATTTGGTCCGCATTCAAACGCATCAGACGGGGGGGCCGCGCAAGGCGCAGGGGCCCCGTTCGTCAAGCGTCCGTTACGTACAAACGCGCGTTCTTGCGCACCCACACGGGCCACTGCAGGACCCGGCTAACCCCTGGATTTAGAAACCTAACGCTGACGTTTTTGCAGCCCTGAGTGACTGCTCGTTGCAAGAAGTAGACAGCGGCCATTAGAGGGAAGGAATCACCAATAACCAAGCGGCTTCGCTGCTGCTGCTGCCTGCCAGACAAACCTGAGAGGTAAACAGTTTCATGGGTGTGTAAGAAGGACGCGTTTGCACGTATACGAACCGGAGGCCAGTTATTCTCAATTGCCTTGACCGAGCGCGCAGCGTGTCGGACGCATGCGCGTCGCGACACATTAAAACGTCAAAAAGTGATCCCCCTTGAGAAGGCTGTGTGCGCGTGAGTCACCTGCGTCTCCGTCAGCATTAGGGACGTCGCCACTTCGAAGCGCTTCGGCCGCGACAGATACTTGTTCAGTTTGAACTGATGCTCGAGTTCCAGTAACTGCTGACTCGTGAACGCAGTCCTGGGTCTCCTGCATTTCCCGAGCAAGTTGGACTGCGCCTGAGCTGGAAAAAGGGAAAACAACACACCTTTCAATCACACATGCGGATAAACACGTGTGGAGCGTGCGCCCCGACACGTCTAAAATACGAGCGAGTCGCGTTCGGAGATCGCACGGGCCCGCGCGTGGACGACGGAACACCTCGTGAAACGCCGATAGAGACGCGTTGCGGGACGTCGCCGCTGATCTCGTCATCCAATCAATGACCGTCTCGCTCCCAAACGACGTGTGTTCAACCTCCTTTTCGTTACGTGGTAGAATTTCCCGCGTGCCAGCGCACGCGGGCCGAAGCGGCGATTATGTGTCTGGGAAAAAAGCTATTTGCCACTTGGTTTTTGAACAAATCTGTTAAAATGGCCAGAAACAAAAAAGGCAGTATGTGGTGAGCAAATAGTGTGTGGACTGCGGGTTTCACACCCCCCTGTCACTTTCCCACTGTCCATTATCTGTCCATTTTAGCTCCTCTCAGAAAAAAAAAACACCGTGGCACCGCTCTCAACGCGGCTTCGCTACAGTCGCGTTAAAAGACGTTTTTTACAGTCATTGCTACACCTGCTGATGGAGCCTATTTCCAAAATCTCCACCGCCGATATTGTTTTATTGGCCCAGGGCGAACAGACTTAACGATACAGGCTGCGGGCTACGCGGGGCAGCGCAAGTTAACAGAAAGTCGACTTACAGTTAAAATCCGACATTTTCGGGAGCATCATCCCGGCCGTGGAGACCCGCAGCCAGTGATCCAGCTGGAAGGTGCTCGCCGTTAGTTTGATGGACTCGCTGGGGTGGTGGTGATGGGACCCGTGCGGGTAGGAGTAAGACAGGGCAGGGTGTTGGCCAAGGGCAGCTGCAGAGTAAGTATACATAGGGTGGCCGTAGAGAGCCTGCGGGGGTATCCCCGCGGTGCTCTGCGGATGTAATCCAACCATGCCGTGGGGACTAGTCAAGAAACCCGGTTTAGGAATCAAGCCGCAGGAGGATATCCGCGGCGGCGACGGCGTCTCGTTGCGTAAGGACTCGGCGCCCGTGCTCAGCTCCGGGGCCGCCGCGCTCCCGGACGACGAGATCGAAGAGGAGGACAGAGAAGTCACCAGAGCCAGCGGGGAGGTCTGCACTTTGGGCGCGTCGACCGCCAAAAGCGCGTCGATGCGAAAGTTTTTGGATTTCTCCATTGGGCCGCTTGTTCCCCCGTTTTCAGCTGCTGCCGGGCGTGAGGCGGACGGAGCGGACGCGCTGGTCTGTCCCACCTCTGAGAAGTTATGATGTGGCCAGAATGGGAGCGGGGGGGGGGGGGACTCAGCCTGCACTCCGTCCCCGTTCCGTGAAGGCGATTGGTGCGTGCGTCTTGCAGGGGGGCCGTCTCAATTGGCTGCTTCACCACCATGACCCATCTGACCAAGATTAAATATCATGCTGTTAAACCTAACTGATCTGGGGGGGGGGGGCTTAAAAAAATAAAATCCCAAACCTTCTCTGATTTAAATAAATGACGGCAAAGGTATGACATATCGTTTTATTTATTAGGTCCCGTGGCTTTTTCACTGCCGTTCGCACCGTGCGGCGGTTCTCACGCGCGCGTACTTTTCGTTGTCTGTGCATCCAGTGCAGCGTACTGATGGCAACAAGTGCAACTGCATGGGACTGATGATGAAACTGCAGAAATATCGAATAAGACGCTGCGACCGACCCCAAAGCCTTCTTTGGCTTAATTTGTTGGAATATGGAGACATCTGATCTTTCAGAAGTGCAGACATTTATCAGCCCGACATTGCATAAGAGTTCCCACCTGCAGGGTTATTAGACTTTACCTGTAGACTAATGTCAGGAGCCTGGACAATACCAAGAATTACAAAATGGCCACTATGCAGGCAGTTCTAAAAATCACAAGCATCCTGTTAAACGATTTGTTTGTTTGTTTGTTTCCTGCCTGGTCCAACAGGACGCGTTAACCTGTCAGCACGTTGGCCTTCTACAGTAAGGCTGTGCAACCTCCCACAAAGTCAAATTAACCAGATTAATTAACCGCGCTGCAAATACACTTGCTGTTCCCAGTCATTAGCTATGTCATGGGCCATATTGTGTTTTGATGCAGCCTTTATCGGTTGGGACGTATTTTAACGATCATTTTAGCTTGAGGGTCCAGAACACACACACACACACACACACACACACACACACACACACACACACACACACACACACACACACACACACACACACACACACACACACACACACACACACACACACAAAACAAACAAAAACTCCGAGACTTGGTGGCTTATAGTCAATCCCTGGATCTTATATGTTCCACATACACCGAGGAAACATCATTTTGGGGCAGCCAGTTTTAAAACTGTAGCCCGCTTAACATAAAATAAGACAGATGTCACAATTAGCTTCGTTGTAGAGGGGTTGAGGTGGGCGGGTGGAGGGGGGGGCACCTGAAAGCCCGGAGTGTGATGAAGAGAGAGAGATGTAATAGGCCTGTGACTGTGGGTGGGGTGGGCGGTTGAGGTGGATGGGTGGGGTGGGTGGGGTTGGGGGGGGGCTTCGTTCTAATAAGCCACTTAAAGTTAATGGAAGAGGAGGTCAAAATGAGAATTATTGACACCCCGTTGCCCTTAACCTGTCCACCAATAAAGCTGATTAGTTTTTTGTCAATTCATCAGCTAACCGCGCGCTTACGGGCCCGCGCGGACGTTTATTTGCTCGAGGGAAATCAACAAGTCACCGGGTATAGTTTCCGGTAACGGATTACGATTTAATTGGGAACCTCGATGATCATGAGCGATTACAGAATGATAACTGAGAGATTGATGCGCACGGTGGTGGGATATATGGGCTTCTGGTAGGGTGGAAGCTTCCACAAAACAGGAGAGAGAGAGAGAGAGAGAGAGAGAGAGAGAGAGAGAGACAGACAGACAGACAGACAGACAGACAGACAGACAGACAGACAGACAGACAGAGACAGACAGAGAGAGAGAGAGAGAGACAGACAGAGAGAGAGAGACAGAGAGAGAGAGAGAGAGAGAGAGACAGACAGACAGACAGACAGACAGACAGACAGACAGACAGACAGACAGACAGAGAGAGAGAGAGAGAGAGAGAGAGAGAGAGAGAGAGAGAGAGAGAGAGAGACAGACAGACAGACAGACAGACAGACAGACAGACAGAGACAGACAGACAGACAGAGACAGAGAGAGAGACAGACAGGGGGACAGACAGACAGACAGACAGACAGACAGGGGGACAGAGTGCACGTACACAATGGAATTGTCATATTGTGAAGGGCTAAACTTAGCAGAGATGTGTCACGAGTCACAAAAACGGATTCTCCCCCTCTTTTTACATTTGGCTCCTCATAAATTTGGCCATCCTTCCGGATTATTAAAACACTTACCCACCTATGGCAGGGGCCCAGCCGTGCCACAGGCCTCCGCTGGGCTTTGTCCCTCCTGGTTTAATTTCATTAAGGGGGCGCATGAATATTTCTATTAAAGCGCCGGTGAAATATGGAGCCATTTAGTATTGGCCTGCACCAATCACCCAGATTTATTGTTCCTTCTCATCACATCTAGAAGAGGGAACATTAATAAGGCCCCCTCTAGATGGAAACGGACCCTAAAACCCCGGTCTTTCCTGAAAGCTGTTAATTTGCTCCGTAATTACATTCACAATTAACTAAAATACAAATCAAAGTGACAAATTGCGATAGTTTATATATTAATTACCCGCGGTAAATGTGTTCATTATGAAAAGGCAATTTAAAGGGACCCGCGCTGTCTCTTTTATTGCAATAAATACGTTCAGGGAAATTGGCACGAGCCCCCACCGCCATGGCGCTGCTTTAAAAAATTTAAAATTTAAAAAATATAAAATATATATATATATTAAAAAAAACCGTTTCGTCCGTTTAACGTGTTGAACAGGACATCCGTTACCTTCTGCCTATCAGACTTGAAGGGGGGGGGGGGACCTGTTTGTCTGGGCGGAACCACACCAGAGTCTCGGTACGCGTCACCGTCGCTGGTCAATTCGATCGGCCACGTGCCATCTGTACGCTTTGAATGGCGGGGAGCTACACTTGCGTATAACGCTGCGCGCGGTCCGTTTTTACTGATGGACCCATGTGTCAGCGCGTCGGGCTCGTGCTTTCAAAGGCTTCATCCGTGCACACGGATCAACTCAGCTCCCAGCAGCAGCAGCAGCAGCAGCCCATAAACGCGCTCGCCATCTATTTGTGTCGTCATCATCGTCCCTGTTATGGCAGATGTGATAGTAGAGTCGGCTGCAAGTAAGCCTCGATCGTATATATGGGCTCGTCCCGTGTAAACTGACGCAAGGCATTTATTTTATTTTTATTTTTGTCAAATATGTGGCAAATTGCTGAGGTTAATTTTCTGATGTCTCTTACAGCCTTCTCGAGGCCCCAAAACGTAAACAGAGTCAACCGGAGAATAAATAAGGGGAAAACAACAACAGAAGGAAAAACATGTTCTCTGGGTTTTTTTTTTCGAAACTTCATTGCAGGCCTGCAGCTTTCTGCTCATCCAGTTTGTGCAAAGTCTCCGTTTTTTGTCCCCCCCCCCCCCCCCGCCAGTTCAATCCAACATTTGTTCCACGTTGATGACTGACACGCATCTGGTTGCCATTGAAATTCGTACATTCTCTCCACCGAAGCTCTCCCTGACCGGAGAGACCTGAACGAGGAGTGGTTTGCCCTGAGCAACATGGCAGATTTCTTCCATCAGCATCTGTCGTCTGTCCTGCGGCTCTGCTGTCACGCGGACGGAGAGTTGCCCGGCAACGCGCCGCGAGCCGCCACCGCGCAGGCTTGGCCAGTGTTGCGCAAATTGCCCAGTCTGTAAATCATATTTCACGCCCTTTCAGCGACACTCGCAAGACGTCTGCAGGGGGTGAATGAAATGCATGCAAATAAACGAATAATGGCCGCAGAATGATAACGAAGAAAATACAATTTGACGAGTAATGCGTCATATTAGATATCGGAAACAACAGGCCGCACGTTGCTTTTATTCATTTGGTAAGAGACATGAAAATAAATTCATAATCGCGACGTGTAAAAATGAGTTTGTTTTAACACAACTCGCAGTTATTGGGTCTACGTCGTCTTTTAGCCATCTTTGCATATCCCAGGAACGTGTCGAAAGTGCAAAACTTTTCTCTGCATATTTCTGAGGGATAATTCATTGTAACACGGACGCTCTACGAAAAACATGGTCTAATATCTAATGCAACTTTTTTTTTAAATTTTCTAACCTTGTGTGAATCATCATCATCATCATCATCATCATCATTGTTCTCATTATTATTGTTATTGTTATTATTATTATTACTACTGCTGGGTGTTGTCGTGTAAAGCTGCGTATTGGAACAAATAAAAACGTTTTGACAAAATAAGTAGTCTGTATCTGGGAAGCTATTTTAAAAACATGGTCTCAAAGTAAATTAGATACATGTAGAAATCTTTACACTGCTTGCATTTTGGTGCCATATTGGTGCCATCAAGGCAAATACAACCTTAATGCACTCAAATCTTTTTTTATCCAGTTGCAACCGATGACAAATTTCCTATGAGATCATGCGGCAACTGTTTATTATAGTGTTCATTGTTGTTTTTGGCCAGACTAACCCTATTTCATATTCTATCAGACACTAAATTGTATTGATTTACTCCCTTTTAAAGAAATTTAATGGACTGTATTATGTAAAACACTATGCATATCTTCAGATTTTCAACACTGGATTCTGCCAGCCTAACCGACGTGATAGTGTAGAGTTGCAAACATGTTGTCTCATATCTTAGCTCGACTTAGCATGCATGCATGATTTAGCATGTCAGTTTACAGAATTTTTTTTTCTTTTTCTTTACTGGGCTCGTACCCCATGCCCTTTTCCTGTTGTTGAATTTTAACAGCAAATTCTAACTTGTAATAAATACAAAACGAAGGAAATTGTTATTGCAGCATTAATGCGAATTAATTCCTTTCTTGTAGTGTATTTCTATTTTTCCCCCAGCATATTCCAGTGCACACACAACCCAGCGGTGCTATTCCTTACCCTAATAATGAGCCAGAGGGAGGTGTCTATAGTATAGGAACAGGGCGCCTCGGGTGAAATGACTCCCATTACGAATGCTAGGGTGAGTAAGCCCCAAGACCTGCGAACTTTTGACTAGAGTCATAAATCAACTGGTGCCTTTAACTGGCGCGTCAGTCGAAGAAATTGGAGGAAAGCCTTTAATCGGTAGAATCGGTAGTTTATTGGGGGGAAAAAGTAGAATGGATAAATCCACAAGACATGCTCTATCTCACCGTGAAAACAAGAGATTGTTTTCAGGAGCGCCATCAATCCCCTGGCCGCAAATTGCTCGGGGGTTTCCTTTTACGGGGAGGGCCTAAAACGCTTGATTTTTGTTGACATGAATTTCGTCCAATCAGATTTCGGATTTAGCAGGAAGCGGATATCGCTAGGTGTTCTCTGAATTGTTGATTTCTAGTGGAGAAGAGGAAAAGAAGTCGCTTCTGTTTCACATTCTCCCTAGAGTGCGCGTGTTTTCTGCCATTTTTATTTCATTAGTGAAAGCTGAGCTGTAAGTAATCTTATTGAGATGTGCGTCTCAAATTTGTATCTTGTAAAACGGGAAATGTCAAAGAGGATATGCGGGTAGAAAGGCACCCCCCGTAAAGTTAGCCCGGTTCAGCGCTTGGACCTTAGTGAGCTAGCTGGAATGCTAACGTCAACAAAATCGTCTTACTCAAACATGTACGAACCAACAAGACTACACGTACGCCGACGAATCTGTTTTAATTTGGAATCGGCGCTGTTTCGCGGACCAGTCAGGCGCAAATAGCAGCGTTTAACAGCCTGACAGCTGCTGAGTCATTAGCTACCTAGCTAGCTTGGTGACTATTGTTGCTAGCGAGACGGAAGAGCCCAGCTAGCTGACCTGGGATGTCGGCTATCTATCGACCCAAATTAGCACAACACAGATTGAGATTTCATCAATGGTTTTTCCCGCATGGATGCGTTATTAAAATCGGTCAGGGGGTGTCCTTTTTCCTGAATGTGTACCTTGGCCGGCTTTATTGATCCGGCATTTGACAACAAGTAGCAAATCAAGCGTCATCACATTTATTTTGCCTTAAGCTTATCTCACAACGTCAGATGTGTTTCCTACGACCCAGCTATTGTTATAATGCATGCAGTCATCCGGATTCTCGGTCAACCACAGTTGTTTCGGATGTGCTTTAAAATATATTATGTGAACTTGAATTAGCACAGACTCCGTGTTTTCCAGATGTTAACAGGAGATAAGCTAGTCGTGTCTCGTTTTTTTTTGTTTCAGAGAGCATCAGCAACTTTTCAATAAAGACGCCATTCGATGGAAAAAATCTAACAATGTTCAGTTTTGAGGGAGATTTCAAAACAAGACCCAAGGTGTCACTTGGAGGAGCGAGTAAAAAGGTAGCTTTTATTTTATGCCATACAAATTAATGTACTATACAAACTGAGGGATAGATTTATAAAATCAACTAATAGACATGTGTTAACTGCTCAGTCAGTGTTATTGTATTAATATTTCGCATGTAACAACTTAGCATATACTGGTTCATTTCAGTGACAGTTGTTATTTAGTATTGGCTAAGCTTTTCAGGTTCCGTGTTGCCTTTCAGGAGGAAAAAGCATCTCTGCTTCACCGCACTCAAGAAGAAAGAAGAAAAAGAGAGGTATTGAGATCTATAGAATGCTTTTTCTGCAGATTTCGTATGAAAGCATGTTTTAAGGCATTTATGCCCATATGTGTGGAGGATCAGTTATTTTTGGATGAGTACAAAAATAGGACATTACTATTAAAGTATCTCTTTCTCCTTAGTACACTTTGTATTAGTTGTAGAATAGTTATGTTATTAGATTGTTTTATTCTTTGACTCTTTAAGTCTACACTGTTGCATTGTACTGAATTTGCTTGCTGCTGCAAACTACAATTTTTCTTCGAGTGATTGTTTGTTTATCTTATTGGGGGGAAAAACACTGAAAACAATGCTAATGACAAAAATTAGTCATGCAATATGTATTGTTAGTGTAATAAAGAACAAATATTGAATCTTGTTTCAGTTGACAAGATGAGATGCTGTTGTCCAATTGTGATTCGCTGGTCGAGCGAGAAGTTTCTCAATTCTTATCAAGTTTGTTCTTTGATTATTGTCAGGATGAAAGGAGAAGACTGAAGAATGCCATTGTCATTCAGTCTTACATTCGTGGGTACCAGGCCCGTAAACAGCAAGTAAGTCCACAAGCATTTACAAGTTGAGTTCTCACAGGCCTTGTGTAGGTATAATTTTCACTTTGTTTCCTCCGTTTTACAGTTATCCTCCCCTTCAGCCAAAATGCATGCCATTTACTTATCAAAAGGATTCCAAAGGTTTATTTGTCACATACACCACATATAAGTACAATGAGCAGTGAAATGCCTTTTTTGGTCTACTACTACTTTTGGCTGCTCCCGTTAGGGGCCGCCACAGCGGATCATCTGTTTCAATTTCTTCCTGTCTTCTGCATTTTCCTCTGTCACACCATCCACCTGCATGTCTTTCCTCACCACATCCATAAACCTCCTCTTTGGCCATCCTCTTTTCCTCTTCCCTGGTAGCTCCATATTCAGCATCCTTCTCCCAATATACCCAGCATCTCTCCTCCACACATGTCCAAGCCATCTCAATCTTGCCTCTCTTGCTTTGTCTCCAAACAGTCCCAACTTGAGCAGTCCCTCTAATATACTCATTCCTAATCCTGTCCTTCTTCATCACTCCCAGTGAAAATCTTAGCATCTTCAACTCTGTCGCCTCCTGTCTTTTCATCAGTGCCACTGTCTCCAAACCATATAACATAGCTGGTCTCACAGCCATCTTGTAAACATTCCCTTTAACTCTTGCTGGTCCCCTTCTGTCACAAATCACTCCTGACACTCTTCTCCCCCCACTCCACCCTGCCTGCACTCTCTTCTCACCTCTCCTGCACTCCCCGTTACTTTGGACAGTTGACCCCAAGTATTTAAACTCATGTGCCTTCGTATATGAAATGCCTTTTTTGGTAAACACCGAAATTGTGCAAGAGGAATACAAAGTAGAGCATTACTGATAAATATATATCTGTTATCGTCTTTCAATGTTGTATTTTGGAAATTGTGTAAACACAATTTACAAAATACATCCCAAGATGGATGTCTATCTTGGGATGTCCTCCCAAGATGGACAACATGCAATGAATGTCCATCTTGGGGGAGAGATCCCTCCTCTGTTGCTCTCCCTGAGGTATCAACCAATTTTTTTCTCCCTGTTAAAGGTTTTTTTTTTTTTACATTTTTTTAAGGAGTTGTCCCTTATCCAATGCGAAGTTCTAAGGACAGGATGCTGTGTTGCTGTAAAGCCCCCTGAGGCAAATTTGTAATTGGTGATATTGGGCTGTACAAATAAAATTGACTTGACTTGACTTCTTCTTTCGGCTGCTCCCGTTAGTGGTTGCCACAGCGGATCATCCGTTTCCATCTCTTCCTGTCTTCTGCGTCTTCCTCTGTCACACCAACCATCTGCATGTCCTCCCTTGCCACAGCCATAAACATCCTCTTTGGCCTTCCTCTATTCCTGTTGCTTGGCAGCTTCATCTTCAGCATCCTTCTCCCAATATACCCAGCATCTCTCCTCTCTCCTCATCTCTCCTTTCAAGCAATCTCAATCTCGCCTCTCTTGCTTTGTCTCCAAACGGTCCAACCTGAGCTGTCCCTTTAATATGCTCATTCCTAATCCTGTCCTTCTTTGTCACTTTAAATGAACATTTTAGCATCTTCAACTCTACCACCTCCAGCTCCGCCTCCTGTCTTGTTGTCAGTGCCACCGTCTCCAAAGCATACAACATAGCTGGTCTCACTACCATCTTGTAAACCTTTCCTTTCTGGTACGCTTTTGTCGCAAATCGCTCCTGATGCTCTTCTCTACCCACTCCACCCTGCCTGTACTCTTTTCTTCACCTCTCTTCCGCACTCCCAATTACTTGGAACAGTTGACCCCAAGTATTTAAACTCATCTACCTTTGCCACCTCTACTCCTTGCATCCTCACCATTTCATTGTCCTCCCTCTCGTTCATGCATATGTATTCCATCTTGCTCCTACTGACTTTCATTCCTCTTCTCTCCAGTGCATACCTCCACCTCTCCAGGCTCTCTTCAATCTGCTCCCTACTCTCACTACAGATCACAATGTCATTTGTGAGCATCATAGTCCACGGAGACTCCTGCCTGATCTGTCACCTGTCCATCACCATTGCAAACAAGATAGGGCTTAGAGCCGATCCTTGATGTAATCCCACTTCCACCTTGAACCCATGCGTCACTCCTACCACACACCTCACTACTGTCACACTGCCCTCATACATATCCTGCACCACTCTTACATATTTCTCTGCCACTCCCGACTTCCTCATACAATGCCACACCTCCTCTCTCGGCACCTTGTCATACGCTTTCTCTAAATCCAGACACAATGTAAAATTTTCTGACCTCTAAACATCTCCATCAACACTCTCAAAACAAACATCACATCTGTAGTGCTCTTTCGTGGCATGAAATCATACTGCTGCTCGCTAATCATCACCTCTCCTCTTAACCTAGCTTCCACTATTCTTTCTCATAACTTCATGCTGTGGCTGATCAACTTTATATCCCTGTAGTTACTACAGCGCTGCACATCATCCTTATTCTTGAAAATCGGCACCAGTACACTAATTCTCCACTCCTCAGGCATCCTCTTACTTTCAAGATTGTGTTAAGCAGTCTAGTTAAAAACTTCACTGCCGTCTCTCCTAAACATCTCTATGTCTCCACAGGTATGTCATCTGGACCAACTGTCTTTCCACTCATCCTCTTTATAGCTGCCTTCACTTCATCCTTGCTAGTCCATCACACGTCCTTATTCACCCATCGCATTTCCTTATTCACTATTCCCACATCATCCAACCTTCTCTCTCTCTCATTTTCTTCATTCATCAGCCCCTCAAAGTACTCTTTCCACCTTCTCAACACATTTTCCTTGTCAAGTTAGCTAGGGAAATTTGCTTCAGCTTCTGGCCAAACAGGGACTGTATGGCACAACTCAAACAGCAATCTTCTTTACTTTTCTTTTGTGTTTTATTGAACTGTTTTCAACTGTCAAGCTTTCAGATGATTGAGTTGTCAGGTTGACAACTTTTACATTACAGAGAGAAAAACAAATATAATGCTGTCATCACTGCCAATTCCATTCCAGATGCACACTCCTCGCTTGTCAGCACATTTCCGTCTCTATCCTTCATCACCCTAACCTGCTGCACATCCTTCCCAGCTCGGTCCCTCTGTCTAACCAGTCGTTACAAGCCCTTTTCTCCTTCCTTAGTGTCTAACCTCATACGACTCGCCATACATCTTTGCCTTTGCCACCTCTCTCTTCGCTTTACACCGCATCTCCTTGTACTCCTGTCTTATTTCTTCATCTCTTCTTCTTCCCCAACCTCTTCCTCTGTATACTTTCCTGTACTTCCTCATTCCACCACCAGATCTCCTTGTCTTCCTTCCTCTGTCCAGATGACACACCAAGTACCTTCCTAGCTGTCTCCCTCACCATTTCTGCAGTAGTTGCACAGCCATCCAGCAACTCTTCACTACCACCCAGTGCCTGTCTTCACTCCTCCCTGAACTCCACACAAAAGTCTTCCTTCTTCAACTTCCACCATTTGATCCTTGGCTCTGCCTTCACTCTCTTCCTCTTCTTGATCTCCAGTGTCATCCTACAGTCCACCATCCGTAGCTTAGCTACGTTCTCCCCTGTCACCTTGCAGTCTCCAATCTCTTTCAGATCGCACCTCCTTCATAAGATATAGTCCACCTGTATGCACCTTCCTCCACTCTTATATGTCACCCTGTGTTCCCCCTTCTTGAAATATGTATTCATGTTTTTGTTCTCATTCTTTCTTCTTTCTTCTTCGTACGATTTTTCTCCGCTAAAAGCTTTTTGGCAGCAAAAACTGTAAGACCAAAAAACAAAAATTGGCAGGTGGGTCGCAAATTTCACCCACTACTCAGGCGCTAAAGATGACACCCATTAACCTCAAGGTGGAGCTCTAACATTCAAGTTTACATTTTCATAATTATTTTGATAATGGCTTGGCCTAGTGTCAAAATTCTTTCATCATTTTAATCTCTCAAGTCATCTGCATCTTTGCTCAAGTGATCTTTTGCTCTAAAAATGTCAAATTTTGCGACTTTTTTCTTGATTTTCTCAAAATATTATTTTCGACTTCTTGTCCAAAATCACTTGGCCAATCGTTCCAAAACGTAGTCAGGATCATCTATGTACTTGGCTTATCTTAAGTTGTTAAAGAAATTTCAATATGTCAATCTGTTTCGATTATACCAGCCAATCAATTTTTATCGAAATAGCTAATTTTCAGAAATTGTAATAACTCATCAATGCATTGAGATATCAACCTGAAATTTGAGAAACATGTTCAGGAGTTTTCACTAAGCCTACTTATTAAAGTGCATTGCACTTTGCCTCTAGTGGACACCACAAATGCGAAAAGTTTTTAATCTCAT
This sequence comes from Lampris incognitus, assembly GCF_029633865.1. Taxonomy (NCBI): domain Eukaryota; kingdom Metazoa; phylum Chordata; class Actinopteri; order Lampriformes; family Lampridae; genus Lampris; species Lampris incognitus. Next base: position 28,393,629 of record NC_079229.1, read on the forward strand.
AATCGGCTGCATGGATTTGTACGAAATGCATTTTGCACAATCTAGGGCCCTGAATCCTAATAAGCAGCCCGTGGGCCAGGCCTGGCCTGCAACAGCCAAATGTCCAGCCCGCATCGACCCATGGGTACTAACACACCTGTCGTGACATGTGAAATAAAGTGCACAAAATGTGAAATAAAGTGCATGCTGCTCTACTTTATTTTGACTTCACCTCACACCGTACACTTGACCTATGTCATAGAGTGCATGTAGACGTAAGACCTACTCCGCGCTCTCTACAGTCCTTGACTAAACTGAGCCACTCACTAGCTAAGTCACAGATAATCAATAACTGTCCTAAACCAAGAACATGGCCTGCAAAAAAAAGCGTTAAGTCGACCAGGAAAACCGTCAGTTCAAATCGTACTGGACTGATCAGTTTTGTTTTATTTTACCGGAACATGCCAATGCCAAACCGGCAGGCTTGCTATGCATGCAGACTGTAGCTGTTTGTGAAGCAGGCAATCTCAAGCAGCACTTCAACCCTATGCATGCTGCCAGTTTTAATGCCAACTACCCTACAAAATTAGATCACCGCAAACAAAAAATAGCAAATATGATAACATCATACAAGCACTTCGTTTCTACTATCTGTAAATCAACAATGGCACAAGAGAGTGCAACAGCTGCATCATTGCATGGTTCATGGAACCTTGCTAACGCTAAGAAGCCATTCACTGATGCTGAGTTGATTAAAACGTGTGCAATTGATATGGTTGGTGAAGTTTTAAATCATGATGAGAAAAAGAAGAAAAAAGTTGTAGAGCTAATAAAGCAGGTGCCATTGTCGGCTAGCACGGCAACAAGAAGAGCAGAACTTTTAGCGGAGGAGTGTTTTTCCAACCTATTCACTGATTTGAAGAAAGCAGAAGCCATATTACTAGCCATAGACTCATCTTGTGACTGAAAGGTTATGGAATAGCTATGTGTTCTCAAGATTTTTTTGATGCGAAGACCTTTCGGGAAGAGCTACTGTTTTTGCTTCCTCCACCTGAGCACACAACTGGGAAAATCATCTTTAATGAATTAACGCAGTTCTTTGAGAAGAATGGCTTGGGTATGAGCAAAATTGTGTCCGTTGTCACTGATGAGGCTCTGTCAGTGGTGGGACAACGCAAGGGCAGGCCTAAGGCTTAAGGTGTAAGCAGGCTTGCCGCTGTTAACCCAGCGCTCTTACAGTCTCATTGCATTATTCCCAAATCAGTGTTGTGCGCTAAACTGTTTGGGGAAATGAGAGAGGCAATGGATACTGTGACGAGACTGGTAAAATTCGTTTGCAAGAGTTCTAGTCTGCTAGGGGTGTAAGAAAATATTGATACGCTCAAGATTGCGATATTATCTTTTGTGATACTGTATCGATTCTCAAAACCACTATATCAATTTTTAATTGTTTATATGTAAAGGTTTGTGACAAACATTTTGTGTTGTGTTTGACCCCACGACCGCTAGATAATAATGTTGTAATCTATCATCAGCCTTTTGACTCTTCCACTCCAACGCAACAATGTAAACTGAGACAGGAAGTTGCATAAGCAAAAAGAACACAGGCCTATGAAATCACAATATATCAACTTTCTTACAGTATCGCAATATATTGTGATATATTGAATAGTAAACCCTGTATCGTGATACGTATCGTATCGCCAGATTCTCGCCAATACACTGCCCTATAGTCCGCAGCATCGCCTTTTCAGAGCATTGCTGGAGGAAATGTCAGTTGAACACAAGGATAATTTGCTGCATAATGATATTCGCTGCCTGAGAAAAGGCCGTGTGTTGGAGAGGGTGTGCGACCTGCATGATGAGCTTAGGTCATTTTTATCCGGACTGCGGACCCAAAAACCCAGAAATCAGAGATTTTTAAGTGACAATAAGGTGATGGCATATGTTATTTTTTGTGTGACATCATGTCTCATCTAAATCACCTTAACCTGCAATTACAAGGCAAGAACCACACTTACAGACATGGACGAAGCGGTTGAAGCGTTCCAGTCAAAGTTGAACCTTTTGGAGAGAGACATTCATGGGAGAAAGTTGCTCTTTCTATGTCTGCGGGAGCATTGTGAGAAGAGCGAAATGTGGGAGGATCCAGTGATGAAGGATTTCGTGATGAGCCTGGCAGAAAACGTCAAGGAATGATTTGAACGCTCCCCTGAACTCTCAGGTGACATCCTCTTCTTGAGACAGCCGTTCTCCATTTTGGCTGATGGCCAGTGGACTGCAGAGGGCAAAAGGCTGGTGCCTTCCATACAACTCTTACATACAACTTATACAACAGAGGCAACTCTTCAGATGGAGGTCTTGGAAATAGGAACATCTGATTTGCTCAAAGCACAACACAAGGACGTTGGGGCAAGTGACTTCTAAATCAACGTGGTTCCCCAAGCTCGATTCATAAACATGAGAGCTATTGCAATGCTCTTACTCACAATTTTCCCTTCCACATAAATATGTGAGTCATCGTTTTCTTCAATGAACTCGATCAAGAACCAAGAAAGAAACAGACTCTCCAATACACATCTTAGTCAGTGCCACAGGATTACTACAACAGAAAACAGGCCCGACATTAGAAGCCTAAGATGCCATCATCCTGTCGCTCTCACTTCTCTCACTGATTGGTGAATGAACAGCCATTTATTTTAGTCCATTTGTCCATAATTAAATGGCTGGTTTTGGACTTATTTTGTTTCAAGAGTGTGTTTTTTTTTTCTTGTGTGACCCTCAACACAGGCTATGAGAACCCCAGGCCTAAATTATTATTACTACCACCACCACTACTACTACCACAACTACTAATGATAAAAATAAAAATGATAATAATAATAATAATCATAATAGTAGCAACAACAACATCTGCACATAAAATAACTTTTGCTGGCACAATGGAAAAAAGCCCCCGGATGTTTTGGATCTTAACTTGGCATGCATGACATAATTTGGCCCTTGGGGAAAACTAATTGGGGAACCCTGATCTAGGGTCATGACTCAGTCGATGCATAAAATTTGGTAATGATTGATTAAAGTGGGCGTGGCTTATTACAAGAAAACTAAATTTTAGACATTTCACTTTCCAAACTTCAAAGAATAAAATATAAAAAACATCACCTGTGCGTACTACAGAGCTGAAGTTTTTTCAGCACATCCACTGATGTGGAACAAAAGTTTGCCTCACTGGGGCATCCGGGTGGTGTGGCGGTCTATTCCGTTGCCTACCAACCTGGGGATCACCGGTTGGTCGGGCGTCCCTACAGACACAGTTGGCCATGTCTTTGAATGGGAAGCCGGGTGTGGGTACATGTCCTGGTCACTGCACTAGTGCCTCCTCTGGTCGGTCAGGGCAGCTGTTAGTGGGGGGGGGGGGACTGGGAGGAATAGCGTGATCCTCCCATGCACTACGTCCCCCTGGCGAAACTCCTCACTGTCAGGTGAAAAGAAGCGGCTGGTGACTCCACATGTATCAGAGGAGGCATGTGGTAGTCTGCAGCCCTTCCTGGATCGGCAGAGGGGGTGGAGCAGCGACTGGGATGGCTTGGAAGAGTGGTGTAATTGGCCAAGTACAATTGGGGAGGAAAAAGGGACAAAAAAAAAGAAGTTTGCCTCACTGTAACTTATGGTAAATTCAGAAGTCCGTCATTCTGTATTTTGCAAAATATGCAAAATCAATTAACATCTTTTTCTTAACGAGTCTTCATTCAAATGCTTCCAGAATTGACAGACATTCTTTAGATACGAGATATCACATGTTTCAAATCATGTTCACGTATGTCAAATGATGAGTCCGCAGTGACATTTAGTGTCTTACTTTAATCAGTACTGTAATCAATACTGTAATCAGTACTGTATGTGCAAAAATTCTGAGTCTCATCACCAGCCAGTCAGACTAGCTTCATCTAGTCAGAAAGGCACGAACTGGGGGGGGTAGGGTGAAAATGTTTGCTGCACTGTGCTATTACTTGTTTTGATGTAATTTGCAAACAAAATTCAATAAATATATTGCTTAAAAAAAAGAAAGGCACGAACTGAGGAAGCCTCTTGGATGAGAGGCAAAACGTCTTCACGGATATATACCAAGTCCAGTTGCACTTGATTCAACTCCTTTGGATAACCATGACCTGGATGAATGAGAACATTCACAGATATGTATGCACAACATTTTTTATTACACCAAATGTTTGATCAAACTCCACCAAAGTATTTGATGATACACCTGAAACGATTGAAATGGTGTGTATCTTTGCAGAATTTTATCACCAACATTTTGACTTGTAAGCGTTTTAAGTTTTAACACACAAAATTACCTGTTTTGCCATGTGATGTCATTGCCTCAAGTTGTGTGCAGGTGTGTAAAAAACCATGGCTCATCAGTGGCTCAGTTAGTCACCTGCTCTGGGGAGCCCAAGGTCTAGGGTTTGAATCCACAGTTGAGCAAGTCTTACATGTATTCCTCAGCTTGTGAGAAGGTGTGTGACAAACCATGTCCTCAATGGCTCACAGTGTAAGCCACCTCACCTTAAAATACAAGGGTCCTGGGTTCAAGTCCTCCTTGTGAACACTGTCAGTTTTATTTCGGCTACTTTTGAAGCTTTTCAAGCATGCTATATGTGGGAGGAAACCGTGACTTGAAATTCTGAGAGTTCCTAGGCTTTGTTTCTCCACTAAAGCTTATGATCACAAATTTCAGAATTTATAGACTTCAGTAAGCATCAAAGCTCAGTAAGTTTCATGCTGCTTGAACCCCGTTCATTGCCACTTGCGGCTATATTTATCGGTGTTGTTCTACTTCTTCTTGCACAATTTCGGAGTTTACCAAAAAAGGGCATTCTACTACTTATTGCTTATGTGACGAATAAACCTTTTTAATCCTTTGACTTTGTTTACACTTAACCATATTCCAGATTTACTGTAAAACCATGCATTGTCGTGATTTAATTGAAATAAGTCTACTTGACTAAAATAACAATTGTTTTACCTTTCACCTCTCCTTTTCCAGTATGCCATCCAGAGGACCAAATTTGATGAGTGTGTCAGTCAGACGCAGCAGGCTGGAGCACATTATGTCTTGGATAGCCACAGCCTCAGTCTCCTAACAAGACAACTCATATTTTTCTACAGACAGGGTGTGGATGCACATAGATTGGTGAGAATGTGACGTGTCCCTATTACTCTTAAATTAATAATGTGCTAAAGCTACAATCCAGAAAATGTACATAATAATGCAAGTAGAAGCAGGTTTGAAGAGGTGAAGTTGTTGTGGCTAAAAAGCTGATATGGCAGAATAAACTTGAAGACTTTTACTAACGGTACCACAACATCAATACGTAAAGCCCAGGTTTAACCATGTTTATCAGTGTGGTGGTGACGAAGCTGTTACACCCATAATAGTGTAATTCTGAAGACATTTTTTGGTGACACACTCCGTTGAGTCTTAAATGCAGTAAAGCCATGAAGCTGCTTGCCCTGATGGGATTCCAGCTGAAATCCTGAAGCTGGAGGGACTAACCTCCTTCAGCATACACATGTCCCCCATCATGACGATCTGGAATAAGGAGGTGACATCCACAGACCTCAGAGATGCACTTATTGGCATCCTTTTTAAAAAGGGAGACAAGACAGGGTGTGGAAACTACAGGGGCATCTCATTCCTGTCCACAACTGGAAATATAATTGCTCCCATTCCCTTCAAGAGACTCATCCCACTATCTAAATAAATCTTCCCTGAATCCCAGTGCAGTTTCCGTCCTGCCCATGTTAGAATTGACATGATGTTCACAGACAGTTACAAGAAAAATGCAAAGAAAAAAAACAAAACAAAAAAAACACCACTAAACATGGCCCTCATTGACCATACCAAAGGATTTGACTCTCTGAACCACCACGCCCTCTGGACAATCCTGTCAAAGTGTGGATGTCAGTAAAAGTACATCAGGATTCTAAGACTCCTTCATGACACATGTCAGCAATAGTCCTCTGTATTGGCAGTGATACTGAACCTTTCAAGGTAGAAACTGGCATAAAACAAGGATGCGTCATTGCCCCCCACCCTGTTCAGTCTTCGTTGCAGCAATTCTCCACCTTATCAGTTGCAGTTTACCCCCTGGTGTCCAGATCATCTATAGAGCAGGTGGCAAGCTGCTCAACTTAAACCGTTTCAAAGCCAAGTCCAAGATCTTTCACACATCCATCATGGATCTGCAATATGCAGATGATAATGCCATCATCGCCCACACAGAAAAAGAGGTTCAGTGCATAGTTGATGCTTTTGCCAGAGCGTACACACTCCTCAGTTTGGGCATGAACATAAAAAAGACCTAGGTCTTCCATTAGCTCCCACCGGACTCCTTCTCCTCCACACCCCACTGACAATAACAATTGCTAGTGTACACCTTGAAAATATAGACCAGTTCCCCTACCTTGAATGTCACCTCTCCTGAATGGCAGACATTGACAACGAGGTACACCATGGCATCTGCTGTGCCAGTGGGGCTTTTGCAAAGCTCAGTAGAAGAGTCTTTGAAAACTCTGACCTACTTGCAAAGATCATGCTTCTGATCTACAAGGCAGTTATCTTGCCCACACTTTTATATGGTGCAGAGACCTGGACTACCAACTGGAGGCATATATGAGTCCTGGAGTCCTATCACCAGAGATGCCTGTGAAAAATCTTGCATATCCGCTGGAAAGAGGAAGCACACTAACATCAGTGTTCTTGAGGAAGCAAACATCAACATCGTTGCCACCACCATCATTAAACACCAGCTGAGATGGACAGGCTATGTAATATGAATGCCTGACACATGCCTCCCAAAACAAGTACTCTACACAGAACTAAATGCTGGCCAACGAGCACCTGGAGGTCAGAAAAAGCATTTCAAGGACAACATCAGGATCAACCTCAAAAAATTCCACATAAACAGCTCTAACTGGGAAGACCTTGCTCAAAACCGTGGAGAAACAGTTTACATGAAGGAGCCACATTCCGTGAAGACGATCACCGACAGGCTGCCAGAGTCAAGCAGCAGCAAAGAAAGGAGAGAGGGTCCCCACCAAAAAAGCTTTCCCGCAGTCTACTTCCATCACCTCACATCAATGCCCACACGGCAAGAAAGTTTGTAGTTCCAGAACTGGCCTCTTCAGCCACCCCTCCAGGAGGACCATCATATTCAACCTTGAGTGATCGCCGATGATTCAGCGCAGCATGCTTCGGAGAACAATGAGAGAACTCGGATGTTGGAGGATAATAAGTGTATCCTATGATTGATTTAAACAGCTTATAAGGCAGGGTAATTTTGAAAACAGAATAACAATTTGTTTGGTAAATAAAGGAAATTACATACATGGGCCTTTCACACCATGAATAAATACAAAACAGTAAAGTCTAAAGAAATTTGTTGGATTATCTGCCACATTTAAATAGTCTTAAATCAGAAAAAAAATAATTTTTTTAGCATTCCCCAGCCTTGCCTCCCAAATACATCGGCAATCACTGATTGAAGGGATGGCAGTGGCATATAGGAATACTTTGACATAATGCCAAACCGTAGTGCCAACACAACAGCGCTGCATTGTCCATGGTGACTGTTTTATCGTACATGGATCTTTGGGATTTGGAGTAGTCAAACACCAATGCAGTAACCTGTAGCACCAAAGCTCAAATTTATTTGTGTAGCTCTAAATTACAGTTACAGTTTCCGAGGGTTTTATATTCACGGTGGCCCAGTGGTTAGCAATGTTACCTCACAGCAAGAAGGTCCTGGGTTCGAACCCCAGGCTGTCCCAGGTCTTTTCTGTGCAGAGTTTGCATGTTCCCCCTGTGTCTGCTCCGGTTTCCGCTGGGTGCTCCGGTTTCCTGCCACCATCAAAGACATGTGTTATGTTAGGGTTGATACTCCTGTCTGTGCCCCTGACCAAGGCAATAGCAGAAAGAACTGGAGTTGGTCCCCGGGTGCTGCACTGCGGCTGCCCACTGCTCCTATACAATATTGTATTTGCTGTATGTTTGCTTACAACAACAAATTTTCTCTTTCTTTTCTCTCTTTATTCAAATAGCAAAAAATGGACAGTGGCGATGTTCAGGTTGTAGCTTTTAACTGATTAACTTGGTGGTTCCCAAATATTTGCAGTCGGGCCCCCATTTTACAGTAAAAACATTTTCAGGAAACTCGCACCCTTCCAAATCCTCATTGACTTTATATTGATACAGCAAACATAATCAGTTAACGTGTGTTTGGCTTTTATTTTCTCACTGAGCTGCTCATTCAAGTCATGTGAAATATCAAATTTATTCCTTGATTTTTTTTTTGATTTTTGAGATACTTTATTAATCCCCCTGGGAAATCCTGCTCTGCATTTAACCCATCCTAGCTTTGTAGCTAGGATCAGGGGGCAGCTGCCGTGCAGTGCCCGGGGACCAACTCCAGTTCATTTTGCCATGCCTTGGTCAGGGGCACAGATAGGAGTATTAACTCTAACATGTCATGATTTGGGTCCGCGGTGGTGTAGTGGTCTAAGCATCGGCTTTGTGTCGATGCAGTTGTCCACCGGGGACCGGGGTTCGCGCCCTGGTCTCGTCAGATCCAACTATGTCTTCGGGAGGGAGGCGGAGTCGGCTTGTGTTCGTCACATGAAGGTGTCTCTGTCTGTGTCGGAAAAAGCAGTGGTTCGGCTTGGATTCGCTTTGCCATGGAAGTGGTGAGGCGTCTCCTTCGAGACTGCCGGCTTGGAGAGATGCAGTTGGCGAACGCATACAGTATGAGGGTGGGTGTTAGAATTAGAATACGGAGCAATTGGCCACTAAATTGGGGGAAAAAAGGAAAAATCGGAAATAATAAATTTAGGGGAAAAAAACGTGCATGTCTTTTTGTGGGGGAAACTGGAGCACCCGGAGAAAACCCACCGCAGACACGGGGAGAACATGCAAACTCCACACAGAGGACAACCTGGGATGACCTTCAAGGTTGGATGACCCCCAAAGTTGGACAACCCCAGTATTCAAACCCAGCACCTTCTTGGTGTGAGGTGGCAGCGCTAATCACTGGGCCACCGTGCCACTAATTGAAATAGTCTTGCCAAATAATGGGGCATTTTCATTAAATTTTGTGGCTCTAGCCTCATCAAGCGTAACTGACACTATATTTATAACAGCAAGAATTTTAGCTCCTTTGCTGTATTGCGTTGTTTTCTATATTTCACACTTGATACGTGGACATTTGGCCTTTGTTTATCAGCAGAGCATGAAGTCAGTCAGTTGGTATTCACTGCATACCAAACCAACACTTTTTCTTGCTTAATGCCTCCTCTCATTAGCTTTGGATATGAACAGTACGGATGGCTCCTTCAGCTTCTCTCCATGGTTGACTTGGCTCACTTTGTCCCTCAAAAGTCTTTGTGTTCTATTATCGCCCAAGTTCCGGCATTAAAATTTGACGGCGTCTGTCTGGTAATGCACCATGTTTTAGTGCTTCTGCACACAACATTCTCTTGTTAATTTTTTTCCCACTTTTTGTTAAAAAATTTTTTATATTGTCATCCCTCAACCCTTGTGTTCCCCCCTGCAGCATGTTGGCGCTTGCCCCACACTTTGGGAATCACCGGATTAATAATGCATTTTTGCCTTTTGAAATCATATGAGTGCTTCATATATATAATACAAAATGTGTCTTCATTTATGTCTTTGAATAGATATGGATGTGTCAGAACCTGGTGAAATACCACAGTCAATTTGTGAAGCTGTTGGCAAGTTCAGAAAGGCAGACGTGTGTGTTTCAGATCAAGAGAATCTTAGGCTTCTGCTGCAGGTATAGTATTTGGATATGAATAATGGGTGAATTTCACTGGCGGGACAGATAAAGACATGGACAGATGGACGGCTGCATATGTGAACAAACTATCTGTCTGTTTCCTAGACTTCTACAGAACAGCAAGGATGACAGTTTGAATGTTGCCGTTCCCATGAGGATGCTAGAGATATATTCCTCAGAGAGAACCTATCTCCCTATTCTTCTAGACACTAACTGTGTAGCATCACTAATAGAGCAGATTTTGCACTATATGGTTCAGAAAGGTAAGATTGTTTCCTGCATTGTACCATTGTGCCTTACTGTCCTAGTGCTCATTTATTGATCTTGGGGAAAGAATGTTAGTATCTGTGGTTCATTTGATAAATCAACGCTGCCAATTATCTCTGTTAAAATGTCCTTGAAAAGTCTCCCAGATAATCTGTACAAAAGAAGTGTGGAGATAAAATAAGCTTCTATTACATGTTCATTGAGTTTGCTATGAATTTGCTGTCATGATTCTGTAGAAAAAAAATTTCTGTTTTCACCACATTGTCTAGACTTAAAAGCAAAAACACACATCCAGGTTTGCCTCATAAATGACTCACGGTGATCATGGATGATTTTGCTACATGCAAAGTTAAATAGATTTTGAAAATGTCATGCCTTAAATGGTTGAAAACTATTGACGTTTCCCCACACAGGCCTTAAAATGATGAACATTTAAGACATTTTTGTGAAAATCAGCAAACATCCCAATGCCTTGAAAAACAATTTTCATTGTATTTTCCAAACATGTTCTTGCTGAACTCACTTATACATCATAGCTGCCTTAAAATATAACCCCCCATCAGCACAAACACTAGTTTTTGTAGTAGTAATTATTTAGTACACAGTGATGAAATGAGTCCTTCCATTGTTATAGACCAGTCATTGTTAATTAATACACATGCAAAGCACCACTCGCTTCTTTTTTGTATAAAGACAAATTTGCCTAAGGATCAGGCTTGTAATTAAAAGCAATGTTACTGATATTGTGACGTATTTTACGAAGTTTCCCGATGTCTTGCTTTCTCTCTGTTTCTCCTTGTCACAGGATACTATAGGTCCCTGTATATTCTAGTGAATCACAGGCTCCCTTCCAGTCTGGAGTATAGTGATGCTCCCTCTGTCCCTTTGGCAAGCACACTGTTGGACCACATCCTCAAGCCCCTGCACTTTACCTACTCCTCCTGCACAACGGGCGCAAGGTACAGATGAAGAATGAACATAAGATTTGAACAGGATTGAATAAGATGCTGAACAAGGTCAATTGTGGGCCTTGTGTTCAATTACAACACATAAGAGGAGTGACCACTGGACAGGTCTGCTGTTATAAAATGTCAAAAGAGAGTTGCTAATTTTAGACCAGTTTGACCTTTTCAGCAACAAGGTGAAGCAATGTGGTTATGTTCAGGGCATGTTGCTCTCTGGTTCACTGACTGCAGTGGTTGGTATATTACAGAGTTCACCTGACACTTGAACTGTTTCTCCAGTTGAGATCGAGAGGATTGAATGGGACTTCTGTAGGGTTGGTGATAACCAACAAAAAGTGGCTGGTGCCAAGTACACTAGCCACAGGTGGCCAATCCAGTAGACTGATCTGTAATCATGCAACGGGACTCCTGTTTTGAAAAACCCTAGTTAATACACTTACCGAAGCCCTATGCTAATAATTCTTAATGCAGGATAAGGGCTCTTTGTTTATGTGTTATTCATGTATTTAGACCTCCTTCAATAGACTCAGCACTCTTGGCTGTTGAGTGCAAAGAAAAGTGAGCATCATGAAGGCAGGAAAGGAATGTCTTTGTCTATGGTGTGTACTGTTAAAATCATCCATTAAACCCATCAGACAAGCTGCAGCATTTTTTTCTTTGCCCCCCCAATTCAGTGGTGAAGCAATAATTGCTTTAGAGACCAATTCACAACAAGCCATAAAAGGCCCCAGACTCGCTCACTCGCCACAGCACAGAATATCAGACTATTTGCCCTCAATTTGAAACACTGTTAATGGCAAACGACAAGGGCACTTCTTTTCTTCTTTTGAAGAAAAGGGGGGGTGGGCAGGGGTAAGAGAAACTTGTGTACACACAGACTCTAGCGGCTAATTATCTGAAGGGACCCACCAGATGTGTGACTGAGCCAGACAAAGCAGCTCTGTTTGGAGAGACAATATTGGAGCACTCGCTGAAATCTGACAGCATTAGTACCAACTACACTTTCAGCCCAACTCTTATTTCTCTTATGTTGGAATTTTTGGGCAAGCTGTCACAGTTCATACTGGCTATTTCTTGTAGCACATGAACTTTGAATAGGCCCTGTTGCTTATATGTTGCGCTTGTGATATAATGGAGAGGGTTACCACACAGTGGCCCATGAATGGAGACACACTGTTATGGCAGCGATCTAAATTTAAGAAGACAGACATTACTTTATAGTAAATTGTTCAAAAGATGTACGTGAACTACCAAATGCACTTTATATAGCATGCAATATAGCATGTAATATGGCCATTTGGCTCTCCATATTCCTAAGCATGGTAATTGCCAGAAAGCAAATGATTTATTATTATTCCTCCTTTCCTCTCTCCCTGTTTAATTTCATTTATTTCTTCTGTTGTCTCTGTTGCTACCTCTCAGGCAGTTTGTATTTGCAGCCTTCACAGAGGAGTTCATCTCAGCACCATTCACCGAGCAGATCTTTCACTTCTTTATCCCAGCACTGTCAGACTTACGTCTGTCCTTCCCCTTTGAGGCCTTCCTGGGCTCCCTCCAGGCCACTGTAGACTCCTCCTCAGCAATACAGAGCCAGGCACCATGGCTGTTTTACTTTGTACTTTCCGCAGGGGAGAACTGCATAGGTGGGTGGATTGGATCAGAAGTGTGTGCATATATGCACACAATAATAGTAATAATGATAATGATATCACCAGATATAATTTAATTCTTAAACACTGCTATATACAAATATTTCAAAGGGCTTTACTGCAGAATAAAGGGAAAATGAATAAACAATGAATGAACAAAACATAAACAACAATCATATTGAATGAATCACTCCCATGTCATAAAAGGTGATATATATATATAAAGTAAAACTATATAGATGAGAGAGAGAGAGAGAAGAGGTTTCAAGGTGGAATAAATGTCACTCATTTGAAGGATAAACTCAGCCAAATCAATATTGATTTTCAGAGTGGTAAGATCCAGGCTGCAAAATGTTCTCAAGACTTATTTTTGTAGAAGAAGGCAGTGATGGTGGCTTGGTGTTTTTTTGGCAGGCTCACTGTCAGAGGAGGGCCTCCTCCTTTACCTGCGGGCCTTGCAGACCCTACTGCCAAAGCTGCCAGTGTCTGACAGCAGCAGCCGGCCTGAGGTCGGCAGTGACTCAGAGGATGAGGAGGACGCCGATCTCCACCCTCTGCCCTTGCAGGTAAGGATTGTGGTTACATATGCCGAAAATTGTCAACTTCTCTTGAATTATTCAATCCACATCCATTCTCCTCAAACATGCACACAAAAATACTAACACTGATGGTGGTGATCCAAGCATGTGGCATTTTACTACTATTCAGATAAAACTTTGCCATCACTGGTACTTTGGTATCTTTATTTGAGTGATTTGCACCACATCAGTTCTCTCCTGAGAAACATTATGGGGTCCTATTTAAACGATCTACGTATAGTGCATGGTCTAAAGCGCATGGCGCAAGTGCATTTAGGGTGTGTCCAAATCCACTTCTGATAATTAAACGGAGCATAATCTGGGCTCAAAGTAAGGCGCAAAGGGGTTGTGCTTAGTCTCTTAATTAATCATAGATGTGTTTTGGGCGTAACATGAATGAAGCCAGAGTGTCATCTCCCATTGCCTTTAAAAGACAGGTGTGCTTGCACCCTGGTGCATTGCTATTTAAATGGCGGATTCGGCAAGTTGGAGAAACGAACAGTTTTCTGCTGAAGAAACAGGCCCCCCCCCAATTTTACTTGGCCATTTACCCCACTCTTTTGCGTCGTCCCGATCTCTGCTCCACCCCCTCTGCTGATCCGGGGGAGGGCTGCAGACTACCACATGCTTCCTTCAATACATTTGGAGTCATCAGCTGCTTCTTTTCACCTGACTGAGGAGTTTCACCAGGGGGACGTAGCGCGTAGTAGATCACGCTATTCCCCCCAGTTCCCCCTCCCCCCCGAACAGACGCCCCAACCGACCACAGGAGGTGCTAGTGCAGCGACCAGGACACATACCCTCATCTGGCTTCTCACCCGCAGACATAGTCAATTGTGTCCGTAGGGACACCCGACCAAGCCGGAGGTGACACAGAGATTCGAACCGGGGATCCCCATGTTGGTAGGCAATGGGATAAACCGCTACGCTACCCGGATGTTGAAGAAACAATTCTGCTTGTTTGAGAAGTGAAAGCGCACGAGCAGACCATCTATGGGAGCAGCAGGAATCCACCAAAGCTCCCTGTTCATCTTACATGGTCTTGTATTGACGTTGCAGGATAGTTGATGCTTCCCTGGTCAGTTTTCAGTAGGCTCTTTCATTTGGTATGGGTCTTGACAGACACCCTCAACCTGATTGGTCTGTTTAAATAACTATGTGTATTGCCATGATTGGTCCAATAATTTAGCCAATTTTAGATCTCATTACTGCGATTAGCTAATTCTGATAAATATTATAACTATTTTGACATTTAGTTTTTAAATATCGTGATATACACAATAACAGTATTTCACATTGTAATGTTTATAGTTGTCATCTTTTGTATGTTTGTGCACTGCTGCATGTCCCTATGTGTGTAACAAGCAGAGTGTATGTGCGTTGTGCACCCGCCTATGAAGGTGCATCTTACTATCTGAATAATGCACCCTTTAAATAGCAGGAATGCTATGCCATTGACTTTAGACCAGGTTTATGTTGGTCAATGGTGTAATCGCTTTCCCCTGCCTCAAGATCACAATGCGCCAACAGTGCACCAGACAACACCTCATTTTAAGACCAACACGCCCATGGATGCATAGATGGGCGCAAGTACATTTGCTAGTTAAACAACATGGGCGCTGGACGGGAAAATGACAACTGCATTGGTTGGCCACTAGCAGTGGATCTTTCGTTGCGCTTTACGCCGGCTGTAAGATAGGGCCCAAAGACGTAATGCCCTCAAGGAAACAATGAAACCTACATTCCATACCACTTCACATTACTGCCCCACAAAGACAAACAGTAAAAACTACGGTGTGTGTTATTTAATGGTAAGAGGCCATGGTTACTGCTTTAGGTTTCATATCAGCAAAAGTGATTGCACCAGGTATTACCCATAAATCATTGATAATGACATAATTACTACTTACATTGAACTACTACAACAGGCAGGATAGGAAATAAAGTCAGTTGTGTCCATCTCTAATACAGTTACTGCTGTATTGGTCTTGTCTGGCGAATAAATGTCTTCATTCTGGTATCTTTACCTAATTCCACTCTGTCCTTTATAATCCAAATCCTGATTTCTGTTAAGAACAAATTGAGTCCAGTTTAAAAAAAAAATTAAATGGTTTTCATGAGTCATGCCAGCCTTTTCTCATAGCACCTTAAATTTAGGCTGGTCCTCTTGCTTGTTTGTTGTACCAGTGATCCATTAAAAAGGGTTATCTTACTCATTAGTAGCATAGTGACCCATGGATGGTGGCACTCTCCTAGGTCAATATCCTAAAGCCAGACACAGCAAAATTACCCACTCTGCGGGTTCTGATGCTGAATGAATTACAACCCTCATTAGCAAAGGTATGAAGCAAAATTATCATCAGACCGATTGTGTGTAACCCCGAAGTGCTACTCATTGTAATGTCATATCCAGTTTTCTACCCCGAAAAACTACTAGGCCATCATTATGTATTTTACCGCTCATACAGTTGCTCCCTTTTGTGACTTTTTTTGGCACAAGACTGTCTTCATTCCAATGTGTTGACCAGCATCCAATTCTCTCTTGTCAGGATGACAGCAGGATCTCAGTGCAGCTGATCACAGAGGAGTGCGTGCACAAGCTGGACACCAAACAGCAGACCAACGCCCTGCTTAACCTGGTATGGAGAGACTCGGCCAGTGAAGAGGTCTTCACCATGATGGCGTCCATCTGCCACACGCTTATGGTCCAGCACCGCCTCATGGTGCCTAAAGTCAGGTCAGTGCAAAGATCAGTAATGTATACAAATTTGTTGTGCAGACGTGGTTTCAGAAAAACGTGTTTCTGCAGAAATTGTGTTGGTCTGTATGAAAGTACCATGCCCACGATGCCTGAATTGTGCAAACAAATTCTTTTTTTCTTTTTTCTTTTTTTACATCCACAAGTTTTAGGATGGAGGGCACACAGATCAGTTTGAACCGTGGTCATTACTTGGACAAAAAGGGTTTTCTGTAGCTTGGTGTTACAGTAACCTTAGTTGTGAAAAAAGAGCCAAATGATAAATTTCTGTAAAATGAAAGATAGAATAAATGTCCTTCATTCATGGAAGGGTTTATTCCTTTATTCCTTATTCTTTTGGCATTTAAATCTGCGGAGTGCATCAGGGGTGCATTTGAAGACAAGAACAATGGAACATTTCTAAATCAGAAACCTTTTTAAAACAAAACATTTATAAACCATGAAAACATATTATTAGCCTTGTGATTATTCACCTTTTGTAAGATTTGTCTCATCCTCCAGAAACCAGCCTCTTGTTGTACAAGCATGTTTACAAGCCTACCTGATAGAGAGGGTAGCTTTATATGATTCTGTGCTGTAAGCAGTAATGTAAATAACAGAGAAGCAAGGCAGGCAGTTATCAGTGGTCCTCACCCACTGGCATTTACAACCGGCAGAGGAAGCAGGGATGTCAGGGAAGCTGTCACTCACGGACGAGGGCAATTACTCCTTCTCAGGTTTATTACATTTGGTCCAGGATGTTTGTAGGTGGAGGGATGGAGGTTGGGTGGTTGGGTGCTTTGACTGACAGAAGGTGATCCAGACAGAGCTTCATGGATGGTCAACCTTTCTGTGATTTTATCATTACTGAAGCCCAACAAGGAGGCTAGCAGTTGATGATTGTGTGTGTGTGTGTGTGTGTGTGTGTGTGTGTGTGTGCGTGCGTGCGTGCGTGCGTGCGTGCGTGCGTGCGTGCGTGCGTGCGTGCGTGCGTGCGTGCGTGTGTGTGTGTGCGTGCGTGTGCACACGAGCATGCATGTATGCATGTGTCTCATTATGTGTGTGTTTCAGTGTGTGTTTTCAGTGCATGCATTAAAGAAAGACACAAGTTGAGTCTCAGCATGGCTCTGTTAGGGGGTTACATTGTCCTAATGAAACCCCTCCCTCCTCCCCCACCAAACTAACTGTAAGGAAGCACAGATGGGCCTCCTCAGTAATCAAAAAGGAGAGCAGGACAGAAATAGTCAACCAGTAGCTGTTGAATAAACTCACAAATTCACTGGACAAAATTCAGAAGAATTTGCCTCAGTTTTCTTCTTCGTTCCCCTCCCTTCATTTTTATGGCTTCCCCTGTACCACCGCTTTTACCATAAATCCCGCTTCCCCGTCCTCCATCATTATCGGATATCTGTACAAAATAATTAGCTCACTGAGAAAGATTAATCACTGCAGGAGTGGACGGGATAGCTTTACAAGAGGCTAAGGGGAGCAAATTGCATCCCGGCTCTGATTTACTGCCCTTAAAGAGGGAGAAAGAGTGGCTGCCCGGTTGCATGGGCCGACCTAGCACAGTGCCTTTTAATAAATATGTACAGTCTCACATGAAAACACATTCTACCCCGCTTTCCATCGTCAATGAAGGACAATGATTTAGGCCCAGCATGAGCTGAATGATCTCTGATTGGTTTGTTAATTGGACTCAGCCTGTGTTTGTCTTGGTAGGTGCGGTGTAATAAGGGTTTGATTGTTTAGCGCTTGGTATTTGGTGTAATCTCGCTTTGATGGTCCGGCTTTAGCCATTGTGGCACACGGTCGCTAACGGGGACGCCGCCTGATGAAAGCAAGGTCACACGAGCCGCTGTCCTTCGCCGGCCTTTGAGTAGTGGCTGTGATTTTCGAGTTGACGTGAGATAATGACAGTGATTTGATCATTTAAACAAAGTAGGCTCCAAAACCAACGCGTATAGGTCAAAGTGGGACACTCACCCTGTCTTTTTCTTGATACCCAAATGTGACCTGGACACGGTTACCCTTTTTTCCTCTACCGAAATGCAGATTTTTTTTCATTACCCCAAAATGAAATGATCCGGGTGCGATTTGTCAAGCTGCTCACCGTACACACACACACACACACACACACACACACACACACACACACACACACACACTTAACCCCTTTTGATGTCTTGACTTTGTTTATTAGAGGTTCATTCCGTGATTGAAATGGAGGTTTGGTTTCTCGCAGGCTGTATAATCACCGTGTCAGTCTGCATTTAGTGCTTTGTTTCCCATTTCAATCAAACACCCGCATCACTTGTTAAGAGCCCAGAGCACTACGCCTGATTTCACCGCTACTCTCCTGAGTCTTGTAGTGCTGACAGATGGTGGGGGCCTGGCACCAGCCATTTCTCAAGCCATATTAAAAGGACTCTGTCACTCGCTTCTTCTGTGGACTTCGTTCCATTTTTTTTTTTCCCCCCCAGTTTTGACACAATGGTAAACTGGTAGATAGGGCGCAGACATTGAGTTGAGTGTGTCCTTAGCTAATATGGAGGTTCCTGTTTCCTTCCTCCTATTGCCACCTCTCTTTTTCAATCAGTCAGTCAAGTTTTATTTATATTTCACATCTCAGATAAAATTGCAATGTGCTTTTATTTGAGAACAGATCAAACAATGACTTGAAGATTTATACCGAAAATGCATAGTACATAAATGTTCAACATGCAAGATGGATGCTAAAAATAGTAAACAGGTGAAAAATTAAAAAACCAAGCACATGTATGTATGAAAGTGTGCCGATGGGTAGTGATGAGGTCGGATACGGCCCCAGGTTAGTGTAAGGGGGTTAGGGCTGACACCAGTTATCTCTGTCTCTCTCTATCTCTATCCCTTCTCTGTCTCTGTCTCTCTTGCTCTTGCTCTCGCTGTGTGTGTGTGTGAGAGAGAGAGAGAGAGAGAGAGAGAGAGAGAGAGAGAGAGAGAGAGAGAGAGAGAGAGAGAGAGAGAGAGAGAGAGAGAGAGAGAGAGAGAGAGAGAGAGAGAGAGAGAGAGAGAGAGAGAGAGAGAGAGAGAGAGAGAGAGATGAGAGAGAGAGAGAGAGAGAGAGAGAGAGAGAGAGTAGGAGGAGTTGTTCCATTAAAGTCAGATGTCCTTACAGGTGCCAGCTCCGTCACTCTTAAGATAGGGGTCTATTATATGCAGGGGGACTATATTTTGCTTTTCAGCTTACTTACCACATTATTGTCACCCATCGTTTACCAGTCTGTGTAATAAAAAAAAAAAAACGCAGTCAGTGTGAGAGTGTACACAAACATACATACACACATAGTCACACACGGACAAAGAATGGCTTCGCACCTTGGTGCCATGGCTCGTTGAGGACAGGGCTCCAGCACCGAGAGGTGTGCAGGGAGCTGCCCCCACCAACACTATCATGTAATTCAGCGGGAGTGTAGAAGCATGCTCAGGCTGTGGGGTCACAGCCAGGGCCAGGCCTCCCCTCCTTCACTCTCCTCCATTGTCTCCGTCTCTTGGCCATTAAGTTAAATGGGACTCCAGCAGGAAGCCAGAAGGCTGTTTATGACCTGAGCCTGGTACCCTTGCCAGCAACTAGTTTACTAATGGAAGGTGCCTCGCCTAAATAAAGCTTAATGGCTCATTTAATCTTTTTTTTTCCCCCAGTACACGCAAGGTATAAAAAGGAAGAGGAAGGACAAGAAAATTCCACGGCGGAAAATGCTGGTTAACAGCATTATTTTTTCCCCTTTCTTTTTATATGTGTCAGCTGGTTAATTGAACAGAGTCAACCGTCCCAGCGTCGAGGATGGCGAGGCAGAAAGCAGCTTTATTGTGTACATCTAGTGACTGTTCAGAATGACTGAAGTAGCTCTTTAATTTATCTTTTGTGGTAAAGACCAATTTGGGTTATTGAAATGAATGTTCCCATTTTGTTTCTCCGTGTGCTGTGTTCCCTTCAGGCTCTTGTACAGTTTAGCATTCAACGCACGTTTCCTGAGGCATCTCTGGCACCTGATCACATCCATGACAACAAAAATGATCACCGGGTGAGTTGTTTGAATCCTATCAGTGATGTGAAAAAAAGCCGTGTTGGAATATGCACATGCATGCGTTTGTTTTTTCTTCTTCTAATGTGCGCTTGTGCACGTGCATATGTGTAATACTTGTCTGCCGCAAAATGAAGTCCTCATCTCCTGTTACAACGATTATTTTTTCTCAAACTCCCATTTAAAAGTCCTATTTTTTGACTGAGCATGTGTCAAACCCAGGATAGTAAAACATGTTATAACCATTGTATATTTTAAAATATGTGCAGGTGTTGCAGCGTTTTTTTTTAAAATTTGTACAAAGTTAACATTTTTTCTTCTATAGGGTTTTACATGAGTGTGTGAAAATTGACACATGCACAATGATTTGTGTCTTCTGAGTGGTTACTTGTACTCCCGTCTTATAAGAATATACTTCGTCATTTAACATTGATTCTCAATTTGTGTGTCAGTTGAATTCCCTTTTCTTAATATCAGTGTCCATACTTCCATTACCCTTTGTTATTTTGTGCCGGGTTGGTGATGTGAGCAACCCCCCCCCCCCCCAAGTCAAATTCCTGGCATGAGAAATCTCACTCGGTAAACAAACGGGTTCTGAATAGGTTTTTTCTTCTCTGTTTTCCCTCTGTCAGCTCCATGGTTCCCCTGCTGCAGGTGATCTCGCGAGGGTCTCCCATGTCCTTGGAGGACTCCAACCGCATCATTCCCCTCTTCTATCTCTTCAGCTCCCTTTTTAGCCACTCACTCATCTCTGTGCACGACAGCGAGTTCTTCGGCCATGAACTGGATGGTAGGCAAGCTTTTATTAAAAAAATAAAAGTAATGAAGAATCGGTCTCACATTTTGCTTTCTTGATTTTTTTGATTCTTCACTAAATCTCATGTTTAACTTTTTAAATCCTGCTAAGATTCAAAAGGGGAAGAAGAGTGGAGGGTTGATCTAAAATGTTTCTCTTACTATTGGTGGTTGTTCCCATTTTTGCTTCTATTACTGGAATTTATCCTTGATACCAGCAAAGGGAAATTTCGTTGTGTTCCTTCATTGTTGCAAGTTGTTAGACATGACACTACTGTTCACATTTTAGGAAAAAAAAACAAAACAGTATATGACTTCAAATCACTTACTTAATGATAAATGAGGATTTTAGTCTGATCTGTGCACAAAAGTCTCACCCCTTGGCCTGCACACTGTGTCCTGTCTCCCTGTGCTGTGTCCAGCAATCTGCCCCTTGCGCTTATTGACAGTGTCATATTGTTTAAAGGTTATCATACTCCTGTTGTTTTCACATTGTTGCTGGCTTTTGGTTTGCAAAGTGTGATTCATAAAGACAAAAAAAGAAATTATCAGTTAAAAAAATAAAAATTGATACATTGTATCTCACTGCAGGTCACAATCAGTCATCCATGATGCCCTTCACCCTGGTGGAGCTGGTCACTCTTTCTCGCTGCCTGAGGGACGCGTGCTTGGGTATTATCAAGCTTGCCTACCCTGAGACCAAGACCGAGCACCGTGAGGAGTACATGGCTGCTTTCCGTAGCGTGGGGGTGAAGACTAACTCGGCGGTGCAACAGCGCATCCAGGCCGAACAGAAGCGCTGGGTACAGCTCTTTAAGGTGAAGCACATGACCAGCCCATTCCACAGAGACATTGCGTCCCTGTTTCAATTCTGCCTTTAATTAGACAAATTTGCTGAGCGCCCCCCCCCCCCCCCCCCAAGAAAAAAAAAGGGAAAAAAGTGAATTAGATTCCAGTCCCTCAAATCTTACCTATCATTTGTAGGTATCGTTTGTAAGCTCCCTCTGAATTCGGACACAAGAACTCTACATAAAGTCTTTGCTGACTGTTTTCAAGAAAATAAGAGTGCTATTCATGATGTGTGAAACCTTAACAGTAGGCTTAATTGTTGTTAGGGCTTTCTGCGTGCTGGAGCATGGAGACCCAGTATTTGTATTTGTGGGGGTTAAATTGAGCGTGTATGCATGAACAGGCAAAAACGAGGCAGAGAGCGGCCATGGAGGACATCATTGGGTATTTATCCAGAGGAAATGAGGCAGATAACATTGGCTTCATTCTCATTAGCTAGCCCCCCTTGTTCGAGGCCTCCTCCTTCCTCTTCTCTCCCTCTCCTCCATTCTCTGTCTTGGGAATGGTAATTTGGTGACTTTGCTCCAGGTCCTTAGTTTTTGACAGAGGGATTTCTGAGGGGACAGCAGCATTCTGAGGGGTGGCAGATGCTTGCAAGAGCACGTCAGGAAATTTTCATAAAAGATCTTCTCAAAGGCTTCCTGTCAGCTAAAACGACCCATTAAAGAAGTGGGGAGCAGGAGAAATGCATTTTCCAAATTGAACGGTGGGATTTACAGTCGGTTTAACGCTGCTGACCCCTAACACGCTAATGTTTGGTTCGTGTCATCAGCCATCCCGCCCCATCTTTTATCACCTCCATTGTCGAGCTATCTATTTAATTGAAAGAAGTTAATTGAATGAAAATGATCAACTAAGCTTGTATTAATATTGCTAATGGAACTTTCTTCTTGGCCATGTTTGGAGAGCGATGTCACGCAGGAGTTTGGGAAAGGCCCATTAAGGCTTGCACTTAACCCGATGGGCTAATTAAGGAATGCTTATTCATTCCCCGAGTCAGGGGGTAGGCTCGCTCCAAACCCATCGCCATGCGCCTTTTACAGCATTTTGCACTTGCCATTATTGCCAGCTCTGGTTGCCTCCCATGATTGCCTCAAGATTGATTGTCACCCTATGAAAATGGTGTACCTTAGAGAAGAACAGTTCGATTGAGACAATCTAGACTGGTTATTATATGGAAATGGACTGGTGGTAAGTGTTATGACAGTCAGAACAGCTCCCACAGCTCATCCTCATGGAACGCTATGTGGAGTGAGTTCATGGGCATGATAACTGGAATGCCAGTTATAGCTATGGCAGATCCTTCTTATTAGCATATGTCATCTGAAGCTGTGGTGTAGCATAGAAGTTAGAATGGCTGGCTTATGACTCTTAAGGTTTGCTGTCCAAATCCTGTGCCCACTGTCTAAATTTCAACGAGAAACCCCTCCTGCTGCTTTTTAGATGCCCTTGAACAAGGCACTTAATTCCAACAGTTTTAGTGGAGCTGCTCTGTTGCCAACAGCAGTTGCCGGGTGAAACTCTGATTGTGAAGCACAGTGCTTCTGAGAAAGAATAGGCATGTTTTGTGATCAACAACATGAAATAAGGGCTAAAAAAATTCAGTATTGCAGAATTGGACCTAGTTGTTTTGTCAAAGCAATATTCAGTTTGAGAGACTGATTCTTTGCAACCACCAACAGAAGCTATCATAAGGACTTGTGATTGACGTCTGATGTTATCTTTCCTCTTGCATTGTTTAAGAATGTGGATGAAGTTATTTATGACCTTCCCAAGACCATAATGTGATTTTTTTTTTTTATTCTGTTTTCAAAATCTTCTTAAGTGAATAGAGGATCAGAGGTGAAGACTGCATATTCATTAACTCGTATAGAGGTATGAACGCAAGTAAAAATTACATATAAGTGAAATGTTCTTTAAAAGGGAATACTTATAGGGGCAGTCAGAACTATTATGGTACTTGTGGTGCTGCGAACCAACGGTCCGGTTTCCTTTCCACTCTGTGTCCTATGGCTGATGTCAGCAGACCTTCACAGTAATTAACAGGGCCGGACATTGAGGGATGGCGCTAGTCATTTTTCTTTTATACTACCAATAAATGGCACACTAATGGCTGAACTCTCAAATTGCTTCTTTTTTTTTTAATAAGAGAAAGACGTAGTGTTGTTGAAAAGTCTACATGTGAAAAGCCCCTATTTATCTGAACTTAGCTCCCAAGCCAGTTTGTATTCTACATTGTAGAGGCTGCTTGATAATAACAGTTTACACTTTGCTTCCAGTGTCAGTGTTAATGTGATCTATCAGCTGAGGGTGTAATTCCTGCCCACAGCTAACAAAATTCAGCCTACCACAGACAGCAATAGTCAAATGCTGTGTTACCGTCGAGTCCATCCTCACTCCTCCATAATTGTCCACCACTAGGGACAAGGCAGACTATAATGCATCATTCGGTGAACTGGGAAGCTCTTTGGCAGCAACCTGCCCACCCACTAGGACCTTTGTGATTCCAGGTCCATGAATTGCACAGGCAAGGTCATCACAGACCCCTTACACGGGGGCTACCTCATCTGCCAAGCTGTCCCCTTAGATTTTCACCAGTCAGAACCGAAAAAATAAGGCACAGGAATAGCTTGATCAGACTGATCAAAAACACCCCCAATTTTTCAATTTCGGCTATTCGTAGGGTCCTACTAGTCCTGTCAGTTTGGCTCTACCAGGGACACTGTGTATTGTACAGAAGTGACCCCCTATTTCTGTTTTTGATTTTATTGTTTTACCCTTAAATATCGCTGCTTGCGCATAACTTCTTTTATGGATTTATTTTTCTAAATTATTTGGTTGTGTTGTGTTTAATGTGAGTAAACTTCCTCAGCTGATGAAACTGATTGTGATTCTGTGATTGTAATCTGTTACGCAGGTCATCACTAACCTGGTGAAGATGGTGAAGGCACGTGATATCCGACGACCCTTCTGTCCCTCAGGTCACTGGCTCTCTGAAGAGGTCAACATCCGAGCAGATAAGGTACTATATCTTACTGGTTTTCAGCGCAAGATGTTTTTTTGCACTTTTCAATGTTTAGTAAAAATTTCATCTCAAAGCCAATCCTAAAAGGTTAATTAAAGTTCATCAGTGTGGCAGTGTTGTGCTTCCTCTATGCACAATCTTAAGTCAACAGAGGGATATTTTTAGAAGACACCGTATGGCAATTTACTATGACCTAGCTTTAGAAATGTGTTTCTCTGTGTGTGGTTAAAACTTTTGGCAGTGATGATGCATGTTCTCCGTCAAGTTAAGCTGAGCTCAGGGCCTTTTAATTCCCTAGGTCACCCAGCTGTATGTTCCCTCTGCTAGACATGTGTGGAGAACACGCAGGATGGGCCGCATCGGGCCACTTCAGTCAACACTCGATGGTAGGGTAATCGCTCCCTTTTTTTTTTCCAGTAAAGACCACATTTCAAAGTCATTCCTTGAAAATCTTGTGATTGAATTGTATAATCATATGAGCCTAGAGGTTCGCGGTAATAAAAGCACATCTCACATTTGTTTAATTTGAGGACAAAGCTGCTAAACTGATGTATTGTGTAATTAAGCATAGAATAAAACCCAGAATACATTTGCGTGTGATAGAAAAGTTTTTCCAAGTTCCAACAATGGCTCCAGTGGGCAAACATGTGTTTGAAAAATGACTGAATATCTTTGGAATTACCCTAATGGGGCAGAGATGCTCTCAATTAATCTAAAACATAAGCAGAACTGAGTGTAATTTGAAGCATCATCTCATAATTCAGGAGCTGTTACCTTTTCTTTTTCAGGCTTTTCCAGTAATAAGTCACGTAGTAATATATCTTTATCGCAGAACACCTTCCTAATCAATGAAATGGGGAGAAAATTGCTCACGGCTTCATCACTTTGGTCCTGTGGCCCTCTGAGTTTAGCTGTCTACTAAAAGCAATGTTGCTATAAAGTATTTTGGAAGTTGGAAATATGGATTTCTTGGAGAAAATGTGAAATCTCCACTATACAACACTGATTGCAGTTAGTTGTTAGTTGCTGTTGTATGTTAGTTTCCATGAATGAGTGTATTTTAGAAATATTGAGAATTTACCGATTTTGTTTCTGTGTTCCAGGACAGTCAGGTATGATTGTACCTAACGGTCAATCGTACCGTGCCTGAGTACGATTGACCCCACCCCGCTGCTCAGCTTTCACATTAGTAACGTTTTTCCTTACCCGAGTAAACTTGCATATCTACACACGAGATTGGTGTGTGCTGTGTGAATACGCAAATTTTGGAGGAGACAGGCGACGTTGAGAAATGCCTTTGTAGCATAGTAGTCCACTTCCGTGTTTTGGTACAGTTGTTTCCATCACACCTGATGCGAACCGTACCCAAATGCACATGAACCGTACTCGAGACCATGACCATGGTACGCAGTGTTTACACTACTCAAACAAACTGGACTTTTGGGTCAAGTGTACTCAGATCTGGGCCCGGGTCCCTTGTGTGAAAGCACCCAAGTCAATCGTTGATCTAAAATGCAGATCCTGGAGCTACTCCATTGGCAACACATACGGTTTATAGAAAGCCTGTCTCAGCTTGACTCAGAGCCCACTGTTCAAAGTCACCTTCTCTGTGTCCAGTTCTTTCTCCATAGCGCCATACTTTACAGTTGTGTAACACTTCAGATTAGGTGGGTGGAATGAGCTGCTTACTCGTATTTTTCATGTTATTGGGGTTGTGAATGATAATTAATACAGACGACTATCCTTTGGCATAGAACTATTATAATCTTTGCAGAAATTTAGAGATGTAATTGACCCAAGTCATATCTCATTGAGTGAATATTTGTCTTGTTAATTTTTTTATCTACTTTTTGTTTAGTTTGTCAAAATGCTTAGGGCACCACCGTGAAATGTCCCCTGTAGTTTTAGGGGGAAGCCCTACAATTGCTTATTTTCCTTTCTTCTGATTGTTCTTTTCACTTTTATAAACAAACAGAACCTCATGGTCCAGTTCAGTGTTAATTATTCAACGAAAAAAGACACCGATGCAGTTGGGGCTTGTGCGGGCTCACTTTGAGCCTCCTTGGCTCCCGTAAAGTGCAGTGTGAAAAGAAGCTGATAACAATGTGCGTATGATCTGCCTAATGCCACTCAAAAGCTGTATGGGATAAATCCAATTAGTGTGAAAGTACCTGATGAACCCAGCCACATCTGGTCTGTGTGTTTGTCTGGCCCTTCTCATTTCCTTAAATGGACAGGCCCGAGGCTGATGAATGAGTAAGGTATTGACCACTCCGAGCCCATATTTCTCCTCAAAGATGGAAACCTGATAGGAAAATGCAGATCAGATTGACTAATTGAGCAGAATAATTGAGCTGTGGTGGAAGGCAAGTAAGCGGGATGAATAGGCAGTTTAGCTGTTGTGGCAGTTTTTTGTGGGCTAAACGGTCTAAACCCCGAGTTAAGTACAAAACAAACGTCGGCCTAATGGATACAGCCAGGCAAGTGGCTAGGCAGCTCACAGTTGAGTTAATTAAAAGTGCGTGTTAGTGTAAGGATGGTGAAGGAAGAATCGAGCTGTTTTTAGTATCCTACCCATAAACAGCATGCCACAAGGTAAAGTAGTCAGAATGGCTTAGGGGACTGCATTGATGGAAAGGGGGTACCATTCTGTAATGATAGAGAAAAAAGGCTGGACAGGGTTCTTATAGGGTAGCAACAGTGTGAATAATGGTGCTTTTCCACTGCATGGTACCGGCTCGACTTGACTCTACTCACTTTTGATACCAGGTACTTTTCTGATTTCGTTTTCCACTGCTGATAGTGCCCCCTCACAGTGAAGCCCCGCTGGTCGCTTGTGGGCATGTTGACTAGTTTTTCCTCCCTTCTCTACCAGCTCCCCACACGTGTGTTTTATTTTCAAAAAATCAAGGCCAACTCGAAATGGCTGCTTCACATGAACAATATTAGTGTAACTGAGAGTTGCTGAAAACAGTAATTCTTTATTTGGATAGTTTATCATAATTCTTTATATGGATAATTTATCAACCATGATACAAGTTTCACGGGTCTCGCTTCAGTATATCCTGGTTGTAAACAGAGCTGTTCCATTTCTCTCTGACCAGTCAGTGGTCTGCAGTGGTTTCACGTCACCTTTTAGTCTCGGCTCAGCTTGCTTCGACCCTCAACGGAGGTGGTACTGAAAAAAGTATCAGGAACTATCCCCGACTTGTGCCTAATGGAAACCAAAAAAAAAAAAGCGCGTAGAGTCGAGCCAGTACCATGCAGTGGAAAAGTGCCATAAGTTGTTAAAGTAACAGTTGCATAGCTCAGTAGGTAAGAACGCTGGCTTTCCTGCCGGAGATCAGAGGTTCAAGTAAGTCTCCAGTAAGGGTCCGCGGCTTAGACTCCTAATGCTATACAAGCCAACTACCTCTCAGATGTACGTCGCTTTGGATAAAAGCGTCTGCTAAATGAAAATTGTAAATTTTGAAGGATCTGGTGTTGCAAAACAGCCCTTCTGAAGTGTCCTTGAGCAAGACTCTAGCCTCCGGGATATTTTTCTGCAGCTTTACTGGGAATTTGAACTCCCTCTGAAATGACGGCGAGTAGTTAGAGACTTTTCTTATGGGTATTTAAACAGCTATAACGGATGTTATTATAATTGCCCTCCAGGAACGGTGAGCGCAGCACTTAAGACAGGATCTGTTTAGATCCTCTTTCACTGCTCAGGTGTTAAATGCAGTCAGTGGACAAATATACCCTCGTTGGTATCACTTGTGTTCTGTCAGTGAGCAAGTCAGTAAGCATTTGGCTTTACCCTGGTTGAACATTAACACAGCCATTGTATTAGCTGTGAAGAGCTAACATATGAGAGAGAGTATTGTCTGTTTTTAGGCCAAGGGACAGCATGGAAATACGTCTTTAAGTGAGTGCGTTGTCCCTGAAAGTTTTAAGATGCTGGTAGTTTTTTCACTCTTCATCCATCCATCTATCTATCTATCTATCTATCTATCTATCTATCTATCTATCTATCTATCTATCTATCTATCTATCTATCTATCTATCTATCTATCTATCTATCTATCTATCTATCTATCTATCTATCTATCTATCTATCTATCTATCTATCTATCGATCTGTATTTATCTTAATACAATACACTTTGACTTGAAACGATTAACTTTCAACAGCTGTGACCTAATTAAGAATAGTAAGATATGAAATAAATTACTTTATGATTTTAAAAGTAGTAATTACACAGAAAACTTGGTCCTGTGATGGCCTGGCGGCCTGTCCAGGGTGTCTCCCCGTCTGCCGCCCAATGACTGCTGGAATAGGCTCCAGCATCCCCATGACCCTGAGAGCAGGATAAGCGGTTAAGATAATGGATGGATGGATACACACAAAACTTTGGCTAGCTCTTGTCCTTTTAGTTTCATTTAGTCAGTTAGCTGGTTAGCTACTACACAGTTGAAATAATTTTTGACCCACTGTCGCTTCATCTTTTGTGGTATTTGTTGTGAGGTTTGTCTAAATCTTAAATGTAGTAAAATGGCCTAGATAAATCATCGAATCCGAATTTGAAATTATAGTTGGAGAAAACATGGCATTTTAAAATGGGAAGTTTGTAAAGCTGATTGCTAAAAAGCAATATATAACATGTTGCTCTCTTGTATGTGTCGTTTGTAGTTGGCCTGGAACCTCCACAGCTGTCGGTGTCCGAGGAGAGACACCTGGCCATCCTCACAGAGCTCCCATTTGTGGTTCCCTTCGAGGAGCGAGTCAAGGTACAGTGCTCCTGTTCTCGCATCCAGTACAGTTCCACCTCTTAGCTCTGTATGGAGACGTCAGTGGTTTTCAAAGTATCTATGAATATGAAACAACATGTCAAGACTCAAAATAGCATATACCAGGCAGTAGTGATGCATGGGTTGACCCGTGGGTTGGGCGGGTTCGGGTAAGCTTACTAGAAAATATCATGGGGTCGGGCGGGCGGGTCAAAAAGTGACAAAGCAGTGCTCCAAGTAAGTTACAGAAATGTTGTGAACAATAGGCTAGGCTGTGCATTACTAGTCCACCTTCTCTTCCCCTCTCTGTCTCTCTCGCTCTCTCTCTCAGTCTGTCTCTCGCTCGCTCTCTCTCTCGCTCAAACACACTAACGCACGCAAACAGCTTTTTCATCAAGGTTTTGGCTAATGCATGTTTGTCAGTGTTTCTTTTTTTTGTGGTTTAAGTTGTTAATTTGATTGTTTGTTTGTGTATTTATTGGTTTACCACAGTTTCGGGGTCTTTAAAGATTATCCTTATATGAGAGCTGTGGTACACACAAGCTAGTAACAACCCATGTCAGCAGTTTAACCCATGACCTGTTTAGGGGCAACAGCAAAGCAGTGGTTGGTGTGCATCATTGGAGAATTTCAATTTGACGTCTGCATTGTGAAACTGTTGACAGCAAATTCCCAAATACAGCAGCACTGATGCATGCTCTTCACTGCTACAGTTGATAATAATACTTCATGAACTTGTAGTTTCTTTGGCCTGTTACACATCTGGACAGTTGTATCCTGCTAGCCAAATTAGCAGTTTACTTCACAATAATGTATTACAGAGGACTTCTTGGATTATCCTTTTTTTTGGACCCCCCCCCCTTCTTTTTTTTTTCTCTCCCAATTGTACTTTGCCATTTACCCCACTCTTCCAAGCTGTTGGAGGTTTACGGGTCGGGTTCGGGTGGTTAAATAGTGCATATTTTAGCGGGTCGAGCGGGACCGATTGGCTCTCGTAACGGGTTGGGGGAGGGGGTATTAAAAAACCCTGACCCGCACATCACTACCAGGCAACACTCTGGCTTGGTGGCAGTAGCCCTCCTGTGTGGAGCTTGCATGTTCCCCCAGGATGTTTTGGAGGGATTTTCTACCTCCGTCCAAAGACATGCATTTTGAATGGACTAAAGCCTAGTTTCACCAGGGACAATCTAGCATTAGAAGTGTAGAGCATGGGGATCGCCGGTTCGAATCCCTGTGTTACCTCCAGCTTGGTCAGGCATCCCCACAGACACAGTTGGCCATGTCTGCGGGTGGGAAGCCGGATGTGGGTATGTGTCCTGGTCGCTGCACTTGTGCCTCTCCTCTGGTCGGTTGGGGCGCCTTTTCATGGAGGAGGGGGAACTGGGGGGAATAGCTTGATTCTCCCACGCACTACGTCCCCCTGGTGAAACTCGTCACTGTCAGGTGAAAAGAAGTGGCCGGCGACTCCACGTGTATCGGAGGAGGCATGTGGTAGTCTGCAGCCTTCCCCAGATCGGCAGAGGGCGTGGACCAGCAACCGGGACAGCTCAGAAGAGTGGGGTAATTGAGATACAATTGGGGAGAAAAGGGGGGCGGGGGAGAAATGTAGAACAATCAAAAGGATCTGAAATAAAATATCTGAATGAAAAAAAGGATCTGATGGACACCTTTTGTTGTTTTGGGTGAAATCTCGTTTGCTGTTAGATGAACAGGATATTGATAAAAGCAGTTATTTCATTATCAAGTTGAAAAGAGATAGAATTGGAGTAAGCCAAAGGAAAAGCCAGACCACATGACTAGATTTTGAAAGAATTAAGATTTTAGACATAGCTTTATTTATTTTCTTGAGGGGCTCTACCGTTGACCCTGTCAGTGGGCTTCATATCTGTTGCAGATCTTCCAGAGGTTGATCTATGCAGACAAGCGGGATGTACAGGGAGACGGGCCATTCCCGGACGGCATCAACGTCACCATTCGACGCAACTACATCTATGAAGATGCCTACGACAAGCTCTCTCCAGAAAATGGTACTCGCACAACTCAAGTTAAAAAAAAAAAGTACCCAAACATTTTACCTATTCCCATTTATTTTCATTGTCTTTTTTTATGGTTGTATGGTGCAAATTAATGGAGCCTTAATGCAGCCATAATCTTGTTTTCAGCAGAGTGTGCCATACTGCCTGTGTTATTCCCTGCATTAATTTACTGAAACACAAGAATGAGATGAAATGAATCTGGTGTGCTGAATATTAACACTGTTACAGGAACTTTTATTATGTCCTATAAAATCATGATATTGGTGTTCCAGGTTCGGATGGCATTTTAGATGAAGGTTAGCTTTCCCTTCATGTAGACTATTGAATTTCGGTAAAGCATAATTGTGATCCTGATTATTATAATGGATCGCATAAAAGCTGGAATCAATTATTTTAACTCACCTCTTTTTGTGTTTGAATTTGTAAGGGCACTTTTGTGGGGGCAATATGATTAAAAAGGGTGGTAGCAGGCCTGATCTGCTGGGCTGAAGATGTGATCTATATCATTTATGTGTCTGTAGGTTATAGCTGCCTTGATTTATCGCCACACGTTAATTATACTGAAACACAACCTTTTGTATACTTTGATTTGAATACTCCACATGTCAGGGAAATGCTCTCATGTCAGATGATCTGTTGGAAAAAAAATGATATGATCTTCAGTTACTTTGAGTTCCTCATCTGGAACAATCTATGTGACAACTTTTTTTCAACAATTTCAAAAAAGATTGATTTGGATAAAATTATTTGGGGATATGGAGACATCTGGAAAACTGAAGATGAAGTATACAGACACCTGACAGATGCCAACAAACACCTCTCAGTTTGTCCTCTTCTCTTCTAAATGAAAAATATAATCACAAATGTTACTTTCATTAACACAAAAAAAGTACAATTGAATGGAAATCTTTAAAGCATGGCGGTATTGCCAGATTAACCTGCTTATGGACCCCTACCAACCTGACCAGTTGTCCACTCTCTATACATTGTGCAAGTACTATGAGTGGATATACATCCCTCTTCAGAACCTTTTCTTGCAGTTGTGCTTATTCCTAAGAAAAATGTGCATTTAATCAAATTACTGCAAACCAACTGACACATTGTGAACCTGGGACCTTCAGGGGGACAGTTCCTCACTTTTCCCAGTCAGTAATCCAACCTTGCATGTAGAAAGTGTTAACATGATAAAAACAAAAACCAATTTACTGAAAGTAGAAGTGCAGTGCAACACAATAGGGTAAAACAGAATAACGTCTTTATTATTTTAGGTAGAGTTATCATATCACAAAGTGCAGGTGTGTAACTGCTTGTAGAGGAAACACTTATGATAGCTTCATTCAGTGGTGAGAGATGTAGACTTCTGAATGTGGCCTAGCAGAATGCTCTCAAGTCCCTCATGGCTGCAGTTTGACCTTGACTGGTTATGAGAAAAGCAGCAATAAAGCTAGAATTCAACAAAGGAGAGAAGCTATGAATTTGTTGAGTGGAGGTGAAGAAAGGGTTCTTTGCAGATTATTTTGAAGTATACATTTTGTGAATTAACATAACACTTAATCATTCTAAGTATTTTAAGTCATTTTCAAATTCTCATAATACTGAAATATTGATGATACCTGAACACTTGATTATAATGTAGTCTTTAAACCTGTACAATAGGTACACAGCATAGTCATCAAGGATGATTCAATCCTAATGTCATTTTATTTATTAACACTCAAATCAGCTATGGCATAATGGTGCTGTGTCAGAGTGAATTCAAAATAGTGGTCTTCTGTGCAAATGCCATATGATCTTGAACTGTGCCTTAAGGTGGGCCATAAAATTTGCTTTGACTATATAAAAAGTTGGTTGATAGCCAGATGAGATCAGATACATGATTGCGGAGAGTCCAGCACCATTTACTGGGGCAGCAAATTCTTTTAGCAAAGTCTGTTTGCCACATAAATCCCAAGTGTGATAGAGGATGGATTCACACTTGCTATAGTCATCAACTTTATTGGCCAATAAAGGCACCATCTGTCGTTTATCTCTGTGTTCTTGTATCCATCTCCTCATTAATTCTCCATCATGCTGGGCCTTCTAATCATACCTAAATCCAGGAAACCCGGGTCTTCGCATTCAGGGGATCCTCTTACTCTCCCTGGAATGCTCTCCCTGATGAGCTCAGTCTGAAGGATCAGCAATCGGCAGAATCAGGGTTGTCCTATAAATCCCTTCTGCAGATGTGCTTTTATGTTATGGTGTTTCCCTTTTCATGTTTTGTTTAAATTTTTGTGGTGCGCCCACCACAACTCCTTAAAGCTGCTATGAGGAGTTTTTCACGGATTATTCATCAGTCTCAAGACAAATTTTTTTTAAACCTCTGTATGACTGGCATAAACAGTTGAGCCCATCAGTGAGAAGATTAGATATTGCTGTATAGTATTCCCAATGCCAGATTCCCTGTGAAATCGGAAGAAACAAATTACGGGCACACAGACAGGATACATGGCCACAATTAGAGATACATTACCTCATTGCTTTGTAACTCGTAAACAGCTGTTTTCCCCATAACAACTGCATCACAACAACTACCTTTCTCACTCTTCAAAACAAATGCACACCCTACCAGAGGGTGAATGTATGTCTTTGTGACAAGAAGCAAATGAGGTCGTCGTTCTGGTCGCCATTATGCCAAATGAGGTCGTCGGTCTGTGAAACAAAAATCCAAAATTCTCGTAACATCTTTAACATTACCCCAGGGTTTGTATCCCATCTCTACCTTATTGCCCCTTACCCGAACTAGGGTCCTTTCTCACTCAACACCGTTAGGGCTACAGTCCACCATGTTGTTGTTGTTGTCCACTTTTCTTTTTTTAATGTTTCTATTTCTTTCTTTCTTTTTTTCTTGATTTTGAGCCATGATGTGCTGTACACAGCAGAGTTATGATGCCATCTGTCCTTCCCCCCTCAGAACCGGACCTGAAGAAGAGGATTCGAGTGCATCTGTTGAACGCTCATGGCCTGGACGAGGCAGGCATCGACGGTGGAGGAATCTTCCGGGAATTCCTTAATGAACTTCTCAAATCAGGCTTCAATCCAAACCAGGGTTTCTTCAAGACCACCAATGAGGGATTGCTTTACCCCAGCCCCACTGCAGAGATGCTGGTCGGAGACTCGTTTGCCAGGCACTACTACTTCCTAGGCAGGATCCTAGGGAAGGTGAGGTCTCTTAATAAATAAAGTCAGTTTTTATTGTTGTTTTTTTAATATTAAACAGTCAAAAAATAGAACACTGCATTTGTTTTTGTGTGTATATGTGCACGTGTGCGCGCACACACACACACGTTTTAAGTGTTTGACAAAGGAGTAAAGTCAGAGTTGGCTGGTGCTCTGGGATTTGGTTGAATTTTGAGGTGGCATTAATTGTAGATAACAGGGAATTTGGAGACTTGTAAGATTTAAGTGTCTCGGTTTGGTGATCAGTACATCAATTTAGGTTTATTTGTCTCTGCCGTGTTTTTGCATATTTACCAGTGCATGACAGTCGATGTCAAGGCAGCCCTCGCGTAGTGTTCATAAAAATTAAGTAACTTGTTGTCCTTGAGTTAAAAGAAAAAATAGACATTTGGTGTTTTTACGGTTTTAGAGGCCAAATTTTTGGGGTTAGGGACAGAGACTAACAACATTTTGTGAAATTGCTGGGTATTTGTTTCCAAAAACAAAATTCAATTCAATTCCATTTATTGTCATTAAAAACAATGTGCAGGCACATGTTAAAAATGAAATGAGGAATGTGGCTTCGCCGAACAGTGGAAGACAAACATAGACAAACATAGTATGAGATATATACAGACGAAGACTAAAAGCTAAAGATAAGTAAAAAAAAAAAAGCACGAGTATAAACATATTTACAGACATTCAGTGGGTAGCCAGGTTCAGGTGGGTAACAGCTTGGGGAAAGAAGCTGTTTTTGAGCCTGGTAGTGTGGGCTCTGAGGCTTCTGTAGCGCCTCTCAGAGCGCAGCGGGGAGAACAGTCCATGGTTGGGGTGGGTGGGATCTCTGCTGATGCTGAGACCCCTTGGAAGGCAGCATTTGTGATAAATGTCTTATGGCTGGGAGCTGGGTACCGGTGATATGCTGGGCCACCTTGACGACTCGCTGCAGAGCTTTCTGGTCTACTGATGTGCAGTTGCCGTACCACACTGAGATGCAGCTGGTCAGGATGCTCTCTATGGTGCAATGGTAGAAGTTGGTGAGAATTTTGGGGGATAGACGGGTGCTCCTCAGCCTCCTTATGAAATGCAGGCGTTGTTTGGCCTTTTTCACAAGGGCCTGGGTGTTTCATGTCCAGGAAAGGTCCTTGCTGATGTGGACTCCAAGAATTTAAAGCTGGAGACACGCTCCACTTCCACTGCATTGATGTGTATGGGGGAGTGGCTGCAGCTTCTAGACCTCGTGAAGTCCACAATCAGCTCCTTTGTCTTCTGCACACTGAGGACAAGATTGTTGGTGGTGCACCATGATGTGAGGTGCTGAATCTCATCCCTGTAGGCCGTCTCGTCATTGTTGATGATACGGCCTATGACTGGTGCCATCCACAAACTTAACTATTACATTTGGGGGATGAGTTGGCAAGCAGTCGTGGGTAAAGAGGGAGAAAAGGAGAGGACTCAGAACACAGCCTTGAGGGGCACCTGTGCTGAGGGTCAGGGGGGAGGAGGTGTGGTTACCTAACCTAACAGACGTTGGTCATGAAATCCAGGGTCTGGACAATGATAGTGTTGAAAGCAGAGCTGTAATCTATGAACAGCATCCGGATGTATGTGTTGTTAAGTTCAAGGTTGGTCAGAGCAAAGTGCAGGGCAGTGGCAATGGTGTCCTCTGTAGACATTTTGGGACGGTAGGTGAACTAATGTGGGTCAAATGTGGGGGGGGTAGTGTTTTTGATGTGAGCCAGACCCAGTCTCTCAAAGCACTTCATGGCAATGGGGGTGAGTGCTATGGTTCGGTAGTCATTCAGACGTGGGTGTTGATTTCTTGGGAACAGGCATGATAGAGGTGGTCTTGAAGCATGCCAGGACTATGGATTGGGACACAGAGAGGTTAAATATAGTTGTGAAGACCTCAGCCAGCTGGTCGGAGCATTCCCAGAGGACCTGACCCGGTATGCCGTCCGGCCTGGCAGCCTTCCGTTTGTAAAGAAAAAGAAATTTGAAGCTTGAGCTTGTACAAAAACAATTTTTATTAATTAGCCCTTTGAATAATTCATAATTGGCATTGTCGTCCCCCCCCCCTTCTTTGATGGCACTATTTATTCGAGACGAATGTTTTTAAATCATCGTTAATGCAGGTGGTGGTGATTGTTTATTGAGATGCTTTCCTGTTGGGGGGGTCATCTCAACTGAAGAAGAATTACCTCATGACAAGTGGTCGCCTCTCAATTAGGGCTTCCATTAGCCGATGATTCCTGCCTCTTGTTTGTGTAGTGATTGTATTTGACCGGTGCTAAATCAGTGAGCCCACACAGACAGGACATAAATAAGCGGTCAAAGCATGTGGTAATAGCATTTTGATCTGTTTTACAGTCAGGAGTATCTTAAGTCCCTCTCGCTAAACCTGAGATGGTCTGATCCACTTAACAGAGCAAAGTAACTCCTCCTCCTCTTCTCTGTACTCTCTCCATGGTGAGAAATGGCCAGTCAGCGACTACAAGCTCTCTGCCTCCCACTCCCACAACTTGGTCCTCCACAGCTAATGGTTCAGGCAATTAGGTGGGGGGATATTAATTTGAATTTGACTTTCAATTAACCCTACCTTTAGTTCCTCTTTTCCCATAAATATGGCCGATTGAGTGGCCGTTTGAGAGGTGTATTGATATTTGTTTAGTGCCATTATTGCCTGGGTAAAAGGCACCCGTTTATATAGATTGGGATTGCATCACTAGTGCCATGACGGGCGCAGCGTATGTCGGGACTTGAGGGACACAGGAGATTAATATTGTTAATTAATGTCCGAGGCGTGCCATTGTTGTGGGGGTGATGTATTACAGGCAGGATTGGCTTGTCTGGGGTACTCACTGAAATGGGATTGAGTTTTAAATTAGAGGCCGGTCGTCATCCCTCTTCCTCAGATGTCCACCCAGCTGACAAGCGGTAAGATCTAAGCCACAAATGGGGCCACACGAAAACATGTTTCCTTCTATCCCTGGTTCTTTCTCATAGACCTTAGTAAGAGTAAAAAGCAAATATTTCCTGGATGTCGCTTTCAACTTAGGTCACAGTTCTGTCAAAATAGCCCTTTCTTGTCATGTGGTTGTGAGAAGCAGCCAGCAGCTCAGTTCTCTTTGTGCCTCATTTACGCCTCATTAGTACAAAACCTCCAACCCCATCAGGAGTGCCCTCTCCTCTCCCTTTGCTCTGAGGTTGATGAAAGTTTGTTGTGCCTGCAGCCCTCCCACCCCCGCGTCCCCTGGATCACTGCACCGACCTCGCTCATCGATCTCCAGCAACTGAAAGTTCTCCTTAGAGGTGTTTGGGTCTGGTGCCCCTGATTGATAGTGATGCGTTTGAAAGGCATTAGAATTTTATTGATTCTTAATGTTGTAAATTAAGGAATTTATTTGGCAGCTAACAGAATGCACCTGCAATGTCGCCGGCGTTTATTCCACCTGATGGTGCCACGATTTGCTTTAATTACGTTGCTGCTGCACTCACTTATATTAAAAGGCTCGGCCGTGGTAATTAATTCTTTCCAGCCCAAGTCATTTTGGCACAATTTCTGGCAATAAACACTCATAAATAAACTAAGTGTCATTGAAAAAAATAAGGCTTCAAGTTTTCTCCATATAGTTATTGCTGCCTCTTCCCGGCACAAGTGTTATTGATAGGTTTCAAGGGGCCACGCTGCACATATGGTCTGAATTGAAGACCGGCCACCAGAGAAACACTAAGTGGATTATTTTGCATAAAAAATAGACAGTGTTTGAAGTTGTGCAATTAACCTGTGTTTAGAAAATAGCTGTGATTTATGCCGGTGTGTGTGTTTAAGATGCATGCATTATGGAAATCCTCTAGATTTATAATCCATTTAGCTGATGTGGTCAGGGTTTTTAGCGCTATCATTTATAAAGCCCTGTATATTTTAATGCCTCCAACGGGCTCTTTTTCGGTCTATTCGAGTACATTAGCTTTGGGTTTTATGAGTCACCTGCCCGACTGTGGTTCTTAATGGCATTTGAGGTCAAGGTGAGAATTGGCATTTATAAAGTTTGAAGCAGGTGAAATTGAGGCCTGTGTGTTTTAGATAGATTGGCCTCTGTGTTCCCTGTTTTGCTCTTGCTCACACTGATGTGACCAGATTTACTATTTAATCATTTGACTCTGATATAAGAGTAGTGCAGTCTTGTTTTTAATCTTGTTTAATGTATGTTGTAATCAGGGCTTTGAATATGTACTCTGTAATTTTAGTCATGTTGCCTGATGCAGGCCTCGGTCAATTTATTTATCTTGGTTACCTAATTGTTATGGTCATATTTTTTTTATATTCAATGAGAGCCTAGCAATAAACAATCCTTTATCTTCAGACTTATATTACTTCATTTACACAGCTCTGAACTGACAGGAATTCCAAGGAACAATTCACATTAATACCTGAAGGCAAATTTACAAAAATGACTAGTATTTTATTATTTCACATCATGCATCTCCAATCAAAATCCCTGTTTGTCGGCAGGCACTTTACGAGAACATGTTGGTGGAGCTGCCCTTTGCCAGTTTTTTCCTGTCTAAACTTCTGGGGACCAGTGCTGACGTGGACATCCATCATCTGGCCTCGCTGGACCCAGAAATGTACCGCAATCTCCTCTTCCTTAAGAGCTATGAGGATGACGTGGAGGAGCTGGGCCTCAACTTCACCGTAGTCAACAACGACCTAGGAGAGGCCCAGGTAACTGAGCTGGAGAGGACAGGAATTGGGGTGGGGGTTAGAGGGACATGATTGTGGTGGAAATCTCAGATAAATGATTCACCTTTGTTCCCCCTTCTTCCATCTCTTGGTCCATTTCAACGTGGATCGGCATCTCCCGTATGCTCCCCCTTCCTTCCCCCTCTTTGGTTGCCTCCGCATGGCGTTAATAATTAATTTCATTCATTTCCCCCTGAGATGTACCTGTTTTCAGCGCTGAGCGAGATAAAGCACGTCGTCACTGTCGCCCTCAGTCCTGCCGCGCTGCAGAGAACACAGCAGCGCTGTTGACCATTCCACCTCCCAGGCCTCCAGCAATTATCTCAGAACACGCCTGAGAGACGCAGCTAGCTGCTCTTGAGCACGTCTCCGACTCCAAAAGCTCAGGGCTGTGTAGACCGGACCTAACTGCCTTGCTAAGTTGCCAGGGCCTGGATCTATGCTCTGCCCATAGCCCCTGTTTGCTCAAGACTGTGGACCTCTTATTAGCTCTTCTTCAAACAAGGCCTGAAATGGTTGAGTTACAATGTGGCCTTCCCGCCTTCAAATAGGGCATTGCAAACATGATAGGGAAAACAATTTGTGAAAGATTAGGCACACAACCGGGAGCAGTTTGCCCTGCATTTGCCCTCGGGTGATAACCAAAACAAGCAAGATAACAAGAGTAATTCTCTTACATTAGCACATAATCAGAATCCGGTGAAATTAAAAAGAAAAGCAAATCAGTTAAAGGTTACCTGTAGGCCTGGGCAGTAATTCAATATTACCATTTATCGTCTCTCAATGGTATTGTATCTGAAGGAAATTCAGATATTGTCATATTGTGATACACAATTTTGTTCTCTGAATTAATAGGTAGAATCTATTACCTTAAATTTCTCACAAAATCATGTCTGAGATATTTGAGGAAGTATTATTTGAAAACTAGTATTGGTTTGGTATTATACTTTAAATTACCAAACAGTTCAAGTAGATGAACCTCAGTTAGATTCTTAAGTGTGGTATTTTTGCAAATGTAAATAGATATTATGACATATCGATATCGTGTAAAATTCCCTTGGATTATCATGGTGATAATATTTTCCATGTCACCCAGCACTAGTTACCTGTCAGCGGAGCTCCTTGAAGTAAGTGGTGTTCTAACCGGGGTTCATGTAGATTTACTTATAAGTATTGTAATTCAGTCCTTTAATTTGTGTGTGATTTTAGTGTAATTACAAGGTGCTAAAAATCATTAACAGGCTCTGTGAAGTAGTCGGATGCTCATGTGATTCTGTGTTGATTCCCTAAAACTTATGAATCAGGTTAAGTCAAAGAATTTGTGGCCAAATTGTAAAGGACTAGGTGTTGATGAGACCTGCTCTGTTCAAAGACACCTAAACTTGCCTGTCAACAGACACACAAACTGTTTGTATGTCTGAAAGACTTTGTATTTCAGAAGCATTTTCAAAATACCTTTTTTATGATTCATTAAATCTATTTCACACATTTAGCCAACATTATGCAATTGACCTGCTAAAATGGCATGAACATGTATTAGCTTTTATTCTCAAAGTTAAGAGGTGGTTTCCACCTCTGATATCGTATGATCTACATTCCCACTCTTGCAAATGTTTTATCATCACATTTCACATTGGCATTTGATTTTGGAATTGAAAGTTAGTACACAACTTTAAAACCTGAAAATTTGTAAGAACCTCAATAATACCAACATGGGCCTCCCGTTTTCCAGGTAGTTGAGCTGAAGCCGGGAGGGAAGGACATCCCAGTTACCACAGCCAACCGGATAGCCTACATCCATCTGGTGGCCGACTACAGACTGAACAAACAGATCAGGCCCCATTGCCTGGCCTTCAGACAAGGTCTGGCTAATGTGGTCAACCTGGAGTGGCTGCGCATGTTTGACCAGCAGGAGATCCAGGTAATTGATTCACCAGTCGGGTTGCACGTGACAGATTTGCGTATCAGCTTGAACATATTCCTCACTCATGATGACTCGAAGTGAAAGTCTTGCCAACTTGTTTTCTACAGGTGCTGATATCCGGGGCTCATGTGCCTATTTGCCTCGACGACCTGAAGAAGTTCACAAACTACTCAGGTAGGACATGATGCCGAGGATGTTTGCGCCGGAGCAGAAATATTTTGAGTTGAATGTGAATCATAATGAAGTTGCTCACTCTGTCACATCTCATCGAAAAGGAATGTTATGTTGTGGATTTTCCAGTTAATACCAGTTAACGTCATTCAGTTCAATTGACATTAAAGATTAAGCAATATTGGTTTTCCTAGATCAGGGTAGTCAAGTATCCAGACT
Organism: Lampris incognitus; assembly: GCF_029633865.1. Lineage (NCBI taxonomy): Eukaryota > Metazoa > Chordata > Actinopteri > Lampriformes > Lampridae > Lampris > Lampris incognitus. The sequence continues at coordinate 28,435,458 of NC_079229.1, forward strand.
GAAGTTGATAACGGATGAAGAGAACGATTTACAAGGCTGAGTAAAAGGGATATTTATTGCAAGACTTAATGAACACTGAGTCCCTTTTCATTTCCAAGGTGGTTACTCAGCCACTCACCCTGTCATCCAAATCTTCTGGGAGGTGGTGGAAGGCTTCACAGATGAGGAAAAGCGCAAGTTGCTCAGGTTTGTCACCAGCTGCTCCAGACCTCCGCTGTTGGGCTTCAAGGTGAGGGTTGACCTAAAGTTCAGCTTTCTTTCTCCCCCCGCCTCTTTTCTCTTTTCTTGCTCCCCTCCATATTTTTCCTTGCCCTTCTCCATCTGTCTGCCTTTTTAGACTGTGTTTTAGCGGTAGCTGACGCTATCAGTAAATTTACCCAGAGCTCAGACAAAGCAAAGCAGAAGGTAGTGTTCTGCTATAATGGACAAATAATGAAAATACCTAGACTGATAACGCCCCTCAAATGATCATTTTCAAATTAAGAGGCGATAAGACCGGGCCGGTCTGGCGAGGCCTTATCACCTCCTCCACCACTGTTTTACAGTTCATGACCTTCTGCTATGGAGGAACTCTATTCTCTTCTCTACTCCATGTGGGCTTGGTCAGAATCCTCGGCTGGATAAATATTTCCGTTTCAGAACCCGGTTGCATGTTGAACTTTTGAACTTTTGCCTTGTCTTTGGCATGGCAGATAGCAATAATTTCCTGTTGAACGGATACAGAAGGAAAAGTGTAGTTATTCCTCTAAACATTGTTTCGGCAGTGCTGAATCATTATTACTAACCTGTTTTCTTAAATGATTTCCTAATAGGAAGCCATTTCATTTTCTCACCGACTTGATTTGTGGGACACTTAAGTAGTTGGAGATAGGGAACAAGGTAGAAAGTGTTGCCGTGAGCCATTAGGAGTTTTATGTGCCTTACTTAGTATTACCAGAAGCCGTAATTGTCATATGATTGGTTTTACTACTCTTTATTACTGTCATTAGTTAAGAAAACTTAATTGCTGGTCCGCCATAGAGGGAGGGGACCAAACTCTCCTTAAAATCCTCCGTAGCGGCTCCTCTAGTGGCTTGAGAGTTGCTTACCCTCTTTATTTAATGAATTTGACTTTGGCTGGAGTGTGGCTGTTCCCCCCGCCCCCTCCCTTTCCATCTCTTCCCTGGGCTGGAAAGGGCGGTAATTCCTGTGGAGAACGGCCCCTGACCTGGCCCTCAGCTTGCGCCAGCTAAGCCTTAATTAGCTGTCGTGAAACGGCCCAGGATTCATTAGAGGAGAAATAGCTCTGTCAGGAGAAGCCATTTAAAAAAGATGATGGAAACTCCCCCTTTTTCCAAAATGATCGCTGCGGTAATGACACTTTCTCAATAAGCAACGATAGTTTAATACGGTAATTGTCAGAAAAATGGGGTCGTTACTGCGAGGCCCCTCCAGAGCCATTTAATCGGGCTTGTACACGCGCCGAACGGCGCGCACTAACTTTAAATAGCTGGCTGAAATCGGGGTGTGGGAGCTGATTCCCTGGCCCGGCTTGTGATGGAAACGGCCCGTGTCATAGCCCATAGATGAGGTGGCCTCATCACAAGGAGGCCCCATTTAAAAAATGCCAGATAGACAACATGAAATGACCATTCCTTCAGTATCCCATCCAGGGGTCAAACTGTGGGTTGGTGTCCCAATCAGTGCCTTTCAAACACCGAGCTGATATCCTAAATTTATTTTTCAACTATATTAGCTCAGTGCTTAATGTCTGTCTTTTAACATTTATCCCCTTATGGAACTTGACATTTATTGCTTAATAGGAAATGCCCGCGATATCGGGATCATCGCTGACATCGGTTGATTCTCACCTCATTTTTGGGGCCGGCTGTAAATGCTCTCAAGTGGCTCTGTTTAACTACCCCCCCCCTTTTCTCCCCAATTGAATTTGGCCAATTACCCCACTTTTTCGAGCAGTCCTGGTTGCTGCTCCACCCACTCTGCCGATCCAGGGAGGGCTGCAGACTACCACATGCATCAACTATCCCCACTCCTTACCTGGTTTTCCCCGCTGTCTCCTCATGTGCTCTGTGCTGTGTGTTGAGCCAGCAAAACAAACATTTCATTTTGAGAATAAGTGTAAACTTGCTTTCATATATGACACATAAACTTGAGACTTGTAGCCCCATGAGTGAAAAGTTTTCTGTCTGCTGATGACTCTTCAGGAGCTGTACCCGGCCTTCTGCATCCACAACGGGGGCAGTGACCTGGAGCGTTTGCCCACCGCCAGCACCTGCATGAACCTGCTCAAGCTGCCGGAGTTCTGCGACCAGCACCTGTTGAAGAACAAGCTGCTGTACGCCATCGAGTCCTCTGCGGGATTTGAGCTCAGCTGAGGAGGGGGGGGGGGGTCTGTGTCCCTGCGTCCACGGACTCAGAGCCACCGAGCATAGTTGGAGAAAGACTAAGGCACAGAAAAGACACGGGAAGGAAGGAAACAATTACGCACTGACCCATCTGATTCACTGTGTGTGTGTGTGTGTGTGTGTGTGTGTGTGTGCGCCCGCGTGTGTGTGTGCGCCCGTGTGTGTGTGTGTGTGCGCGCGCGTGTGTGTGCGCCCGTGTGTGTGTGTGTGTGTGCATGCGAGCGTGTGCGCGTGTGTGCGCGCGCGTGTGTGTTGGCACAAAGCTGAGAGCAAGAGTGTGATGAACCACAGACTGAGGAAGGGGTTGCAAGAACAAAAGGGGGCATGGGGAACAGGTCTTAATTCTCATATTTTTTTAAAGAAAAATTGTATTAGTGCGTTCTATTAACTAAACCCTTCAGAAGAACCCCGGTAGCTGCATTTCGCAGGAAACGGATCACGCAAAAACAAAATCAACAAAAAAGTAAGTCAGTAGATAAGTGACAAGCCGCGAAGGTTTCCACGGCAGCAGTCGCTCTTCCGTAGCGTAACCTGAACGCAACAACAGTCTTTTTCACCAAAGATTGAGCAGTGTCAAATAAGACAGCAGGCATCGATCCGGAGGCTGCAGAGCACTAAAGCCACCTGCTGGCCTGTCCAGGGCCCTGGAGGCGGAGATGCTGTTGTGTATAGCCAATGTGAAGTTTTAGGTGGAGGTCAATAAAAACATCTCTGAGTTTGTGTGAGTTTCCAAATGATTCTTCTTACCAGTAATAATTGTTGTGTCTGATTCCTGTACCGTAAATGTGTCAATGCTGTGGGGTAGGCTACACGTGTGGATGTGTTAACGGCAAATGGTCGACATCATTGGACGAGGAATGGAAAAGAACTATTGGTTATATGATCATGGGTTTGTGAATATGTATATGTTTACCGCCACTCTTGTATGACCCGTATATTCAGTATTTGTACAGGTTTCTTTTGGCTTTCCTTTTTGTGACGAATGATGACCTCGCGTTTTAATCGTTTTAATACGCGCTCGCTTAAGTGAACAGTCCCGCTCCCTCGACAGTGCCCTTTTAGGGAGCAACAGCTGTATCAAGTTTAAAAGAGTTCTGAATTAACAGTGTACCTGCAGGGTGAATAAGTCTGTATGGATATGAATAAAAAACCCCTTTCTTTTGCATTTTCCCCTCTGTAAGTCTATTTTCGAGTTGCTTGTAATTTACAGTAATGACCTAGACATAAAACAGTGCTTTGTGGGAAAAACTCCTCCAGAGTTTTATGGCCTCTGACATATAATTAAAGAAACATCCAGTTAAGAAACACTGAGCAGAACTATTCTGGCCTTGAGATGCATTACCGGGCCGGGCACAAATTAAGATTGTGTGCGTTTGTCATAAATCTGCCCGCCCTGTGATGCAGTGGAGCCTAAGAGATGTCCATCCCACTTTGGACCGCTTCCATCTCCCCATCTATTCTCCCCTTCACAAGTGACCAGCCACTGCCCCGTCTCTTATTTTAATTCCCGAACCCCGAACATCCAGCGGGCCGGGGGGGGGGGACTCAAAGCGGTAATTGGGTCTTAAAAACCGGGCTTGTCGTTGAAATGAGGGATTCATCTCAATTACTTGAGGATTTATTTGAGACTGTTTTCTTGTGAAGGATTATAACTGACAAAGTTAATGCAGGCTGGCATGAATAATCCCCTGTGCGTGGTATACTCTCGCCCACTCAACGCGCCTTTTTACGGCTAATTGAGGCTTTCAGCCAGATTTGTCTCAACTGCGGACCAAGACGGCAACGTTCACTCGGCTGGGAGGCGATATTTTAACACTAAACCCAAGAGTGCCGTCGACTACCTGCGGCAAAGCTTTACAGTAGACCCTCTGACATGCCAAAAGCAAGTTATCATAATCCTCTGCCTGCCGCTCCGCTCACTTAATAAATAATGCGGGGGGGGGGGGGATAACACACGGAACAGAGTGTTTTCTGCAATTCACAGCCGGCAGGGTAGTTGCTGGAAGACCTTGCGCCCGCGCTCGTCACGGCTTGTTGTATGCGAGCGCCCTCTTGTGGACAGCTGTGGTACAGCGAGGGGAAAATCGAACGGCGAGTCTGCGTTCTCGGTTCGCGGTTGCAGTCGGATCATGTGACGAGTTCGCCACAACAAGGTAAAACGGAGAAAGAGGGATCTATGTAGTGTGTCTGAGCCATAATCTGTGATGGTAATATGTAATGTAATACAGGTTTACGAGCCCCCCTCCCCTCAGGTGGTTCAGCAAAGCCAGACAGTCCGCAGGACGGTGTCGTGTTATGAAGACAAACTATGCCTGACGAGATCTGAGGGAGGGAGTCGCGCCGTCCGGCTCGCAGTCTTTTATTAATCCATAGCGATATTAGAAATAGTGCAGCTTTTGGCCAGTTAAAACATATCATCATACGTTACGTGATCATCCTCTATATTATCAATTGACGTTTATACAGCGATCCATTATTCCTTGGGACCTGCTCAATGAGTCTAATTGGATATTGACCGCCATAATGGCCTATATAATTAACAGACATCTATCATTTTCATTGAGACCTCCTCTTTGGCACGCGCTCTGGTCGGCGTTAACTGCAAGAACGTCCTTCCTCTTTCAGTCCCAATCGATGCAAGCCTGCACGGTGCATTTTATTTTATTTTTTTGGGGGGGGGGGGTCTTTTGAGTTCAGATCCGTAATAAGTTTCGATGAAGATATAGCACTAAATCTGTGCTTTTTGTTTTTATGACCTCGACTCACGTTTCGTTTTTATAGTTCAGATGTGGAGCGGCAGGATGCTGAGGGCCCGGAGCGTCCCTTGCGTCATCACGTTACGACACACCCCCTCCCTCACTAATCCATGATCAAGTTTTCCCGCCTAGTTTTGTTTTTTTACTCGTAATTCTGCATTTTGATCATTTCAGCCTTGCATTTTAAACAGGCAGCTCTCACAGGCTCATCTCCCGCCCCACTGACCTTAAAGGAAACGTTTTTGTAACCGGTTATTTTCTTGCCCGGTGCGGGATTCGATACAGGGTGTACTGCACCACAAGGCGACATCACTAACCGCTCGGTTAAAGGCTCAGACCCGTTATCTAGGGGCTAACGTGTCTTATTGGTAGTTTACAGTCGTCACCCTCCCCGGAAGCGCGCCCTCGCGCTTTGTTAGTCCGCGCTCCGAAGAGACTTCAGAGGATCTGCACACTTCCGGATCCCACCGCCGCCACCAATGTAACCGGTTATTTTCTTGCTCGGTGCGGGATTCGATACGGCGTGTACTGCACCACAAGGCGACGCCACTAACCGCTCGGCTAAAGGGTCGGACCCGTTAGCTAGGGGCTAACGTGTCTTATTAGTAGTTTACATTTTTTACTTTAGAAACAAACGAGGAAGAAGGATTCATTGTAAAATATAATTTTCTGTCGTAACTTTTGCCCCACGTAGTCTATGACCCCGTTTACACTTGGTTTTAAAATGCGTTTTTTTGCGATCGGATCACAGGTGGACAGCGTTACACACTTGAAGTGTAAACGACCACCAAAACGTTTTGAGAACCGGTTACTCGAACCACTTGCCGAGGTGGTCTGGGACGCATATCTTTCGTAGTGTAAACGCCAATGCGTCCGGATGCGTCCGCGACAAAGACGTAACAGGAAATCGTCATCATTTTCTTCTTCTTCGTCTTCGTAACGAAATCCGATCACAAGCTGTCAGCAGGACGCATATGGAGACGCACGATAGACGCAGGTGTAAACGGCGACGCGTCTCGCTGTCCACATGTGATCCGATCGCCCAAAACGCATTTTAAACCCAAGTGTATATGAGGGCGGGATTTCTATTTAACGGTATTTTGCTGCTTCGTCTTTTTCATTTAGCTTTTAAACAAAATGTTTGTTGGTTTGTTTGTTCCACCCTGTATGCAAAGTGTTGTTGGGTACACAGAAGGTAAAAGGGGCCCTGTGCAGGAATTAAGAGACTGCCAGAGGCCTTGTTTCCCCTGAAGGTTGAAGATCAGAAAGTGGAATTATCATCCATCCATTATCCAAACCGCTTATCAGACGGAATAATAATAATAATGATAATAATAAAAATAACTTTATGTAGCCGGTTACTTTCTTGCCCGGTGCGGGATTCGATACGAGATGTACTGTACCACAGGGCGACGTCACTAACCGCTCGGCTAAAGGGTCAGACCCGTTAGCTAGTGGCTAACGTGTCTTGTCAGTAGTTTACATTTATTTATACAGCACCTTTCAAAACTACCTTTACAAAGTGTTTCACAAACAAGGAAAAATTTTAAAAAAAAAAACCCAAAACGAGGACAATCAAATACAAAATCAGTCAACAAAAAAATAAATAAATAAAACAATTAAAAGTAGGGATACAGTAATGGGTAAAAGTAACAGATAAAATAAGTAATGGGTAAACTAATTAAGAAAAGGCCATATGGGAAAAGTAAGTCTTGAGAGATGCTTTAAAAGAAGGCAACGAATTTTCCAGAGCTTTGTCGCCCTTGGTCTTCAGCCCTGACCGGGGAATAGCTAACAGGGGCCTTACTGAAAAAAAAAAGAAAGCCACTTTATTCTTACAACGAATTATATTTTTACAATGCATTTGTTCTCTGCGTTTAACCCATCCTATTGTATAGGAGCAGCTGCAGCGCCCGAGGACCAACTCCAGCTCCTTTTTCCATTGCCTTGCTCAGGGGCACAGACAGCAGTATTAACCCTAACACGCATGTCTTTTTGAATGTGGGAGGAAACCGGAGCTCCCGGAGGAAACCCACGCAAACACGGGGAGAACATGCAAACTCCACACAGAAAGGACCTGGGACGGCCTGGGGTTCGAACCCAGGGCCTCCTTGCTGTGAGGCAACAGTACTAACCCCTGGGTCACCGTGCTGCGCCATTACAGGATCTGAAGCTACAGGCTGGCGAGTAACGATTCAGAAGTTCAGCTCGGTGCCATACCATGCAGGGTCTTAAAAGTGAAGACTAACATTTTGCAATCGATTCTAAAGCGGACAGGCAGCCAGTGAAGGGAAGCTGAAATAGGGGAGATATGATCACGCTTTCGTGATCTGGTTAAAAGTCTACTGGCTGCGTTTTGGACACCCTGAAGCGGTGCAATCATGTTTTGGCCCCGGCACGTAAACACAACATTACAATAATCCAGAAGAGAAGTGATAAAAGCATGAATAACTCTTTGAAGATCATTAAAAGTAAGAAAATTTCTAATTCTAGAGATATTTCTCAAGTGGAAAAAAAACACGATAGAGCCAGCCTTTTAACATGGGACTCAAGAGTGAGGTTCAGATCTAAAATAGCTCCCAGGTTCTTGGCAGCGGGTACAACATGCTGAGCTAGAGTGCCAAGAGCAGGCAGAGCTTGGTCATGAGTGTGCTCGGGCCTATAATAAGGACTTAGCTTTGGAGGAGTTAAGCTGAAGAACATTTTCTGCCATCAAATCCTTAACCGCAGTTAGACAATCAGGCAGGGAAAATAATTTAGCTAATTCGGATGCTTCGCGTGACAAGTACAGCTGAGTATCATATGCGTAGCAATGAAATTAAATGTGATGCTGTTTGTTAATGTGGCACAGCCACAACAAATGTTCTGTTAGAAAAATATGATGAGAGCCACTGGAGAGCAGTCCTGGAGATACCAATCCAATTTCTCAGCCTTTCGGTTATAATGCTACGATACACCGTGTCAAAAGCGACGCTAACATCAAGCAGCACCGAGCATTCACTTGCATGTGTTGCATGCGTCCGACTTGGCCTACGTGTCACACTTTCACTATTTTTTTTTGTAAATCCATCCATTATCCAAACCGCTTATCCTGCTCTCAGGGTCACAGGAATGTTGGAGCCTATCCCAGCAGTCACTGGGTGGCAGGCGGGGAGACGCCCTGGACAGGCCGCCAGGCCATCACAGGGTCATTTTTTTTTTTGTAAATAAACTTTGTATTTGTTTTTTTTGTTAATAAACTGTAGAAATAACAGTGGACTTCAGGAGGAGCCCCCCCCACACACACACACACACCTACCCACCATACTCAACAGCACTGTTTTGGCTATGGATTCCTTCTGGTTTCTGGGTTCTACAATCTCCCAGGACCTGAAGTGGGAGTCCAACATCAACACAGTAATCAAAAAGACCCACCAGAGGATATATTTCCTGTGCCAACTCAGGAAATACAACCTTCCTCAGGAGTTGCCGATTTAGTTTTATACTGTAGTCATTGAGTCTGTTCTGTGCACTTCCATCACTGTCTGGTTTGGATCGGCCACCAAACAGGACAGGAACAGATTACAACAGACAGTCAGGTCTGCAGAAAAAATGATCGGTGTCATCCTGCCCACCGTCCAGGATCTGTACACCTACAAAGTTAGGAAACAGGCAGAGAAAATCACTGCAGACCCCTCACACCGTGGACACAACCTGTTCCAACCACTCCCCTCTGGTAGGCGCTACAGAACATTGTACACAAAAAAAAACAACAACAAAAAACAAAAACAAAAAACAGACATAGGAACATGTCTTCATGCATGCTCAATAATCCAGGTAAGAAAATCAAAGAAAGTTGAATAAGTTCATCTGGTTACGTTTATTGACAGAAATGTTTTATCACTCTTCTAAGTGACCTCTCCAGTCTAAACTGACTGCAGGTGTCCCCACCCTTATAAATAATACAGTTGCATAACGACTGAAACCAATGACTAGTTTATGCAACTATGGACGTGACCATTAACTAGAGTTAGAATGGCCATGTGTACTATTCACAGAGGATTTGGGAGTAGTTGCAATCACAGCATTGTAAGATGGTGACAGATGTACTCCTAGGTGCCCCCTCGGGTCAGGGATGATCGCTCCCTCTTAACATGGATGGCCTCTTTAACTCCCCCTTTCAAACCAGCGTTCCTCCCTATCAAGGATGTGCACATCGTCATCCTTGAAAGAGTGGCCACTGGCTCGTGCATGGGTTTAGGCTGCGGAGTCCTGGCCTGACACGTTAGCTCTTCTGTGTTTTGCCATCCTCGTGGCCAGCATTTGTTTAGTTTCCCCAATGTACAAGTCATGGTTATATTGCTCTGTTTGTGTTGCGGACCTGATCCTTGGGGTGGACCAATTTCTGGCACAGTGTATTCTGGGGTTTGAAAGCAACTGAGACGGGATGTTCGGGAAATACATGTCTCAGTTCAGGAATCAGGAACACTTTATTTGTAATTTAATTTCAATGAAATTACAATCAATGAAATGAAACAAAATATTGTTTCCCTCAGCCCACAGCAGTGCAACACAAAGACAAAAGCATATATCCAAAAATTACAAGGACATGTATATTAACTACAAAAAATTGCTGTCCAAGAGATCAAACACAGGGTGACTGTTGGAACTGCTGGTCTGCATTGGCTAGCAGTTAGCTAAGCCTGCCCACTTCCGCATCCTGTCAGACTGCCTTGGGTGTTTCCTCCTGGGGTGCAGCTCTGGCAGGATCGTGGTCCCTGAGCCCACCGGATGCAGCAGACCAGGCTCCCCCACCTGATCCAACGCCAGCTCTCCCAGCCTTCGACACACCTCCCTGCACTCCACACAATGACACTAAAAACACCGTCGACCCTAGGTGAGGCTGCTGCCAGACCGCCCTCGGTGTTATCGGAACTGCCGGTCTGCATGGGTTAGCAGTTAGCTTAGCCTGCCCCGCTTCCGTGTCCTGTCAGACCACCCTCAGTGTTTCCTCTTCGGGTAAAGCGCCGGGCAGGGCCATGGTCCCTGGGCCCACAGAATACAGTAGACCAAGCTCTCCCAGCCAATCCAGGGCCAGCTCTCCCAGCCAATCCAGGGCCAGCTCTACCAGCCATCAAATGAAGACATAAACTTAGATGCAGATGTGGACAAAGACACCACATGGCCGGTACTGGATGAGGCCACCGCAAACGTAAGTTTGCGCCGCCATCTTCCTGCACCAGTACTGGATGAGGCCACTGCAAATGTGAATTCGCGCCGCCATCTTCAATCTTTATTCATCTTCTGTTGCTTTCAAACCTGGCAAAAATAGAGCAATATAGTGTATGCTGTTAAGTGCCAGGAGGATTGTCATGACTTGTACATTGGGGAAACTAAGAGATGCTGGTCAAGTGGATGGCACAACACAGCAGAGCTAACACATCAGGCCAGGACTCTGCAGTCTACACCCATCTACAGGCCAGTGGCCACTCTTTCAAGGATGAGGATGTGCACATCCTTGATAGGGAGGAATGCTGGATGGAATGGGGAATTAAAGAGGCCATCTATGTAAAGAGGGAACAACCATCCCTGAACAGAGGGGGGGGGGGGCAAGAGTACATCTGTCGCCATCTTACAATGCTGTGATTGCAAACACTCCCAAATCCGCTGTGAATAGTACACATGGCCTTTGTAACTGCAGTTAATGGTCACGCCCATATTTGCATATGAAACTGATCGTTGGTTTCGGTCGTTATGCAGCTGTACTGTTTATAAGGGTGGGGATACCTGCAGTCAGGTCAGACTGAAGAGGTCCCGTAGATGAGTGATGAAACGTTTCTGTCAATAAATGTTGTATCCAGATGATCTGATTCAACTTAGACATAGGAACAGTTTCTTCCCCCTGCACTGTGACACTGTGCAATAACTCTGGAACACTATAATACCCCTCTACCTACAAATCATATCAACCAACCAACCAACCAATCAATCAATCAGATTTTATTTGTATAGCACTTTTCATATAAACAAATGTAACACAACGTGCTTCACACAGTAAAACAATAGAATCTCCCCCCACACACACACACACACACACACACACAAAAGTTAAAGTACCCGCAAATTTTATAAAAGTACAGACAAGTTTAAAACTAAGTTAGAAAAATAAATAAAAGTGCCATAAACATTGATTAATTAAGAGTAACATCAGAGCAGAATACATGAAAATGGCAAAATATTGTAACGTGCATGGATAAGAAGACACGCTGGCCACTGGCTCGCGAATCCGACCCTTTAGTCGAGCGGTTAGCGATGTCTCCTGCGGTGCGGGCGATACGGGTTCGCTTCCCGGCCGCGGCAGTTCCTGCGGTTGCGTTGTCCCCCGAATTCGCTACAATATATAAAACACACACACACTATATATATATATATACATTAGGCAAAAATACAAATGTACAATAAAAGTCACTCAGTACTGTATATCTTAACAGGCTGTATACTGTACATAGATAATCCACCTGCTATATGTATACAAAGTAACCTTTCTTACCGTTTAATATATATTTCAGTACTCCTTGCACTCTTTGCTTCTTTGAACTATTTATATCCTGTTTACAGATCACAGAAACGGTTTCCTATATATTCCTGAAGAGTGCTGCGTTTTTATTCTGTACAACGAGAGCCACTAAACGGGAGTGAAATTCCTTGAACGTGCAGACATCCATCTATTAGCCGAACCGCTTATCCTGCTCTCGGGGTGGCGGGATGCTGGAGCCCATCCCAGCGGCCACTGGGCGGCAGACGGGAGGGGGGGGGCACATTGGACAGGCCGCCAGGCCATGCTTGGCCAATAAAGATGATTCCGTTCCGATTCTAAATGTCCCCCTATATATAGAGCCTCTTTCGTACGATCGGTTGGCGTGGCTTTGTTTTGCTAGCACTACCGCTGTACTACGTTGACCTTGCTACGACCTCTGTACTATGGTGACCTTGCTACGACCTCTGTTATTGGTCTTTTTTTAATGGCGTCTCTGTCATGTTGTCAGAGACTGTTGTGCGAAGTCAGTCACGATCAAAGTTGCGGCGTATTAAAAGCGTGCGTCATGAAAACGCCTTCGCGGATGTTTCTGTGTGAACCGGGGGCAATAGTACAGCCACCCGCTGATAGTCCAGCGCTCATCAGAGATCACGTGACGAGAAACAGAAGATCGCTGCTTTCAGCAGCCCACAGCAGATGGCGTCAGAGCGTTTCTAGTCATTCCGTTTTTCAGGCGTTCTTGTTGCGCAGCCTACAAACCGGATTAGACTGTCGAGAGCCGGTCCACCTTTCGTCTGGCCACGCTGATGGAAATTTTCCAGACGGTCGCCATCAATAAAACAACAAAAATTATAAATAATAAAATAAAATAAACGGCGTCATCACTTAAGAGTATGGTCCGATCCCTATATCATGTAGATGGGACGTCCGCCCGACGTGGCTCGTCTCCGGAGCGTGCGCAGATCTGCGAAACTGCGCAGCCGCCGTTTGACTCGGAACAGAGTTCGAGGTACGCGCATCACAATTAAGCCCCTCCGCCTCCACCATCAGCAGCAGCTGCAGCGGCTTCCGGATGTGAGGACGAGCCGAGAGGGGATTAGCGACAACAAACCCCGGTGGAGGAGAAAGAAAGATTGCCGAAGCCGTGCGGACGTTTGCGGTGTGAAAGGTGAGCCAGTGTAATGTTGAAAGCGGGTGGCAGCGGAGGTGGCAGCGTCGCTTCTGGCCCCCTTTTCCGCCCGAGCGTGACCCGGAGAGAACGTCCTCCGTGCCCGCTGTGTCTGTCTCACCGTCGCAGACCGCGGGGTTAACACGCGGGGGTTGTCAATGTCGCAGTGTGGATGCCCCCCCCCCCCGTGTTCGCCATACCGTCGCTTTTTTTGGCGATTAATTGCGCTCACACGATGGCTACCGACGTTTCTATATACGTGTTTGTGTGTGTGTTTTATTTTTACCTGACGGTTAATGTTCGCGAGGGTCTTCCCTAGCCGACGCTGTTACGTTGCAAATGCTAGCTAGCTGCGACCGCAAAGCTAGCAACTGTTGGGCTTTGTTGTACAGTTTAACCGGCGGTACTCCGAAAGCCTGTATTACACGTTCGTACACAGGCAAATTTACCACAGTTGAACAGCGTAGATTATAAATAAGCTAGCTAGTGTGTTACGATGTCTGTTCGCTGAAGCGGTGGCGATACAAGCTAAACGCTTTGGTTTGCGCATGTCGGCTACAGTCCAGATGACCCAAACCAGTGGAGTTAGCTTTAATGGCTACAACGAGGTACACCTCACGTACAACGCATAACCAGCCAACAGCCATAATACATGGCTCAAATCTCAGCAGCTGGTCTCTCAGGTAATGCCAATTGTGCCATGCTGTCACCCCTGCTGATTTACTGGCCTGTTTCTTTTATTGGTCCTAATTGGCCCCCTGGTTTTCTTAACTGGAAACTGCACTCCTTTTTTTTTGTGCAGTACTTGCAAATAAGACGAAACAAAGTTAACGCACATTTTACTTTTTAGGCTTGGGTCTTTACACTGAGCGTTTACATTGATCTGTTTTGGTAACAGGGAGACAATAGACACTTGTAGCTCCACGTAGGGAGCAGTGGTGACGTGCTGCAGGTACAGCAGCTACTTCTGTTTTTTTTTGTTTTTCTGTGTCGCAAATTTCAGCACGAACTGCAGGCAAAACAGACAGCGCCTGTTAGCGTTGTCTGTTTTGCCTGCAGTTCACAGTGGCAACCACAGAACCTGCTGCTGCCGTTTATGCCGCCAAATTCTGAAAGTTAGTGGTTGGGTCATTTGTGTGCCGAGAGAGTTGGTAGGAAAACCATTCAACAGTGCAACCATCCCTGGTGTAACATTCAGACGCAAGAATCTGAATCGGAGAAATCTTATCAATGTGCCTTTGTTCACAGAGCCCCGAGTAGCTCATGGTTTTATCGGACCACTGAAGCAGAATAGGAGTGGGATGGGTAAAATTGTCTTTAAATTGTGTCGTTACTCTCACAAGCTGACTCCCTCATAGATGGATTGCGTTGTCATGTGCCCCCTCTCACCCACTGCCATTACTACCACCTCATTGAGCCAAAGCTTGCACATACACCGACCTATTTCTTTCTGTAAAGTCACATGCTGATTTAGCATTGTGTTGTTCAGCTGTTTGCCATTCGTTTTACTATCTTTTATGTTGGGTGCTTGAAGCAGATCTGACAGAGGCAGTTTCATAAAGTGCTGATGCTAATGCCAGGTTTGCAGTGGGGTTTAAGTGTTCTTGGGACTTGCAGATCTACTCAAATTCCCCTGTGTGACTTGCAGCTCCGTGAAAGAAAAGACAAAATGTCAGTCAATCAAGTCTTTCCCACAGCTGTAACTAGACTCTAATCTGTGATGTCATCAACAGAGCAAATGTAAGGGTCCCTCCATTAGTAATTAAACTGGAGGCTTGAGTGTGGAGAATGTTGAACTTTTAAATCCAGATAATCCTTGTTGAGTCAATTCATTATTTACTCGTCACGTGTGTTGCTCTTAAGGTTATTTTTTGATGACGTCAAGAGAGACGTGATTCCTAGTTGCTTGAAAGTTGTTCATCTTTAGAAGTTAAACAAACTTTTTATTTCATGTCAGATTTCGCGGGATCTGAAATTATTTTGATTGTGCAGTTCTGGAAGATTCTACTGAATTTGAAATGAAAACAAACGGTTTAAGTACATTCAAGGCTCATTTTTAGTTATACTGTCAATGTATTGAGGTTTCACTCAATAACTGAAAAAAATCCAACCTTTTCATATGAATGAAAAGAACAAGAAAACATTTTTTTTTCATCATAATCAAAAAACATTTTCATAATTTAAGCCTTTAGTGGGGTGATAATGTTGCCAAATTCAGATTTAATCATTTAGGATTCTCTTGACACTGGCACTGGGTTGATTATATATTTTCTGGTAATATTCTGAATTATAGTGGTTATTTATAAGTCTAATCAGTTAATTTATTAAGTTTAACCATATTTACAATACATTGTCAAATCTGTCTATTTACTGTTTTCAAGTCTAGTAGACTTACTGTTTTGCAATGTGATAGGTTAGTGCTAGTTATTTTACTATCACGTTTATGAAACAACACATTGTCCTGCACTCACATTGTTTTTTTGTTTTTTTTTAAAGGAATTCACAAAGCAGACATTAGATGGAGATTAATTTGCTGTAACAGCCTTTTTAGTTAGTATTGTGAGTTCACACTATTAGCCAGCATTCTCTAAGGAGATGTAATCTGTTTTTGAACTCCTACTGGCAGTGTGTGTTCCTCCCCCTCCTCGCAAGCCTATTTCAATAATTGCATAAAACTGGAAATAATTACTGGGTGTAGGCCCCAATTTGCCTGTCCACTACGCTATCATTTTCCTTTTTAAAATCTAATCTGAGGTTGGTTGGTGAAGTCTAGTCTTGTGTTCCCTATGTAGTCCTGCAACTTTACTGCTCTTTTCGCCTGCTCTTGAGAGGAAGATGTTAATGTTTTCATTTTCTTTTCGTGAATGGCGTTCGAGAACATCGTTTCAGTCTCATTAACCACTCCCTTACAAAATGTTGATGACTTCTCTAAGGGACATTTCATTTCACACACTACAACACAGTTGAAGGAGCCTGGGCAGATGTCGTGTCATTACGCTGCTCATCGTGTTGGAAACAATTCAATCCAACATTCAGAGTGTAGATTCCTGCAGAGATGCCCCACTTTCTACAAACGTAAACACAAGGATCAGAGGCTCGCTGCTGACATCTGTTTGGCAGAATGCAGAGCCCTGAAATTGTAAAGACCCCCACAAGTGTCAAAGAGAAAGCTATCTTAAATCATCTACTAAACTTAATTAACCTACGACTAATGAATTCATGACTAAACTATCCCGAAGGCCTTGTTAACCACAGTGAAGGCCTTGTGCTTTGCTGCTCAAGCGTTCCTAGACAGTTATCAGGAATTTCTTTCGACAAAGTTGATTTGACCTGGAAAATTACTGAATGGTCCGATTGACCTAGGGACAGATAAGTCCACAGTCTATGTTCTGTCAATATGCCAGATGAAGTAAGGCAGGGATAGACAACATGGTCCAGAAAGGTCCGGTGTGGGTGCAGGTCTTTGTTCCAACCAAGGAGTTACACACCTGAGTCTACAAATCAAGGTCCTTAGCAAAGACTATTGGTTGACTAATACAATCAGGTGTGTAACTGCTTGGTTGGGACAAGACTATTGGTTGATCTATAGAATCCGGTGCGTAACTGCTTGGTTCGAACAAAGACCTGCACCCACACCGGACCTTTCTGGACCATGTTGCCTATCCCTGAAGTAAGGCCATCGTTTTGAAAGACTGCTCAGCAATACCTCCATTACCAGAGCACACAATCTGGATTTATGATATTGTAAAGCTTATACCTTAATTTTCTGTTACAGCGAAACCACTTTACTTCGGTCTATGTGGAATGTTGGAGTTTTAGCTGGCCTTGTTATTTTTTTTCCTTCTATAAAAATGATCATTTTCTCTTATTATCAAGGTCTTTGGCATCTAGTGTTTTTTTTTCTTTGTTAAGGTCCAAATGTGGTTGGTATTAATGCTACTCCCTGATCTAATTAGATGGTTGGGTGACATGACGGCTGCCCTTTGTTTAGTGTCAAGGTTACAACAGCGATAGATTGACCCACATTTCTTGGCTACTCACTATTCATATTCCACAAGTTGTGTATCTATGCACAGACAGACACACATTATACATACATATTCCATACAGAGCCACTGATAAACACAATTCAAGAGCATGCTAGCATCCATTAAGTCCAGCTGCTGGAGGGGACTGTTGGTGGGTGAATGGGTCACCAGTGACTAAGCACGAGAGCTTAAGAAATATGCACGAAAAAAAAAAGATTGAAAACATCAACATTTTGAGAGAAAACCAAGGAAAATTGGGGGGGAAAATCCTGGGTCAGTGATCCAACTGGTATCTTTTCAATTTTATATAACCGAAGGGTAGGCCTTGGACCTTTTAAGGAGAGTGAAGGAAAGGCAGAAATATGAGGTTAAAGAGTGCAAAGTGATGAGAGAGAGAGCAAGAGAGAGAGAAAAATAAAATTTCTGAGGGAGATTGAGCCTAACTGTGGCCTCTGAACGGGATGCCAAACTGGGCTGCCAGGGGTTTACTGTTTGGGCCAAGTGCCAATGAGGAGCCATTCACTGTTGCTGCTGTGCTCTAAATCCTACTGCATGATCATAACATGCGCACACTCACACACACACACACACACACACTCACACTCACACACACACACACACACACACACACACACACACACTTAACTGCAAAGGCCACGTTATAAATAGCAAACAAACAAGGCACAACTGGGGTCCCAGTGGAAATGCTGGTAACTGGTTTGTTTATCTTTGTAGTAAGATAGGTACTGTCATTTTAGTCCCTTGAAGTAATTATGTATATGGACTTCATTTTTGTGTGGCTTCGTTAACATATCAGGATTAGAGATGCACTGATCTGCTTTTTTTTTCAGTTCAGATTCTGGTACTTGAATTTGGATATCTGATGATATCAATATTGACTGATACCAGAGCTCTTTTTTCTTGAATATTGTTGTTGTTGGTCTGTAAAATTTTGCCAAATCTTTATGCGGATGACAAGACTGCCATCGGTGCTGTGCCCTCAGAGGGTATCAATGGAAACTATCAAATCCGCTGTGGCGACCCCTGGGAAACAGGGAACGAGCTCAAAGACGAAGATTGTTGGTGTTGTGTAAGGTTACATGAAGCTGTAGTAAACCACACAGGACTTCTTATTAATAGTGTAAAAAATATACAAAAATGCATTAAATTTGGCATCCAGGTAGCGTAGCGGTCTATTCCGTTGCCTACCAACACAGGGCTCTCCGGTTCGAGTCCCTGTGTTACCTCCGGCTTGGTCAGGCGTCTCTACAGACACAATTGGCCATGTCTTTGGGAGGGAAGCTTGATGTGGGTGTGTGTCCTGGTCACTGCACTAGTGCCTCCTCTGGTCGGTTGGGGCGCCTGTTCAGCGGGGAGGGAGAACTGGAGGGAATAGCGTGATCCCCCTCGTGCTACGTCCCCCTGGTGAAACTCCTCACTGTCAGGTGAAAAGAAGCGGCTGGCGACTCCGCATGTATCAGAGGAGACGCGGTAGTCTGCAGCCCTCCCTGGATCAGCAGACCGGGTGGAGCAGCGACTAGGATGGCTCAGAAGAGTGGGGTAATTGGACAGGTACAATTGGGGAAAAAAAGGGAGAACATTTTTTTCCTCTCAGTTATGCAATATAATTTTTTTTTTCACAAAAAGACCTAGCTTGTACTCATTTCGTGTTGAAATGCCAGAAAGATTTATATTTTTTGTTGGTGAAAGACAGAAAACAACTTTGAATAAGTGATCTATAAAACCAACTGGAAACATGTTGCTCCTGACTAACCTGTCTGGTGATGTACACCCTGTCTAGCTTGGCAGCACTGACCCTGTTCTCTGAAACCTTTATCCATGTGTACTGTCTGCTGTTTGAATATTTGTATTCTCCAAGCATCAATTAAATCACATTGTGACAATAAGCTGGATAAAAGTGATGGAAGATTGTAAATGTGGTTCTTCGCTTGATCGTTCCAGCGTGAAATCTGTAGTGGCGTTCCAGTGATGATCGCTGTTGTTTGAGTTGCTTGAACATGCTTGCAATCCCCACCAATGTCACTGTGTTTCCTGAAGAACATTTATCTAAAATGATCTTTTTTATCTAAAATTTTTATTTTATCTTAAAATTTTTAAGAAAATTTTATTTAAAATGTTTAGTTTGAGTGCAAAAAATCAAAAAGTACTGCTCTCATCTGCCTGTCTCTCCCTCCGTTAATGTTTAAAGAACCAAAACTTAGTCTGCAGAGGGGAAACTTGAGATTAAAATCACAAAAACAAAAAAATGGGCCGGACAGAGAAAAATAACACCCTGTGATTCATTACCATTAGTTTTTTTTTTGTCTTTTAGTGTCCTTCCCTTTCTTGTAAACGGATGCTTTTTTTTCTTCAGGCTTTCTTAAATGATAAAACTTTTTATTGAATTGAATAAATCAAACCCTTCAAGTAATTGCAGCGCTATGACAGTTTTCAGAAATGTAGCTGTCCAGAAAATAATCATTTCATTTTTATAATAATAAATAATTGCAGATAATAATTGCACCGAGTTTCTGATGTGCTTCGGACCTGGCAGCCACACAACGATGGTGCCGTGAAGTGCTCAGGACTCGCCTCTGCATGATAGAAGATGGCCGGCTGTACAGGCACGCCCGCTACAGGGGTGTTTTCCTTCACACAGAACTGGACATTGCTGGACATGAGGGTTTGAACTGTTTACAGCTTCTGAGTGTCCAAGGAACAGTGAGTACTGAAACACATTGAAAAAAGGATTCAAATGAGCTCCAACATGCACGCCAACGATATGGCACCAATAGACTTGAATTTATAAAATCCCAGGTATACCTACTGAAAGGTTTGTTTATTTTTTCTTTTACTTGTTGTGAAATAAATGGGTTGTTTTGTTATAGCATGTAAACCTTGTGCTACAGTATTTTCTTTGCTGATGTTGAATGTGTGTGTGGGCGGCACGGTGGCGCAGTGGTTAGTGCGGTCGCCTCACAGCAAGAAGGTCCTGGGTTCGAGCCCCGGGGTAGTCCAACCTTAGTGGGTCATCCCAGCTCGTCCTCTGTGTGGAGTTTGCATGTTCTCCCCGTGTCTGCGTGGGTTTCCTCCGGGGGCTCCGGTTTCCGCCCACAGTCCAAAGACATGGAGGTCAGGTGAATTGGCGGTACTGGGCCTGCCGCCCAATGACTTCTGCAATAGGCTTCCGCATCCCTGTGACCTTGAGAGCAGGATACGTGGTTAAGGCAATGGATGGATGGATGTTGAATGTGTATAATGGGCTATAGTGTGGTGAAAACACAGTGCATCGGAGTTTTCTTTTGCTCACATTAACAGTATAGCAAAAATTACGCTAACCAGGCCTCTCTGCAACCCTAGTCTGAGTCAGATACTTGATCACTTGTTATTGTATGCACATCGAAGATTTTAGTAGACCTCTTACCAAGTCATCTCTCATGCTCAACTGTATTATAGAGGTGTCAGGTATGTTATAAGCCATTGAACACAAAAAAAATGAGAAATGTGTGGGAGGGCTACATGTGGAGGCTCGTCTGGGATTTGAACCCGGGACCTCTCGCACCACGGTTGACTACATTAACCAGTTGACTAAAGGGTCCGACCTCTTAGCCAAGGGCTAGCGAGTGTAGTCAACCGTGGTTGTTATATAACAGTCTGCTCTTGCTTCATTCTTACACCTGCCACAGAATTCTAGAATATTGTACCCCCCTGGCTGAACTACATGCCAAATGAAAACCTAAACAAAAATATTGTCACAGTATATATGAAGTACTTTTTTCTTGTTTTATATGGTTTTTGATAGCTGTGAAATGACTACGTAACACCATTGCCTTTCTTTAGAGCTCCCAAACCATTGTGGATTTCATTGCGGTCACTACAAACGGCAGTTATGAGATACTATTTGTAAAGATTGTTGAAACGTTACCTGAAAAGAAGAACAAAAACACAACACAAAGAAACAACATTTGTGGTAAAAATATGTAATTTAATCTATGTAAAATATACAAATACATATAACAGGCCCAGTGATAGCCTGGCAGCCTGTGCAGGGTGTCTCCCCGCCTGCTGCCCAATGACTGCTGGGATAGACTCCAGTATTCCCGCCACGCTGAGAGCAGGATAAGCGGATTGGATAATGGATGGATAGATGGATGGAAAATAATCAATTACTTGCCAAAAGTTTCATGCAAAAAAACATTGATTTCCTCCAAAGTATACAGTTCGTTGGTTGCTGGGAACCGTGCCGTCTGAGTCAGAATCGTAGCTCCATTTCATCGTCATCTTCCCTTTCCTGGCCCTCGGTGACAGGCGGGCCCACTGCCACCTCCTGCCTGTCACTCTGCGCCTCCTGCCTGGGCTCGGCTGCAGCAGCTGCCAGGGAGGTTACACATGCAGCAGTGTCACTCACTCCACTCACACTGGATCCCTCTGATACGGTTACTACGTCATCTACACAGCCATTTTATCTTCAGGTTACTATGGCATTTAGGAGACTACAAGTTCACATTTTGTGGGGTTTCACTTGTTTCTCCACGACCACCAGCCTCGTTTCTCCCCCAGCTTCAGCTACCTAGTTGGCGGCTTCCGCATCCTCCACTTCCTGCTCTCTATGTGGGCAAGCGATGCGATGCGCTGCGCGGGTGTCCCACGTCCCTGCACTCGAAACACTTCAATACTACCTGAATTTACATATACCATTTTGGCTTAAAGTTGCATTATTAGCTACATAGCTATAATTCGTAAAAAAATCAACCTATGGAGTCTGGATCGGTAACGTCAGTCCGATATCCAATGAGTGAATTACGTCAGTATCTCTGTGAATGTTCTCATTCATCCAGGTTATGGTTATCCAAAGGAATTGAATCAAGTGCAACTGGACTTGGTATATATCCGTGAAGACATTTCGCCTGTCATCCAAGAGGCTCCCTCAGTTTGTGCCTTTCTGACTAGACCAAGCTAGTCTGACTGGCTGGTGATGAGACTCAGAATTTATCCTCTAGGAGTCGTTGTCAGAGCTAGTGATATGCGTGGCTCTTTGTGATCCGATGTTTACCAACGCCCTATGCTAACAGAGCCATAGATATGAGTGGCTCTTTTGTGTACCGATGTTTGGCTGCACCCGTCATTATCGGAGCTATTGATGTGCGTGGCTCTCCTGTGCTCCGATGTCCAGCCGGGCCCGTCGCCATCGGAGCTATTGATTTGCATTTGTTTAGCAGCGACGGTCATTGGGGGTGTTAGTTTCGACTTCATTATTCAGTGGTCATGAGAGTCATTGGAGCCGTTAGTGACCGACTGTTGTTCTTGGAGGCTAGGCTTCTTGAGTCTCCTGGGTAGAGATGAAAGGACGGCATTGTAAGTGGGAGATAGGTGGTGTCGCAGACCTCCTCCTCTGTTGAGGGATGGTTTTTCCAGTTTCGCATAGATGGCTTCCTTCACCCCTCTGTCAAACCGTCTAGCTTCTCTGTCCAAAATGTGTACATTGCTGTCCTCGAAGGAGTGTGTCTTCTCCTTTAGGTGTAGATAGACTGCTGAGTCTTGTCCTTAGGAGTTTGGCCTTCTGTGTTTGGCCATCCATTTGTGTAGTGGTTGTTTGGTTTCTCCTATGTGTAGGTCAGTGCAATCCTCATTGCATTGTACGGCATACACCAGATTGCTTTTCCGGGTGTGTGGTACACGGTCTTTGGGATGAACCAGTCTTTGTCGGAGTGTGTCGCTGGGTTTGAAGTATACCGGGATGCAGTGTTTGTTGAAAATTCTCCTGAGTTTCTCGGAGACCCCAGAAACATACGGGATGACTGTGCTATTCCTTCTGTTCCTTTTCTCCTCGTCGCTCACCTGGTTGGTCTTTTTGGAACGTGGAACGTCAGTATCGGCACCTGATGCCAATATCAGATCGGTCCCAACTCTAATCTAGATGGCTAACTGCCCATTCATAAATCGCATCTTTTTGCTGGTCTGGGTAATACAAGTAGCTTATTTGAAAATAAGGAAAACACTGCATCAGCTGACTAAAAACCTGTCTCTCACACAGGACAGAGAAACAAGAATGAAGGAAGACTACTGGAATTCACGGTTAATAGCAAAAATAATACACTAGGTGCAAGCAACGAGCTGATGTTTTTACATAGTTGGTTCATTGTTTGAATGTACAAGTTTTTTTTAATTTTTCAAAGTCGAGGTGAAGGTATGTTTGACTCAAGTTTATTTGTATTGGGGTTGTTTTATCAACTTCAGCTGGTGGTAGGAGCCCCAAGCTGTATTTAAGACTGAAGAAATTTCAGCGTTTCCCATACATGGGCTGTACTTAGGCAGCCCGCCCAGGTAGATTCAAACTCACCCAGGTAGATAAAGTTCGAATTCCCCCTCCCTTCTCAACACAGTGCGCGTGTCAGGCATGTGTGACAGTGGTTCATTTGGTACGTCAATTTCAAAGGGAGACTGGCAGCGTCACGTTTTTCTGAGGTAAGTTGCCTTTTCCTAACTCAACAATAAAAACACCACACTTAGTGGTTTGTGTAAGGGATGCCTAAAAAAGAATGCCTTGTCACATTTTCACAGTGTTAACGTTACACAGCTTGTGTTAACGCAACTTACAAGGGTAGTTGGACTGGCTAGCTAGTAATGTTAGCCTCAGCACTGAACTGAACACTCAGTTAACTGGAGCGTACAACTACCAACATTTTTGTATGTGGCATCATCGAAAGCTGGACTAACATAACCAGGTTGACTGACACGTTTTCCTCCTTTCACCAGCCATGAAGCCCACTGAATCCTATTTTCAGCGAAAAAGAAAGCGCCAGGAAGATGAAGAGAACCGAAGAGCACCACAGATGGGATACAAACTCTTCATAACAATGAAAATGTCCGCCAATATGCTGTTGGGAAACAAAATTAGATCATTTCAGATCGCAGCCAACATTGATTTTAATATGAAGTGTATTGGAAATCAGAATATATTTAGAAAAATGTGAAATGTATTTCAAGTTATTTATTTTGACATGTTGATCAAAAAGCAGAGTTTGTTTTTTTTTCTTAAGTATATTTTGAAAATGGAGATTTATTTTAATATGTAAATAGTTATTTATGTTGAAATAGTTATTCGTTTGCAATGAATAGTTATTCATAAACCTGCGTTTGACTAGTTTATTACTGAACCCGCCCGTCACATGGGGCTCCGCCCACCGCCCAGCACCACAAGTAAATTCTCCAGCTGTGGGGAAACACCCGAGTTCATGTTGAAAGTTGCCTTTAGGGTCATCAAAATGCCCAAGTGTACAGACTGATGTAGTGATTAGTCTTCCACTTTTTTGTTTTCTTTTTCTTCAGGATGAAAGTCTTAGGGAATCAATGTCACAAACCTTTTTTTTTTTTGGCCCATGCGGAATTACTGTCGTGTTTAATGCGGTCTGAAATGATATTCACGGTGGAGAACTGTTTCAACTTGCTGACAATTGAACATAGTTTGATAAATTAATCTCGAATAAATTTCCTTCCCTGCATTTTTATTTTTCGTGTTTACTTCTGAACTCTCAACAGCAGAGAGCCCACATATGAACTGAATTTTCAGCTGCTATGCTAGTGACTGTTTTTTAAGTTTATAAAGTAGTAAAACTTACACAATTTGCTATTACTGTGCTTTGAAGCTCCACCCCTTAAGCCATTTTTGTTCAATTTACTGACACCTATGTTTGGCTTCATTGTTGGTTCCTCGCTCCTTCTGTTCAGCCTTTTCGGTTGGGTATTGAATAAAAAGCTCTCGTGGTGGATCTCCATTTCTCCCTCTGCATTTTTAATCTGGCCCATGTTGAACCATAGGGTGCTTCTAGCTGGTTCAGTTGCCTTTTTTGTGATTTCCTTCTAAGTCCCTACACATACATGTGCGTATAATGGGATAACTGTAGCTAAGCAGATGGCTCTGTCAAGGTGGAAAGGATTATCAGAAAATCAAATGAAATTCCTGGGTAACAGATGTTTTGTCTTTGCTACGCCCACTGACTCATACTAGAGAATTACTTATGTCCGTTTAAATTCCTTTTTCATTAAAAAGCAGTAATAATTTTTGTGCTTATTGTGGTAATCGCTACATGCCTGAATAGCTGTCAGTAGGTTTTAGTTGAATTGAAATTGCTTTATCTTGGTGTTTTTTGTGAATTAAGGGAGGGCTATTTGCACTGCTATACATTCTATACCTCCAGGGCTCTGTGAGGTGATCTGTGAAGACGCCTCACTGAAACGTTCACCCTTTTCTCCTCATAGGTCTTCTTTCTCTTGTCTTCCTCTTAAACACAGACTTTTCTCACTGTCAGTGGTGTTCTGATAAACATCCTTACTACTACACAAATTCAGTTCTGAGCTATATGGCATTTTGATTTGGGATTACTTCCAAGGGATAACTCCCATTTCCTTTTAATGGCTTTATTCATTAGACTTGTTCTGTCATGTTCTTGAAGGCTAAACTTCATAGCTGAAGCATTAAGTCATATGAGAAAGGAAGACAAAAAGGCCTCTTGGATAACACGATCCCTAAAAGCAAAACATTGAATCCCAATTTTCTCTTGCAGCCCGAATGTGAGCTGCAGTTTTCTGTTAATTGTTATTTTACGAGGCTAGTATTAAGTTTGTCTTGATGTATGTTCAATAATCCAGGTAAGAAAATCAAAGTAGGTTGAATCAGTTCGTCTATTGACAGATACGTTTCATCACTCATCTAAGTGGCCCCTTCACATGTATGGGGGGGGGGGGGGCTAAGAGAACAGTTTTGCAATGCTGTGAATGCAAACATTCCCAAATCCTCTGTGAATAGTTCACATGGCCATTGAAACTGTAGTTAATTGTCACGCCCATATTTGCATATAAAATTGGTCGCTGTTTTCGGTCATTATGCAACTGTATTGTTTACAAGGGTGGGGCTACCTGCAGTCAGTTTAGACAGAAGAGGTCATTTAGATGAGTGACGAAAATGTATGTCAGTAAACGTTGTATCCACATGAACTGATTCAACCTTCTTTGAAGTGTTAACTTTGCTGATCTTTCCCCATTGTCTCTGTCAGTGCACTTGATTACAATTTGTGGTGTAGCATCCCCTGCATAATGTCAGTGCTACCCTCCCCTTTTCCAAGATCCCGTCTCTGGCCTGGAGGGGAGCCCTCCTCCCAGTGGCACATCGCTGGCTTCAACCCCCAGCAACAGTTTGCTTTAGTGCTAGCATGCCTTACTAACTGGTGCTAACTCTCTCTCTCTCCAGAGGACACGCAAAGAAGGAGCAGACCTACAAAACCCACACAGACACAACCATGGGGGACTACTATGATATTTTAGGAGTCCAGAGAAATGTGTCGAAGGAGGACATCAAAAAAGCGTAAGTTCCCCCAGTGTGCTCTTGGGACTATTTTTACCCCACTGCTGCTCTTGTTGTTGTTGTTAGATACATGGGCCACTCAGAAGGATGCAATAGGTTAATTTTATCTCCCCTCGAGCAGGAGAGCAGGGGAGAGTGGAAAGAGATGCAGAAAGTTTCCACTCTTCTTGTAACCTTGCTCTTTTCAAATACCTTTCCCCCACACTCAATTGCTAAATTGGCCCACTGAACAGGGGCATGCTTTAGTCAACAACACCTCCTTGTTTGTTTATTCCCGACAAGCTATGCTTTTGACAAGTCACAAGTGTCATGTCTGGGCCGTTGTGTTTTCGGAGGTCAGTTGTTCAGTTGTATGGGGCATAAGGCTGTTTATCTGGTCTCCACTTAATGGTAAATTTGGTGCTCCTCTGTATATTTTTTTTTTCTTTGCCATCTGGCTTTTTTCCCCCTTCAATTTTCCCCTTTTTTATCTGGCCAATAACCCCGCTCTTTTTAAGCCGCCCTGGTCGATGCGCCACCCCCTCTGCCAGTCTGGAGGGCGCCCCGACCGACCAGAGGAGGTGCTAGTGCAGCGACCAGGACAAATACCCACATCCGGCTTCCCACCCGCAGACACGGCCAATTGTGTCTGTAGGGACGCCCGACCAAGTGCCATCTGCCTTTTATAAAAAAGGCATGAAGCACATAATGATCCAGTGGATCATGTGCTTAAAGATGGAGGCCTCCTTGTCTGACATCTGTGCTGTGGAACAAAGTTTCCAATTGAGAAAGTTGATAAATGCTGTTGTAAAAGATATTTCAATCTTTTTAGTAAACATTTTTTTCGTAGACTGTCAAAGCCGATCTTGGTTTATTACTGTCCTCTACTGAAGGCATGATTCAGATTAGTTCCTAGAAAAACCAACTCCACCAAATATCTTCTGAGTGTTCTAAGTTGATGGAAGTGTTGAAGGGACGCAGAAAGTAAATTAGAGCCATGAAGGCAGCTGATACTTTAAGTCCGAACAAGCATTTATATGCCATTGCTTTTTTCCATTGAATATACTGACCCTTGAATAAAGGAGGCTACAGTATGTCAGAGGTTATTAGCCAAGAAGCACTGTTAACGCTTATCTGGCTGACTAACCTTCACATCATCAGTCAGTCCTAGACTGCCAAATAATGTCATCGATTCAAACAAAACAGTTGACCAAAATGCTATTCACTATAGATGCATAAGGGAGTCAGTCCATGGATTGTGTGCAGGCTTTTGAATGAGCCTCAGTCTGCAGCAAAGCATGAGCAGGACCACTGCTGGTCTCGCTGTTCGTTCAGGAACAAAACAGCTGATGCAGCACAGACCGCTGTTTGTGTGCTCACACCACACGTCAGTACAGTTTAGGCTGTCTTTGTTGTTTGTGCTCGGGAAGGGAGAAAGGTTTGGGCTTTCTAGTGTGTGTGGTATTTAAGGGTGTCTGTTTGTGTACTTCAGTTTTGTGTGTTTACCTTTGTGTGTGTGTGTGTGTGTGTATTTGAGAGTGCCTTTGTGTGTGTGTGTGTTTGTTTGAAGGCATTGCAAGTGTGTATGCCAATAAAGTATTCATGATTGCCACTAAAACAAAACTGTACACTGATGAGCTAAATAAAACGTTATGACCACTCACAGGTGAACCCAATAACATTGATCATCTCCAGACAAGCGCACATGTCAAGATCTGGGTAGATTAGATAGTAAGTGAACAACCAGGAGAAATAAGCAGAGTAAAGACGTGAGCGACTTTGACAAGGGCCAAATTGCTATGACCATATGACTGGGTCAGAGCATCTCTGAAACAGCAAGGCTTGTGAGGTGACCCAGTCAGCAGTGGTGAGTCCTACCTACTAGGGTTGGGCAATATGACGGTATATGCCGTGCGATGGTAGAAATGTGTCCACCGGTAGAGATTTGGCTACACCGTTTCAACCACAGGAGCTGTGGTTTGAGCGGCAGTGCACACTCCATACCAGTTGGTGGCAATAATGCACCATAACGTTGCTTGCCAACTGCCATAAAACTAAAAAAGAAGAAGACGTGGAGCGACAAGAAAACATGGAATTGTTCTCATTTGGAACCTTAAAAGCTTCCATTTTGAAAGTGTTAGTTTTTAGTAAATTTTGACTGTTTGAGGATTTTGTTTTTAACTCAAGTATTGTCTCGTGAGCAAGTTGTTTTTTTGTATGTAAGTTCCAAGTAAAAGAAGAAAATGATCAAATGTGATTAAGTACGGTATGGTTGTTTTGAACCATTTCTTAATTGAATTTACAGAACATTTAAGCCCAATTTATGCTCCAAATGTCGGCTAGCAGACAGAAAATGTGTCGTGTACACGACAGCCCTGGGAGACACAAAAAGTGTCTCTCATGACGTCAAAATTGTCGAGAGACATCTGTCTGCTAGCCGACATTTGGAGTATCAATTGGGCCTTACTGTATCATGTTATTTACTGTTACTTTGATGTACGATCACATAAAGTGTCATAGAAGATTTTGACCATATTGCCCATCCCAGGACCTATCGACAGTGGTCTGAGGAGGTACAAACTGGCGACAGGGTGTTGGGCGTCCAAGGCTCATCGATGTGCGAGGGCAATGTAGGTTAGCCTGTCTGGTCTGAACCAACAGAAGGTCTACTGTGGCAAAAGTCGCAGAAAATTTTAATGATGGTTATGGGTGGAATGTGTCACAACACACAATGCATCGTGCCCTGTTGTGTATGGTGGGACTGCGTAGTCACAGACTAGTTAGACTGCCCATGATGACCCCTGTCCACCATCGAAACCACCTATAATGGGCACGTGAGCGTCGGAATTAGACCTTGGAGCAGTGGAAGAAGGTTGCCTGGTCCAATGAGTCCCATTTTCTTTTAGATCAGGTGGATGACCATGTAAGAGTGCCCTGTTGACCTGGGGAAATGATGGCACCAGGATGCACTGTGGGAAGATGACAAGCTAGTGGAGGGAGTTTGGTGCTCTTGGCAATGTTCTGCCTGGAAATCCTGGGTCCGGTCATTCATGTGGACGTCAATTTGACACATGCAACTTACCTTAACATCGTTGCAGACCAGGTACACCCCTTAATGGCAATAGTATTCCCTGCTGGCAGTGGCCTCTTTCAGCAGGATAATGCGTCCTGCCACGTTACACACATTGTTTGGGAGTGGTTTGAGGAACATGAGGAAGTGTTTATGGTGTTGTTCTGGTCTCCAAATTCTCCAGCTCTCAATCCGATTGAGCATTTGTGGGATGTGCTGGACTGACAAGTCCAATCCATGGTGGCTCCACCTGGCAATTTACAGGACTTGAAGGGCGGCACGGTGGTGCAGTGGTTAGCGCTGTCGCCTCACAGCAAGAAGGTCCTGGGTTCGAACCCCAGGGTTTTCCAACCTTGGGGGTCATCTCAGGTCGTCCTCTGTGTGGAGTTTGTATGTTCACCCCATGTCTGTAGTGGGTTTTCTCCAGGTGCTCTGGTTTCCCCCACCATCAAAAAAGACATGTATGTTAGGGTTAATACTCCTGTCTGTGCCCTTGACTGAGGCATGGCAAGACGAACTGGAGTTGGTGCCCGGGTGCTGCACGGTGGCTGCCCACTGCTCCTAGCTACACAGCTAGGATGGGTTAAATGCAGAGCAGAATTTCCCTACAGGGATGAAGAGTATATCACACACAAAAAAATCTGCTAAATGAAGGCTCTGCTGCTAGTGTTTTGGTGTCAGATACCACAGGACACCTTCAGAGGTCTTGTAGAGTACATGCTGCAGTGGTTCAGTGCAGTTTTGGCGGCACATGGAGGGACAACAGCATATTAGGCAGGTAGTCATAATGTTTTGGCTCGTCAGTGTATCGGCCAAGGTGTTCGTCCTTGGATAAAGGTCTTTTGCACACACTACTTGTCCTCCCATTTAAGGCTGACCCAAATGCTTCACAACGTTGAAGCCTTTGATCGTTGCCATGGTAATCGACGGCAAAATCAGTATTCGAAAAAAAATTCCCCCCTTTCCCCGGGAGACCGTATATGGCAGTTGGCAATATGGCACAGTAAAAACCAACTGTGTGATGGAGCCAACTGGATGGCAAAAAAACAAAAAACAAGCAAACACACACTACAGGACAATGGGGGTTTATGGTGAGCTGTTGTCGTTATAATT
Source organism: Lampris incognitus (assembly GCF_029633865.1). Taxonomy (NCBI): domain Eukaryota; kingdom Metazoa; phylum Chordata; class Actinopteri; order Lampriformes; family Lampridae; genus Lampris; species Lampris incognitus. The sequence continues at coordinate 28,465,855 of NC_079229.1, forward strand.
TGTCGGCGTCATCTTGATTTTACAGTCCTGCCTTCGTCCACTATAATGACTTCCGGTGTCCATGTGAACACAGCATACTAGTTCTTGTTTCTTCTACACCCAATGCAACGTCATAGGATGTGACTTACAGTTAGTTTGTCAAGATGTCAAACCCCCATCATAATGAAGCTTTGAATACTTGCTGCCGGTCTTAAGCTCAAAAAAAGATATTTGGGATAACCCTGCTCCAATTTTAAATGCTTAAATCCAGTTCTGTCTTTTTGAATACGACTACTATTTGAAACCCCAGTAATGATTTATATCCTCACTGTCTTCAGTCTACCTAACCTGAATATCACAGAAAGTTGAATCAGTTCATCTGGACACATTGAGAGAGAAACGTTTAATTACTCATCTAAATGACCTCTTCAGTCTGAACTGACTGCAGGTATCCCTACCCTTATAAACAATATAGTGGCATAACGACCGAAACCAACGTTCGGTTTCATATGCAAATTACCGTGACCATTAACTAGAGTTACAATGGCCATGTGTACTATTCACAGAGGATTTGGGAGTAGTTGCAATCACAGCATTGTAAGATGGTGACAGATGTACTCCTAGGTGCCCCCTAGATTCAGGGACGGTCGTTCCCTCTTGACATAAATGGCCTCTTTGACTCCCCGTTCAAACCAGCGTTCCTCCCTATCAAGGATGTGCACATCCTCATCCTTGGAAGAGTGGCCACTGGCCTGTAGATGGGTGTAGACTGCAGAGTCCTGGCCTAACGTGTTAGCTCTTCTGTGTAGTGCCAGCGTATGTTTGGTTTCCCAGATGTAGAAGTCACGGCAATCCTCCTGGCACTCAACAGTGTACACTATATCACTCTGTTTGTGTCGGGGCACCCGATCCTTGGGGTGGACCAATTTGTGGTGCAGCGTGTTTCGGGGTTTGAAAGCAACGGAGATGCAGTTTTTGGTAAATATGTGTCTCGACTGTTCCAACACTCCCGCCACATACAGAACCACCACTGGTTTATGCTTAGACAGCTGTTGTCCTTCTCTCTTCAATTGGCTGATGCATTGTTTGGGTGTCTTCCTGGCTTTGACAGATGCCTAGTTAGGATAACCACACTTACAGGCCAGACACACAGGACACATCACGTCACGTCACGTCGCCATCAACATTCCGTCAACGTTACTTTTGACCTGTCTCAGAGCGCACGCCGCGTCACGTCATGTTCAGCCCACGCGCAGCCGACGAAGGGCTGTAAAACCAGCATCTGTGCGTGGCAGAGACACGGGTAGAGCGCGAGAGGACGGAAAACGGTATCCGCGTGCGGCAAAAGGCACGAAAAGGGAGGTAAAAACAGCACGAGCGCGCGGCAGAGAAAGCGAAATGACCAACGGCACTAACGGCTGTTGCATTGGGATTAGAGAACAAAATTATTTTGAAACAGTAGTCCGTAAACAGCAGAACCAATATCATTATATCAACTTTATTTCTCATTATTACAATGTACTAGGGCTGGTTGACGGATCCGTCAGCCATCGAGAATTCAAACTCTGTAATTCTTGACGTTGAACGGAGCCATCGGACGTGACGGAACGTGGCTAGTGTGACACCTGTCATTGCTTCCAATTGATAATTTACTTGACGTTCGACGGTGGACATGACGTGACGTGTCCTGTGTGTCTGGTCATTTAACCAGGGCCTGTTTAAGGGGATATTTCTCCCCTTCCCCGGCCGCTGTCCTGTCCAGTGGGGATGTTGTCAGCTCGGTGGTACAGCATCCTGATGACTCCTAGTTTCTACTCAAGTGGATGACGAGAGTCAAACCTTAAGTACTGATCAGTATGTGTTGGTTTACGATAAACATCAACAATCAAATGCCCCCATCACCAATTGCAATTTCACAGTGTAAGAAGGCTAACCTGTCATTTTTCACATCCTCCCCGGTGAACTTGATGTGGTTGTCCACAGAGTTAACGTGGTCGGTGAAATGTGGTATGTCGGACCTGAGATTTAATTTCAACCCAAGCGTCGTCCACAGTTCGATTCAACAGCGGTGCCCCAATGACCTTTCGAGAGGTTATGGGATAGGTGAGGTGAGGTGAAGCCGTCCACAAATCTGAACCGATGGCTAGGTAGTCGTTATGCCACTGTATTGTTTATAAGGGTGGGGATACCTGCAGTCTGTTGAGACTGGAGAAGTCACTTCGATGAGTGATGAAACGTTTATCTTAATAAACGTTGTGTCCAGATGAACTGATTCACCTTTCTGTGATTTCCTTACCTTTATTATTGAGCATGCATAAAGGCTAACTTGAATATGTTTCACTCAACCCGTATTTACATATTTTAAGTTATTTCCAATAAACTGTCCTTGATTGTTGTGTTGTGGGCATTTGCTGGTGAGTCATTATGCATTTGTCTCTTTGCACCAGGCCTACTGTCAGACGTGTACATGGACGTGTTGATATTTTCATGATACACACTTTATTTGTGTATATAATTTGTGTCCCAGGTACAGAAAACTAGCATTGAAATGGCATCCAGACAAGAACCCCGACAACAAGGACGAAGCAGAGAGAAGGTTTAAAGAGCTGTCAGAGGCATATGAGGTGCTCTCAGATGGTAAGCTGGGTTTTTTCAGATGTATTTATGCACGTATGTATAGATGCGTCTCTAAATGAGCTTTTATTGAAAGTTTATCTGTTAATTTGAGGTATTAAGACAAGAAAGACCTGTTATCTTTTTTTTAAAGATAAGTGAGATCTTGCACTTGCTGTTTGACATCGTTTGTCCAAAACAAAAGTGTAAGCTACCTAAGTCACGTTTCTGTTATTACCAGATAATAAGTCTATGCCCATATCCAGATTATCTGTCTGCCAGTAAAGTCGGCACAGTGTTTTATAATCGACGTGTAGGTGGGGTGGCTCACGAGAGGGCTGGGATGTCTTATCTTGTTCATTGCAGTTGCACATTGCTCCCCCAGCAGCGATGGCTAGAAATGGGGCATTAATCATCTGCCCTCATGTGGCGCAATATCAAGATTGTTTGTGCCTTTGGATATATGGAAACTGAACATTAACTCATCGTTAAAGGTCTTAATTTACAAACCTCTTGTGAACTGGGGTTCGGGTTGTAATTTCATATTGCCCGTAGTCTTCAGAGGGTTGTCAGTGTGCCGTGTGGTGAAATGGGAATGAGCCCAGACTTCCTCTGATTGTTTAACGGAAGCTTTGATAAGGGTTCAGCATTCACATAAAGTTCCCATGGAACAGCTTTCAGAGCATGGCAGTCTTCCGCAAACTGATGTATATCTAAGTGAAATGAAACAGCCTGGTGGGGTTTTGCGAAGGAAGGGAGTTTGTTTTGACTAACAGCCAATAACCGCCGGGCATTTTTAGAATAATGTGGACATCGATATGCTATCGACTAGTTTCAATTGGACGGTTCAAGGTCACCCGTCTTCTCTCATTCCCACTCTCATTCACTGGATATATTTTAAGTGTATGTTCGCAGGTTCAAGGTGATGTCTCTAAAAACTTGTCAGGTAGATGAGACCATGGCTCTTATAAATGCAAAAATTAAGACTTTTTTTTTGTGAATTTCTACAACTGAGTTTTGAATAAATGTAAATTAAGTGCAGATAAAAGGGGTAACAAGAATGGAGGGGTGTGTGTGTATATATATGTGTGTGTGTGTGGGTGGGTGTGTGTGTGTATATATATATATATATATCGTGGGACCTCTTAAGTGTTCAGACAGAATTGGAGAAGTGGTTGATCAATTTATCTGAATCTAGTACATGCTTCAATTAATTAAATGAACACATCTGGTACGTTTGGGCTATGAAAGCACTGTAAAAGATTTTCACAATGAACATGGAGATACACTGTTGTTGACTGATGTAGACAAATATCGTGGGGAAGTTTTTGTGTTTCAAAAGCTGCACAGACTTTTTAATAGCTGAAATGTCTTCCTGCTCATCTGCTGTGACTCTCTATAATTCCTTATTGAACTTCCTGTTTTCCTCCTCAGATAACAAGAGGGATACGTATGACCGATACGGCAAAGAAGGCCTTTCAGGAGGCGGAGGAGGTAATAAAAAAATGAACTTGAAAAATAACCAGTGACTTTATATTGATGGTGTAGTCACAGTTGTTAGACGGTCAGTGCCCAGCTGGACATTTGAGCTTTTTCAGGCATCACATGCAGCTCTTAAATTATGGAAAATTGATTTTACCATTTCTGTCTTTTTTACCTAGTTTGACAAAAGGTCAGGAAATGTATTGGTAGCTGCGGTTGTTCTGACCCAGTACACCCAAGAAAGAGGAGGCTAAAATGTATTTTAAAGTAGCCGTGAATCCATTTTATTTAATGTACTGTGTGACATGTTGGTATAGATATTCTTCACATATAAATGTAGTAGCTTTGACATTGCAGTGCAGTAGCTGGATAACGTCATAATGTTCACCATCCCAGACTCTTCAAACCCATCCAATAAAACCTAAAGGTCTGGGAAAGTGTATGGCATTTAGAAATGGAAAATGTGTCTGAAACCCGAATTTAGATGTTTGATTTTACCTTTTAACTTTGGCTTAAAAAACCATTTTACTGGTGCCTCTGGCACTGCTTTCTGCAACCGCACCATTGTTAGAGAAAGTTTAAATAATTCAACATAGCAGGACAACATTCAGCACGTCATGTAACTCCCTCATAGGGCTTGTGTTGACAGCTGTATCTGTAATCTTATACACTGAACCTGTTTTTGTTATTCTTAACCTTTTTTCTGTCCTTTTCAGGCCATTATCACAATGGCGATCACTTTGGTGGAGGCTTCACATTCCGTAATCCAGAGGATGTGTTCAGGGAATTCTTTGGCGGCAGAGATCCATTCGCAGATTTCTTCGGTAAGGCCCTCTTGTCTCAGCAAGAAAGCAGTGCCCCTTGAGTGGTTACTGGGAATTCACTTTGTCCTAAAGTAGAAAACCAGGAGAAAAGCTAAAAAGGATGAGGATTTCACAATGCATTTTTACCCCACTACCTCTGCACACAACTCGTCATAGCTTTATCTGACTTTATATTCGTCCATGCTCGACTAGAAGTGCAAACAGTGTGGCGGCCTTTTCATCTGGTCAAGAATTGTGGAAAAAAATCTGTGACCTGGTTTTTATACTCATCAGGGAAATGGAGAAACAGAGGGAACATGGCCAACAGTCCCTTGCTGTTTGCTTAATTTAAATCTTAACGGTAGCGGCGCCATTTCCTAATTAGTTTTTCTATTAGATAGTATATGCTCCACTGCCCTGAGGACACGTTAAAAACCCAGAAAGCCTTTTTATAAAGCCTGGTGCAGATCCCTAAACCAACCCACAGTAGATCTGACTCACTCAGCCCTGTTCAGCACACAGACATCGGCCACACAGTGTTGCATGAAGGATGATACTACTGACCATCTCTGCTAAACACTGACCATCACTTCATCCAGCATTCAGTTGCCACCTACTGTACGGTTTAGACCTCTTAAAGAAGAGCAGTACTTTTGTTAAAATATGGCCCTCGATTGGATTTGTTGCAGAAGAGTTCCCAGTTCTGAAGGTCACTAGCTGGTGGGTGTGATGTCTACAGAGGGAATGCTGTTTTATTGCTGGCTGCTGTAGTAGCTGGCTGACCACTGCCTGCTTATTAGAGGTAAAGACAATGGGGTCTTGTCACATGGCGCCTAATGGCCGATTGTCAAACACACACACACACACACGCACACACACAGTTGTATTGAGAACAGTATTGTAATAGGAGTTCATTGCCTGGCTCAGTGGTGTGGAAAAGGCTGTCGGGGTACAGCCAATGGTCGATTGGAAGGCATGTGCAGTTCACCTCATGTAGCTCTAAATATGGAGTCCAGACGCAGACGGAGGACGGATATGAGCACCTACATCACTCAACTGGAATGCTTTCAAAAATAGCTTCCATATTAAAACAAGAGCTGTTGTAATAACGCCAAGCGTGTGTGTCCATGTGTCATAGCACATGTACAGTGCGGGGGAGATGTGAGCAGTTATGTGTGTGTGGATTTGTATTTGTTTGTCTTAGACGTTCTTTGAAAAAACTGCAACACAAGAACATCGGTGAATGCGCATGATGATTTGGAAAATGGTCGCACTCCTTTAACCCTGCTGAGTGTTTGAATTCAGACGGGACATTTACTGGATTTGAAGATGTATTGAGTAAACTAACTCAGATGTGTTAATATTGCATTCTGTAGTGTAGGGCAGCTGGTGGGAAAGCATCGTTGCTGTTTATCTTATTCAGTAAACAGTAACAGACAAAAGTAAGAGTTCCTGATTTATGAAGCTGTCAGTAGTATATGGTAGTATCAGAATTACAAGGAGGACTAAGCTCAAGTTCTATTTTGACCTGCCAACTGGTTTCCTCCATACAGATACGAGATCCAGGGTCTTGTTTGAGAGGCGCTAGCATGCAACTGGCTTTGTGCACTTAAAACATCCATTGCATCAAGTATTTTTTTCAAATTCATAACAAAGGCCTCCATGTAAAGATAAATATTCTGCAAGGCTAGCTGCAAATGTTTGAATACCCTTCTGGCAGGTTGGTATTGAAACATGAGTTCAGTATTGGGGATGTTTTTCCCATCTGTATCTGGAGGTTTTCTACAGTATCTTCATTAACTATCCTATAGTGTAGCTTACAGGATAATTAGTTAGATGATATCCAAACGAAATACATCCATCCGAAAACAGTTTTTATTGCAATGGAAGAACAGCCGAGTACATGTATTGAAACAAAGAAAACAAGACTGTCTGTCCACACAGCGGACACATTTGCATGAATGGGGGGTGGAATCCTGGCAGGGGTGAATTTTGGGCATGACACCCAGTCTAGTTGGTTCACTAACCTGCTAGCATATGTAGCACTGAATACACTGATTAACATCGCGTTATTTCCAAATATGTGAACAAAGGTAAAACTATCCATTCCAATACATTTTTGCCTCAGTGCCAAATGTGCGCGTTGCTTTGTTTGTAATTGGATCGCCTAAAAAAACGACCATGTGAAGCTTCACTGTCAACAGTCATGTGATCTGTAGTGTAATTCACTTGGAAGTGTAAACAAGGGACCGCTTGTGGCTGCCTTCAATATACATTATTTGTCTCGGGCTTCAATTTGATCTTATTGACTCAGTTTAGAACGAATATTTGGGCATTCGTTTGGAAAATGCACTGAATGGCTGAAACTTGGGGGGGGGGGGGGTATTTCAGGACAGCCTTAGTATTCTAAAGCTCCCTTTTTGCTTGTCTTTGCCGTTCTTGGCATGTAAGTGTAAAAAGTGAGAGTTAAGATGTATTGTAAAAGCCCACTGGAGTCTCCAGCCGCCGTTCTGCCCCGAGGCCTGTCCAGTGAGGGGCTGTGGACACCAGCTGCCTCGGTCGATCTGTCATTCTCCTCACAGACCGGGGAGGTTATGTTGCTGAGACAAATACAGTCGTGCTGTAAGGAGGGCTTAAAGGTCCTGGAAGGAGCACCACGTGGTCTTTCCTCTCTCCCCAACTCGTCTAAAAAGGGTCCTTTAAAAAAAAAAATCATTTCTGGAAGAGGCTGAACACATGGACGAGCCAGAAGTGAAATGGACTGTAGACATGCAAATCAAACCACTGACTTCTTCAGGTTTTCAGTCTCGGTCACAGTCTTTGGCTGTGTTACTGTCAGGTTTCTAAAAGAGATGAGCTGCGGGCTGTAATGTCATTCCTCAAGTCAACGGACACTAATGCAGCTACTGCCGTGCTCCAGGTCTTAGTAGTATTTTAAGCTTTCTATCAAAGGGGAGAGAGACAGCTCTTTCATTTCCTGCCACACACAAGGTTCAGAGAAGATGTTATGGGAGTCTTTATTTGGCCGTACAGCGGCAGCGATCCAGCCGTGTGCTGCTGGGATGACCTAGATTGGCAGCGTGCAATTAGTAGCGTGTCCACAGGGTTTTAAGTGAGACGTGTGGCAGCTTTTTTTTTTTTATTTCCCCCCCAATTGTATCCAGCCAATTACCCCACTCTTCCCAGCCGTCCCAGTCACTGCTGCACCTCCTCTGCCGAGCCGAGGAGGGCTGCAGACCACATGCTTCCTCTGATACATGTGGAGTCGTCAGCTGCTTCTTTTCACCGGACAGTGAAGAGTTTCACCAGGGGGATGTAGTGCATGGGAGGATCACGCTATTCCCTCCACCCCTGAGCAGGCTCCCCGACCGACCAGGGGAGGCGCTAGTGCAGCGGCCAGGACACATACCAACATCCGGCGTCCCACCTGCCGACACGGCCAATTGTGTCTGTAGGAACGCCTGACCAAGCCGGAGGTAACACGGGGATTTGAACCGGCGATCCCCATGTCGGTAGGCAATTGACTAAACCGCTACGCTACGCGAACGCCCTGGTGTGGCAGCTATTTTGAAAGAAAACAGTCAAGATTGGTCCAGAAATTCAGTGCTTTGTTTTACTGTTAAATTTATTTTTTCAGGAGCTTTTGAGTTTGTCTTTGCAGGCCTGTCATGATATGAAAGATGTGTTTACAATGCAATATGAAATTGATTTGACTGTTTTTTTAATGAAGGATGTCAGGTACTAACTGAGGAATTGATGTTTGTCCTTCTCACAGCTGATGACCCTTTTGAGGATTTCTTTGGTGGGGGTCGTAATCGCCAGCGGAGCCGAAGCAGAAACGGGGGGCCATTCCTCCCCAGTTTTGGGGGTTTCCCAGGGTTCGGGGCGGGGTTCTCAGGGTTTGATTCAGGTACATACTCGATCACTTGTGCATATATTGCACAGATGTTTTTTTATTCATATTATTATTACATTATTATACTTGTAGCCCCCCTTCCCATCCACCCCTGTATGTCTGTCATGTTTATCTGTTGTCTTGTTTCACCCTGTTCATTGTAAAGCGACTTTGAGTATTAGAAAAGTGCTATATAAGTTTAATTTATTATTATTATTACAGCTACTAGTGCTGTTGCTCACTGTTTGCTTTTAAGCCCCATCACTGCCTACCACCAGGACACAGACTCGCACCCAACACGTGTCCATGTCTGTTACTGCTATGCCTTTGCCATCATCCTCTATCCTCTCCTTTTCTGTGTCTGCTTGTCTGTCTCTCCCTTGTCTTGCTTATGAGCCACTAAACTTTTAGGAAAGTACAGGAGATAAATCATTACATTTAGTAGTTACTAAGCCCCAGATTTGTAAGGAGGCGGGGGTTGTTTGACTTTTATCGACTAGATGAATTACTTGTGCCACGGTTGCAGTGTCTGTACTACCACACAGGAGGATGCCAGTCTTCAAATGACTTTCTGTTCTCCCCACAGGCTTTACCTCATTTGGACAGATGGGCGGAGGGGGCTTCGCCTCCTTCTCCTCATCATCCTTCGGTGGCGGGGGAGGAGGGATGGGTAATTTCCGATCCGTCTCAACCTCCACCAAGTTCATCAACGGCAGAAAAATCACCACAAAACGGTGAGTCAATGTCAGGGTCACCGGGCCCCCGGCAAGCCCTCACTCCTGCCAAAGCCCGATGTGTTTTGCCTAAACGGCGTTTCGTGTTTTCTCTTTTTGTCCACTAGGATTGTGGAGAACGGCCAGGAGCGGGTTGAGGTAGAGGAGGATGGTCAGTTAAAATCTCTAACCGTCAATGGTAAGGAGCAGCTCCTAAGACTGGATAACAAGTAATTATTTCAGCACAACATTCGAGGCAGCGTTCAGTTTTCACTCCTGGAAAAAAAAAAGTCAAACTTGCCTGAATGGCACCATGTGGCCGGCGGTGGTTTGTCTCTCTCTCGCTCTCTCTCTCTCTCTCCCTCTCTCTCCATTTCCTCCTGGTGATATTCGCACCTCATTCCCGGAGAAAGAATTAATTTTTGTTTCCGCTTAGCAAAAAGGGGGGGCGAGAGATGCACAAAATACTTGTATTTATTTAGGATTACCTTTTTGTTTTTTTGGGACCATCTTCCTAAGACCAGAGTGTTTTTGTTTTATTTTTAAATGTACCTACTACTTCTGTCATTCATACGAGGTGGTTATAATTTTTTCATTTTTAGATGTAGGAGGAAATCCAAGAAGTTCTACATCTGAGCTCAGCATGTCATACTTGCTTTTTCATTTGACCAATTTAACCAAGTGAATGATAGAAACTTAACCCTTCTGCCCTAATGTCTTTTAACTTGAATTACACCTTGCTAACCTGTTACCTGTGTTCATCTTCATGCCTGTACAAAAATGAATGATTTAGCTGATTGATTAATAAATTGATACTATTAATGTGCATTTAAATTGCTTTCGTATTTGTTCATATATTTGTTTGGATTACCACAGCGTGTTTCTGTTCATTTCTGCATGTTTGCTAATGCCAGAGGGCTGCTTGTATTTCACTGTAATTGTTCCACCTGCTCAAACCATAATCCCAGAACACAGACAGGACGTTGTTATTGGACAACTGGGGGATTTTATGTACTTTGTGTAAAAAAGAAAAAAGGCAACTAGGTTCCAGATTTGGTCAATAAACTTGAGTTTGTCTTTGTGGGAGGGCTGTCAGTCACACGGTGTCTGTGTGGTGTTTCTGTTGGCTCAGCCCACACTCCTCGGATCTGCAAGGTGTGTGTGTGTGTGTTTGCCTGTTCACACTTAAAACCTGCTTCACAAAACCACGAGAAAGAATCTGCGGCGGCTGCTTTTTCTAGTGAACGCACCACCCATCACATCACTCACAGTGTGCATTATTTTAACCTACTAATATCTCAGTCTCACTTTAGTTGACCAGGATCATGTAACCTTTTTTCATATCCTTTTGTTTTTATAAATGCACTACAATGTGCCGCAAAACCAGTATGCAGTGTTACTTTGAAATGAAGAAACATACTTTTGAATGTGTATTTATAGCAAATGTGTGCATGTATATATTTACATTCTGAAATGACTTCTTACTGCAAGGTAGGTAGGTGTGTTTACCTCCTAATGGCTCACACATAGCAAGCAGGTAAACCAGTCTGTCTCCAGAGCTATAGGTCTCTTATGCTGTCCCTCCCATCTGGAAATACTATCATGGTCTTGTAAAAGTGCTGATGGTGCATCTTCTTGAAGACGTCCCAGGACACATACCCTGACCTCTCTTTAGATTGACTATCTCGGGAACTCAAATCAATCAAATCTGTTTTCGAGTTCCCGAGATAGTCAATCAAATTTTCGAAATTAAACGGATTCAAACGTGCACGGTGAGTAAAGTCTGCAGCAGCGCTAAAACTGGTCCCTCCATTTGGAAACCACCAGTACTCGGGGGGGGGGGGGGGGCTGATTGTATTTGGTTTTGCAGCAAATCTCTAGAGACGGGAGAATCGCTTCAGACCGAAAATAGTTACTGATGGTATCTGGCAGGGCAGATGACTGTGGTCTCAGTTAATTGTGTTTGTGTGTGTGTGTGGGGGGGTGGGGGGTGGAGAGAAAAGTACGCATGTGTGTGCGTGCACGGTCGCCGGTCCTGTGGAATGCGCCGCGGGCTGGTTTATTTACATAAGCCGCATTTTTCACTGAGACGAGTCGGGAGTGGGAGCGGAGCCGCCAGGGTTGAGCAAGAAGAAGCGGGGCGGGATGTGCATGTTTGAACACCTCCCTCGCAACGCGGCCGTGGTGCTCGGGGCCGCAGGGACGTTACACGGCTTAACGACTTGTAAACTCTGTTGTGGCCCGTGTTCGGTGGGATACGCAGCAGATACTGCGTGTCTTTCGTAGTACTCTTGAGGGCAGCCATCTTCCCCCCCCCCCCTGCTGGTGCGGCGTCTTTTTCTGATGGGGGTGGGGGTGGGCTGTTGCTAGGTGACACGGCAGCCTTGTCCTTACAGGCTGATATGGTTGGGTGACCTCTCTTTCTTTCCCTCTCTCGTCTCTTTCAGTCTGCGCGTCACTCCAGCCGTTTCCTCATATGGACTCCGGACGACGTCCGGACACTCGGATCCGGCCGTTGTCCGGAGTTGCTCTTCCACACACATCTAGAGCTAATTAACCCAAGAGGATTAAGTCCGTATCAGACGCGCGCTCACCTGTTGGAAACAGGCGCCAGCCCCGCTTAAATCAAACGGGAGTGACGAAGATGACGGACGCGGAGGCTACCGACTCATCCGTAATGATGACTGGTTTTGTGTTGACATCAATACACGCACTTTGGACGCATCCGCAATATCAACGGGTGGGGGTGGGGGTGACGGGCACGGTACCGCACCATTCGCACGATAGACACGTCATCAACGCGCCCACTGGCTCGCTGTGTACTCCGGACAATGACCTGCTCTATTCTCACTCACATGGGCTCAGTCGGACGTTTTTGTGCTCGGGAGCGGGGTGGGTTCAGTCCGTTAATTCGATAAGTCTCTCTCTCTCTCTCTCTCTCTCTCTCTTTCTCTCTCTCTCTCCCTTTCTCTCTCTCTCTCCCTCACTCTCTCGCTCTCTCATCGTCTTGCCCGAGCAGCAGAAACCCAGTACATCATAAGGATCGGACGTGAAGAGCGTTCACCTGGAAATGCTAAATATACACAAACGTTAGTAATTGGTATTTATTGAAACGCAGTACGATAACCTACACATCATCCTCGCTTTAATATTAAGATCTAACGGTTTTTTTATGTCCGCCTCTGTAATCTCTAGTATGCTGTTTGAACGAAGTCACCTGACCACGAGGAGGCAGCGAGTCAAGCTGATTTGCAGCAGTCTCGTGGGCAATTCTGCGTCATGCATCGTTTAAAATAGTACTGTAGCCCCCTCTGCTGGATGAGAACGGAACTTAAAATGTTTTCGTTAAAATTCGAAAATTGGCACGATCTGCACCCACGTCCACTAGATGACACTGTTTCAGTACAAAAGCAGACACGGCGTGATGGCAAAATGATAATTTCTCTTCCAGACACCGACTGATGCTCGTCACGTTAGATGCAGACGGAGCAGCCCACATGGTGTCGGATAAATATTTGTTGTGTCATAAAATAAAAACAACAAATCCATCCATCTGCATATCTGAGCAGCGCTGCTATCTTATTTGTCCCCATCTGTCAAAAATAAAGTGGGTCATGAAATAACCCTCCTTTAATATGGGGTAGTCCTCGCAAAGCCCACGTTTAAGGATTTGTTCTAACAAAATTCAAATACTCTTGTAGGCTCAACATTGTCCTTTCATTTTCTGTTAGGGGACACCTATCCATGCCCATCCATTGTCAAACAGTACCGTCACACGGGCCTCTGTGAATCATAAGCATTGGCTTGTTGCTGGCCGTAAATGACATTCGGCATTTGATACCTTATCTAATGTGCCTGTGTCTATGCTACAGCATTGTCTGAAGCTTCCTTTGGCCCCTGCCTACCTTATGGGTGATGAGAAAGATAAGCTGCCAGCTTTTCTCGTGCTGTGTCTGAACAAGGACACAGACACTATCTCTCTGTGCTTGGCAGCAGTGTCATATCGGCACAACGCTGCCTGCTGCAGAGGTTTTTAATGGTGGGGGGTGGGGTGAGGGGCAGTGTGTTGTCATCTCGGGTGAACCATCTCAACAGTAGTTTTTCCTTCAGGATCCATCAATACGCTTCTGAACCACCAGGCTGTTTTGTAGTGACAGATTTTTATACTGCCTGTGTTTTATTCCTTCTTACTGGGTCTAATAGCCCAGAGCAGAGAACAGAACAGAGTGCATTTGTATTGTGTGCATTAACACACAAATCATGTGCGTGTTACCTATACACACACACACACACACGTGTTCCTGTGCACAGGTCCAAATGGCCTTCATAGGTGCTGCACGGTGGTTGTGGGTCTGAAGACAAATGACAAGGCATTTCTCAAGACAACAGTCGTAAATGAAAGCGCTCAGGAAACTTGAATGTTTGATTGCCTGCTCTGGTTTTCAAATGAGGCCTCCTTTACGAGCATTAAAGGATCATTATCATCGCCGCACTTTGATTTCATGTTGTTGAAATTAATTGATAATGGATTATACATCTTGATGCGGGGGGAGGATGAGTCTTATCACCCAGGTAACCGGCTCCTAAGACACAAATATTGATCTGGTGGAGGAGAGATGCTGTGCAACAAAGACAGCAACCTCGGACCGGCTCCGTACAGCTCTGTTTCCCCCTCTGCTGGACTCCATAGGCTCACCCGACATCTTCCACAAGGGGAGCAAGGGTGCGTTTGAATTGGTTGCTTTTCAAAGCTGGACGGAGACAAGGGAAGGCCAGTCTCCAAGTCCGCTGGGACCTGCCCTCTCCCCGCTGTGTGACTTCTCTGTTATAGAAGATGGATGCCGGCTAGTGATTGTCAGCTGTGAACCTGATTTACAAACCCCGCAAAAGGAGCCGAGAGCCCACAGCAACAGCAACATAAATCTTCATTGGACAACAAGACAGTCAGTCAAAGTATGGCCTCACCACGTCTTATTCGGCGCTTTCACCCCCAGTGACAAAATAAACCCCATGTTCTTTATGTGTGAAACTCCAATATGCTTGCGAGCCACTTCTGACAAACAAATGGACCGGGGTCAAAATGGCTGACCTGTGGTAATAAAAACGCCCTTTCGGAGAGTATTGAACCCAGTGATATGTGACACGCAGGCCAAGATAAAACGCCGCCGCGCTGCAATGAAATCCCAACTTTGCATGTGGTTTATGCAATCAAAACCAGTGATTTATGGGACTGTGACGCGCTTTATTTCATATTCAAAGAAGCCGTTTTAAGATCGCTCCCGGTCCCAACAGGTATACAGCTGCTTTGTCGAGCGAACCTGCCTATACGTCGCCTCTAATGACTTGTGATTTGTCTAAGGCCGTGTGGCTATTACAGACACTATGGAGGAGACATTCAGAGCCGTTGCAGATCTCCTCTCAAATGAGACCAGGTTCTGCACGGGGAAGCATCTGGTCCTCTTTTCTTCTCCTCTTCACCGCTTTAATTACACAACACAATGGCAATGAGATCTGCCTGTAATCTCCCAGCATAATAAGTCCCCCCCTCTCCCCTTATACCCTGCCTGCCACTAATTCAATATAAATGTAAATTACCTTGAGAAAAGAAAAACCAAATCTCATTTTATTTACATGACTAATCACAATAAAGTCGGGCACATGAAATATGAATGAAATATACGGTCGGCGCTTGAAAGGATGGCGGGGGCCACGCCTGCCCTTGGGACTCTTTGAACTTCTCCTTGTTTTATGTCCTCTTTGTCGTCTCGCGCTCGTGGCATCAGTGTACCATCTTGTACTCGAGTGCTCAACTCGCTGTAAAACATGGACGAGTCTTTTTTCTCTCCTTTGATTGTGTTCACAGTACCAAAGGCACCGCTATGTTTCGCTTTCCGCTCGCCCTCTTTTGCAACGCAACACGCGCACACACACACACCCTCTTTTACAATATACACACACCCTCTTTTACAATACACACACATACACACACACACACACACCCTTTTGTAATACACACACACATACCCTCTTTTGCAACACACACACAGGTGTGTGTGTGTGTGTGTGTATTGCAAAAAGATGATGTGTATGTTTGTTGCAAAAGAGGGTGAGGACACACATTCCATATCAGGCAAAATTAGAGGTCTCAGTTTCACCTGTGGTCATCCTATAATGGCAGCACACATACGTATGAGAAAACTTCACACACACACACACACACACAAATCTTGTTGGTACCCTTAGCTCATTGAGACAATGCTTGATTCCTCCTGAAGAGTGATGAAATGAAAAGCTATTTTGTCGTGCATCCTTGCATGCCTTTGGTATGTCACAGAATAAAGCACAGAGGCCGTGTAAAGAGATGAATTATTCTACAAAGATATTCTAAACTGGCCTGGACACATTTGTTGGTACCCCTTAGAAAAGATAATTGGATTATAGTGACATTTCAAACTAATTACTTTCTTTAATCAGTATCACACATACATCTCCAACTGTGTAATCAGTCATCCAGCCTATTTAAATGTAGAGAAGTTGTCACTGTGCTGTTTGGTATCATTGTGTGCAGCACACCAAACATGGACCAGAGAAAGCGAAGGACAGAGTTGTCTGAGGAGATCAGAATGAAAACAAGAGACAAGCATGGTAGAGGTGAAGGCTACAAGACCAGCTCCAAGCAGTGTGAAGTTCCTGTGACAACAGCTACAAATGATACTAAGATGTTCAAGGTCCATGGAACTGTAGCCAGCCTCCCCGGGCTTGGCCGCAAGAGGAAAATCAACCCCAGATTGAACAAGAGGATACACGCTGGACTCCAAGGTGAAGGCGCATCCGTTTCTGATTGCACCATCCGTCGCTTTTTGAGTGAAAGTGGGCTCCAAGGTGAAGACCCAGGAGGACTCCACTTTTGAAAGAAAACCATAAAAAAGCCAGACTGGAACTTGTTAAAAAGCATTATTGACAAGTTACAATCCTTCTGGAAGAATGTCCTTTGGACAGATGGGTCAAAACTGGAGCTTTGTGGCAAGTTACGTCAGCTCTATGTTCACAGACGGGAAAAAATAAAGCTTTCAAAGAAAAGAGCACCATACCTACAGTGAAACGTGGAGGAGGCTCGGTTATGTTTTGGCGCTGCTTTGCTGCTCCTGGCACAGGGCGCCTTGAATCTGTGCAGGGCACAATGAACTCTCAACACTATCAAGGCCTTCTGGAGTGAAATGTACTGCCCAGTGTCAGAAAGCTCGGTCTCAGTTGCAGGCCATGGGTCCTCCAACAGGACAATGACCCGAAACACACAGCTAAAAGCACTCAAGAATGGATAAGATGGACCATTCTCAAGTGGCCCTTTATGACTCTGCTCTGAATCCTATCGAACATCGATGGAAAGCTGAAACTTGCAGTCTGGAGAAAGCACCCATCACACTTGAGACCGCTAGACTTGAGACCGCTGCAGCAGTTTGCTCAGGGAGAGTGAGCCAAAATACATGTTGCCAGGTGCAGAAGTCTCACCGAGAGCCACAGAAAGCGTTTGATAGCAGTGACTACCTCGAAAGGTTTTTGACAATGCCATTTGTTTTATCATTTACAATATCATATTGAATAAAAAAATCAAATGCAAAGTCTGATTTCTATTAAATATGGAATAAACAATGGTGGGTACCAATTACTTTTGTCAGTTTGAAGTTATTTTGTGCATTCTTCATTTTTTTGTGGAGGGGTACCAACAAATTTGAGCACTTCTGTGTGTGTGTGTGTGTCTCTGTGGATAAATAGACTCGCTAGCCCTTGGCTAATGGGTCGGACCCTTTAGTTGATTGGTTAACGTAGTCGCTTGTGATGCGGGAGACCTGTGTTTACGGCCTAGCTGCGGCGGTTCCCGGCTGCTTCCTGGACCGCGTCCCGGCTGTGACGGTTCCCTCCATCGGATGCGCTTCCCAAAGGAGGGGGGTAGTGTAATGTACAGGAATAAGTAGACACGTTAGCCCTTCGCTAACAGTACGGATATTTTAGTAGACTAGTAGAATTCGCTTCTCTCTCTCTCTCAATATATATATGTAACTGTTAAAAGTAGCACTAAATGGGTCCGCGGTGGTGTAGCGGTCTAAGCATCGGCTTGGTGTCGATGCAGTTGCCCACTGGGGACTGGGGTTCGCGCCCCGGTCTCGTCAGATCCGACTATGGCCGGACTCGATGAAGCAGCAGTCATTGGCAACGCTGTCTTCGGGAGGGGGGCGGAATCGGCTTGTGTTCGTCACGTGAATGCGTCTCTGTGTGTGTCGGGAAAAAACAGTGGTTCGGCCTGGAGTCGCCTTGTCACAAAAGTGGGGAGGCGGTCTCTTTCGAGACTGCCGGCCGGAGAGATGCAGTTGGCGAACGCATGCAGTACGAGGGTGGGTGTTTGAATTAAAATAGGGATCGATTGGCCACTAAATTGGGAGAAAAAAGGGAAAAATCAGAAATAAATAATAAAAAAAAAGTAGCACTAAATAAAATTAAAGAAAAAAGAACACAGACTATTAAACATGCTGTACTTTTTATGATCAACGATGTAGGTACAACGAAATCTTGGTAATTAAAATGAATGTTTTTACTATTACACACCATGTAAAAAAAAAATCTATGGTTCAGTCTACTATATGAAAATGTCTTATGATGATCTGTAGGTATTTTTTTGTCGAAAAAACAGATTTCTGTACAAAAACGCTCTCTTTTGCACCTCCTTCAAGTTCAGCAGCACGTGATGGTGATGACGGTAATGAATACGGTGACCAAACCACAGATGACAATGGCAACTCCGAAAACCAACTCTTCTTAAATAGGATAGGTGTACGGATCGGAGGGTATAAACCGATCTAGGTGAGATGAGAACTCAGAGTGAGGTCATTCGGCTGGCACAAAGACTCAGGCAGTGCAGCGAATTGGGGGGGGGGGCAGCCAGTCGGCTATGGGTCCGACTCGTTAGCCAAGGCCTTGCGGGTCTATTTATCCGTGTACGTTACAATAGTTTAACTCCGGATTAAGTTAAGACAAGGTCGACGTGTACACGGACACTTTCCAGGGGAAAAGACAAAGATGTGAAGTGGAAGCTTACTCTCGGTATAAACAGCAGCGTGTTTTAAGCGAAGCGTTAACGCCTCAAATCATACATCATTTTAAAGCTCCCATGGAAAGAAATGAAATGTATTTTCATTCTTCTTTCCTCTGCACTTACTTAACATCTGTGTAACGCTATGCCATAGACATTTACAAATAAACATTTCATTTCATGTTTGTGTTTGAGAATACCGTAGGAGGAGGAATACAAGGATTTCTTTCATTTACGTCATCCTGCACTCGTGGGCGTTCACCAACACACATGTCCAACGAATGCATGAGAGCGAGCTTTAGAAAGACGGGTGAAACTAGCCAATAGCAATATCGAGATCCACATTCTTCTAAAAATGCCGGGTTGTCAATCAAATCAACCTCCCTCCCCTAACAAATGTCCACCTGACCTGGTGTTTCGTTCAGATAGACGTATGTCCAGCCGCGGAAGTTCGCCGTCCTCAAATGCCATTCCATGGGACCTTTACCAATGATTGCAGCAAGGTCCCAGGAAATGAAGATTCAAAGGGGCGGTACCCGTCACATGATTGACGGATGAAACACAGCGGATGAACCACAATTTAACCTTAACCACAACCTAACCTTTAACCCTAACCTTAAATTTGGATACCCGGTTGCATGCTGCTGTCCAGAAAGAAGGTCTTTAACATTATTCCCTAGTTATAGTAATACAGGGGTGTGTGCCCAATGCTTTTTTCCCCAGGGTACTGGGAACCCTATCCTGAAAACCTAACCAATCAGCCAGCGGGTACCGCCCCTCTGCATCTTTGTGGGATTTAGTGACAACTGCATGTGCACATACTATTAAACCGCAATCATAATTTCTATCCCTGCACCAACCCCCCACCCCCCCCCCCCACCCATCTCTGCTCCTCACCAGACGCCGCTGCTGGAGACAGCCTGGAGGAGGAGTTCTGTCGCCGCAGACCGAGCGCCCTTCCCAGCATCCCCCTCCACCAGCGCTACCTGAGGAACACCCCGCAGAACAACCCCCCTGAGACGGAGGAGGAGGAACAGCATGGTCTGGGACTAACGAGAGGTCTGCCCAAAATATCAGCCAACACCCCCCCCCCAAAAAAACCCCACACAGACACAAACACACACATCACAGTGGAGCTGATTAATGAATGGCAGGCAGGGCCTAGCTTAAGGAGTACAGAGTCTTGCTAACAGCGGGCTAATCATCTGCCTTTATGTCAGACGACCGCACAAAGGACGGTGATGACAAAAACACACCGGAATTGATTGGCAGGTGTAAACACGAGGATGGAGGTGTTCATTAGGGAGCTGTGTTCTACTCCGCCGTAATGACTGGAGGTCAAAGTTCAAACCTCTGTTTTCTGCCAGGGGGTCAGGAGGTTGCACACAATAGCTGAGCAATTACCCACAACACTTATACGCTGAATGTTTTATAATGACGGCCTTGGTTAAGTGTGGGTTCATTTATTGTTGCTGCACCTTTTTCTTGATGGTTATGGTGTCAGTACAAAAGGACGTCCTTCTTATTTGCTCCTTGAGGTAATGAGACAAGTTAATCAGATATGGGTCCCTGTTTTAGCAAGTGTAACATTTTGAGTTGCTGAGTCGCGAGATGCTATTTCTGCCTAAAATAAATATGAGTTGACCTGCTGAACATCAGAGTACTACCAAACATAGATGATTTCTCTGGTCTTCTTTTCCTCCGCAGGATACATGGACACCAAAAGGAAGAAACTGTGGCTAAAGGACGCAGAATCCAAAAAGAAAAGAGCTCCACGATTCGTCCCTCGATGTGGGGGAATCGGTGCCTGGTTTTAAACCTTCCCCACACCGACCATACGTGCACATACACACACATGTTGGCAGGAACACTGTCAATCATTCGTGGCATTAGTGCTTCTTAGCAAACTGTTGTAAGCCCAGCATCCCTACTGCTGCACTATATCTTCTCATGTCTATCAGCGCCACAGCGCGGAGCTTAACTCCCATCCGTCATCCCGTATGCAAGTTGCTATTCAAATTTTCATGCTCGTTCTATATGCCCCATCTTTTCTCCATCTTCCAACACATCATCTCTCATCACCCGAACGCCACAGTCTACGGAGACCATCCCTCGCTGTTGGTTTCCGAAATACATATTTAATAGTTAAGTTTCTGCTAATGTCGTGTTTATTTGTGGGGAGAACGTTTGACCCTAAGGATGTACAGTGCACATTCAGTTAACACAAAATCCTCTTTGTTATCGTAATTAATCTCCAAAGATTGGACGTTCCCACTTTTTGTTTTTGTTGTTGTTGTTGTTGTTGTTTTTAGAGAAAATGTAGAAATTGTTAGTGTTTGAAAGGGGTTAGGGGTGTGTGGAGGATCACAGAGGCTTTCTTACTCGATAGGTGAGGAAAAGGCTGCAACCAACACTTTGCAGAATACGATGATGCCGAGGATGAGTGAACGTTGAGTTTTTTGGTGGGTCGTCTTTTTGATGAGGAAGGGCAAGGAGGACATGTAAGAGGACAAGGAAAGGAAAAGCGGTATTCGTTACGGAAAAAGCGAACAACCCCTTGTCACGCCGCTCGTCACCATACATGAAAACTGACAACGGCGTTCTTGTAAGTTGGATTGATCCCTTCTGTTGGTATTCACACAAGGTGACAAGGATTAACTGCTCACAAAGTTACTGTTTTCGCTCTTTTTGTAGGTTTTTTTTCTATTGAGTGGGTTCAGAAAAACGTCTTCTTCACCTTCCATGTTGTGGTTTTAAATTATTATTATTTCTTAAATAACCCATTTGATCAAATCTGACCTAATCATTGTTAGGTTATGTTCATGCTGTGCCAGAAATGCAAGCATCAGACATGTTCATTTTTTACAAACACCTACCAATAAAAGCTTATAGTAAAACGTAGTGTTGTCACAGGTTTCCGTCTTTGTTTTGTACTGTATGTCATACAGTGAGACATGTCAAATCATAGATCACATCATAATTTGTCATATCGCATATCATTTGTCATTATAATGGATACTATAATGATGGAAAGATCCAAGCTAACCAACAAATTCCTTCAAAAAGTTAACTTAAGCTAATAAATATAATGGCACGATCAACAATATCTGAGCCAAGATGTTGACGAGAACACAAGATCTTCAATTCAGCACATCAAACAGCCTCAAATATCGCATCCTGTGAATTTTAATTAAAATACTTCTTGCTTTGAGAAACCAATGCGACCCCTTTTCCGCTCTATCTGCCCACGAAGCTGTCGGTGTATTTCTCCATACGTTAATTAAGCGGGGCGCAGTGGATCTGGTTTGGGTGAAAATTTTATTTATTTATTTTTACAGGCAGTCTGTAGGAAGCAGTGGCAGCAGTACTCTGGGTCTATTTTGAATGAGCCTGCAGTGCTCTGTATTATTCATGCAGGAGAATGCATGCACGGGACCCGGCGAGTCGTTTGGCCCGTGTTCCCATGCAAGCAGCGGTCTCCAAGGGTTTAATTAAAACGGCGTCGAGGCAGTGGCCCATCTCCCATCTCCAATCCACTGCCTTTCATTTACACTCCTCCTCCCCCTCACTGTGTCATTACTCAACTGTTTCTGACTAGGAATAACTGCTAGATCCTCCCTGGTGACTTCCGCTCAGGGGGCCGTCTGCCTCTTTAAGAGCTGGGCTGACCTACCTGTCAGCCGCGACCACTTCCTCCATCTACAATGAGGCATACTTATAACGGCTTTATAAGTGGTCACTAATAGGTAGTAACTGATTTAGCGGCGCTTTATAAATTAGTAGTGAGACGTTAAGACACACTGAAAAGACGCTTTGGGTTGCCAGGTTGGGAGCCCATATTGTATTAGTGCAAGTCTCTCCAGACGTGCGCTCAGAAACCACGTGACCAGTAAAGCTTGCCGAGTCAGTCATGTTCTCAGAAAGCAGTGTTCAAATAATGAGAGTTAAAAATTTTGTACAAACAAAAATGACACATTTTGTATGAAAACTTGTAGGGACGGTTCCTTGGACAGAGATTATGTCCCGGACTAAACTGACTTTTGTATGGAGAATCTCCATTCAGGCGGCACGGTGGCGCAGTGGTTAGCGTGGTCGACTCACAACAAGAAGGTCCTGGGTCCAAACCCCGGGGTTGTCCAATCCTGGGGGTCATTCTAGGTCGTCCTCTGTGTGGAGTTTGCATGTTCGCCCTGTGTCTGTGTGGGTTTCTTCCGGGTGCTCCGGTTTCCTCCCACCGTCCAAAGACATGTAGGTCAAGTGAATGGGCCATACTAAATTGTCCCTAGGTGTGAACGTGTCGGCCCTGTTATAATAGTCTGGCGGCATGTCCAGGCTGTCTCCCTGCCTGCTGCCCAATGACTGCTGGGATAGGCTCCAGCATCCCGCGACCCCAACTGGGATAAGCGGCTTGGATAATGGATGGAAAATGTCGTATAACGCACAGAATTGTCGACAAACTTTCACCTGCATCTACAAGCAAACGGGTGAAAAGTTTCAAGTTGTACATATCAAGTTACGTCCACAATTGATGAGTGGACGGACGGACGGAATTGTGGACGTAACTTGATATGTACAGCTTAAAACTTTTCACCCGTTTGCTGGTAGGCACAGGTGAAAGTCTGTCGACAATTTTGTGCATGTCGTTGACATCTATCCATGGTAAGACTAGCAGGCATCACAAAAAAATATGCCACTGTCAATAGCACACGCCAACAAACAGGAAACTGGTATGACCGCTGCAGTAGAAACCGGAAGTCAGTGGACTAGCTTACAGTTATGCACAGAGTCGATTGTGTCTGTAGGGACGCCCGACCAAGCCGGAGGTAACACGGGTATTCGTATTGGTAGGCAACGGACTACTGTCACGCCACCCAGACGCCCACCCCAGTTATCTTTAATAACAAAAACAAAACAGTTCTACTTCCCTTTGTCTTAGTTTAGCTTACTATGTGCTGTAGGTTGCACTGGTTTCATAGCAGGGACAATAGCTCTGCATGTCGTTACCTGTAGCAACTGCGTGTTGAATGCTGCGAGACTCCGTTCGTAGAGACCTTATTTTAGGACTAACTGCTACGTTTGAAGGTGTGTCAGAGTTAGATATCGAATTTGTC
Organism: Lampris incognitus; assembly: GCF_029633865.1. Taxonomy (NCBI): domain Eukaryota; kingdom Metazoa; phylum Chordata; class Actinopteri; order Lampriformes; family Lampridae; genus Lampris; species Lampris incognitus. The sequence continues at coordinate 28,489,536 of NC_079229.1, forward strand.
AGCGTAGGTGATACAGCCTTAGGTAGGGAACACATCAGTGTAGGTGATTGAAGGTAGCACCGCAGTAGGGATACAGCCTTAGTTGTCACAAGCCTAGCCATAGTTTTCAGTCACGTGACCGACGCGGAGCCCTGGCGGGGAAAAACAAAGTTCCAGCATGGCGGCAAACAGCGGAAACTCCGTAGAGCACCACATTAACACAGACCTGTCAGTTTTCCAGCTGTTCCAAGCAACGACTATTTGGATCACCTTACGAAAGAAGGAAAAACAAAGATATTGTAACGTGCATGGATAATTAGACACGTTAGCCCTCGGCTAACGGGTCGGACCCTTTAGTCGACTGGTTAACGTTGTCGCCCGCGGTGCAAGAGCTACGGGTTCGCGTCCCGGCTGTAGCAGTTCCCGGGCTGCCCCCCTAATTCGCTGCACTATATTAACAGACTACAAGTTTTGGGCACTTGCGATCCATATACAGCACCCGCCGCAGTATTTCAGTGTCTAAAAACAGCGAAGTCCCTGCCAAAGCTCTAATTTGGCGACGTTTACACATCTCTTGTGGAGAATCCCTCTCATTACACTGCCGCCAGGATGAACGCTTACAGAAGTACAGACAGTTACATGTGTTTTCGTTCTGGATGGGTCAATAATGCTGCCTTTTCGGAAGTGTTTTGCCCGCTAGGTGGGCGTTCCGATATGAATGTGACGTCACGTGAGAACTATGGCTTGTCCGCTGCCATGTCAAAGATTCTGCTGTTCAACATGTGCGCTCCTTGCTTCCGCCTTCCGGTCTAAGTGGTGACCTTGAGCGGTACCTTCTGCATGCTAGTGAAATTACTTAAAACACACTAAGTGTACGTAAGAGTGTTTCAATAGTGCGCGTGACAGCGTCTCATTTTGAGGACATACTTCCTCCTACTCCTTTTCGAACATGTGACAACGCGTAAGGAGATTTGTTCGCCGAGTTTGATGCGTGGGTTATCTTTATTATAGCCTGTGTAAACTACAAATAAGACACGTTAGCCCCTAACTAACGGGTCTGACCCTTTAGCCGAGCGGTTAGTGATGTCGCCTTGTGGTGCAGTACACTCCGTATCGAATCCCGCACCGGGCAACAAAATAACCGGTTACACCTGCTTATTTACATGTTCGAAATAAATCATCATTCATTCGCTGTCACTGGCCTGATCAGCCCCTCATAATAAACGTTCAACTCGTGTCGACTACTTGCGAGACAATCCGGTTGTACATGTCGTCTGTCAACCCCAACTCCGTCCCCTCGTCTCAAATTGCTAATCCGACTGTAAACAATGACGGGCGCACGGAAGAGCAAGTCTCCATAGGAAACGGAGACGAGCAGCCAGCAGCAACACCGGAAGCCCCGAAATACTGGCTGTTGTGACGATTTAGCCTCTGGGTTCCGACATCGTCTTATCCATCCATCCATTATCCAAACCGCTTATCCTGCTCTCAGGGTCGCGGGGGGTGCTGGAGCCTATCCCAGCGGTCACTGGGTAGCAGGCGGGGAGACACCCTGGACAGGCAGCCAGGCCATCACAGCCCCCCCCCCCCCACACACACCTGGGGACAATTTAGTATGGCCGATTCACCTGACCTACATGTCTTTGGACTGTCTTATCAATGAGGTTCAGTGACGGCTGGTGGTAATACTGGGCGGGGGGGGGGTGTCTAACAAATATAGTCTATAGTTCACACTGCAGCAACATAACATCTGAGATACCTAGTTAAGAGCAACGACACTATATACCTTGTTATAGCAAGTGCTCTACAACAACACTATAGAGAAGTATAAGAATGGCCTGATGAAAAAAAAACTCACACACGCACACACATTTGACTGTTTTCTCTGTACACATTAGCACATGCCATTTTTAACAAGAACAACACGTGCAAGAATGATGGAATGATATGCAACATGATAGAACAGAATGCATGTAGTCTACAATGTCAGAAAGGGGCTCACCTAAGGATGCACAACAAAACGCGTCCCAACTGAAACGATTGCCAATAAATGCTGCAACTGTTTTTATCCCAACTGTTTTGCAACACATTGTGTCAAACATGTCCCGAATAAAACAACTTGGTAAGCACAGCAAAAATAAGGGTCATTACAGAAGAGAGACAAGCAATATGTAGACAGGAAAGCTAAACGTGTCTGGTGGCCTTTTAAGAGGTCTACAGGCTTGGGCCTACCTTATTTGAAGAGAAGCTCACATCGACGACCTTTCTGGGATGCAAACAGGTAATTGAAGTCCGGTGATTTTTGGAGGAAGTCCCACTCAACAGACAGCATAGCCAGGGCGTCCAGCCTATCCTGTCCCATAGCACTTCGGAGGAATGATTTGACCCTCTTCAGCGTACTGAAGCACCTCTCCCCGACTCTGCAGATGTCATGGGGGTTGTGACGGCTGTTTGTGTTCATTTCAGAAAAGGTGCTCTGAAGATTGTTCTCAGATGGTTCCCTGAGCACCCTCACGCACTGGCTTACACAGGCCACGTCGGTTGTCTCATCAGCTTGCACAGCCACAAATGGTGCCTGCGATATTTCCTCCGCCAGTTGTTGTCCATAAACAGCTAACATACAATCAAGCAACTCATTTTGGCTCGTCTTAGACGTGTACTTGGCAACCTGTGTGTTTGACAGGTGATCGGCTAACTGGCTATCCAAAAAAAGAGAACTGGTCAACGAGGTCCAGAAGCACGCCCCCTGGAGTGAAGTGGGAGATTCGTCGGACCCCCGCGGAGCTAGCTCACGTGCCCCACAACATGTGATGCAGTCCACAGTCCGTGATAATGAACGCCTGTTTTCCATTACCGGCTCGTTGCGTCTCTGTATAGAGCTGCAGTGGCCCTCATCAAGTGGACAGGCGATGCTAGCTTTACCCAGCATTGCTAGCTTTACGCAATTTCCACCGTGACTTGTGCTGCATTCATGTCCCCTAATTTTGTCGGATAAATGTCTCAAATCCACGATTCCTTGTTGGGTCCGAGCCGCGTCTCCCCCAAAAAGCAAGCGCGGGGAACAGAAAAGCGAATTCTTAGCTACACTTGCCGTTAGCCGGTCCTTTCGTTGACGCCAAGTAACACAAAACTTACGATTTCGTCGTTTGTCCTTCCGTGTTATTTGAACGTCTTTTGGACGACGTGTCCCCAGTCTCTTCACTTCCGGTTTTTCCTCCCAAGACGTTGAAGAAAACGGATGCGGAAGTAAAGAATCCACCCCGTTCACGCTAACGCCCGCGGCCGCCATTGCCAACAATCGCTCACTTTTCTCCCTTCCCTCTCACACAAGTAGCACGTCGCTGTATGTACTGTCTTGTGCTGTCACTGGTTAAAAGCCAGCGGACCACGGGCTGGCTCAATTTAGCCCAAACGATCAGCAAATCAAGGGGGTGTGCAAAGACACCTGTCACTCACGTGACACGAAGCTGAACGGAAGCTGACGCAATTGACCTTTCGCAAAGTACCGCCCCAAAGCGGTGCTTGTCCAATCCTGCCTTAGCAACGGTCCGTCAAGCTTTCAAACGCACAGCAAAATGCTGACACGGTGGGCCTATGGGATCTGCAAATCGGATACTAGATAGTATCTGAAAAGTTTGGATGGGGTGTAATTTTCTTTCCCTTCCTGAAACCCAGAACGCAAGAAGCGCAATGTGGGCAATAGATGTGGCAGTATAGCAGACCCCATGGCCAGCTTAATCCATCCAGAATCAACAAAAATACCTGTCTGCTCCAAGCTAAGCTAGCTACTAGCTATTATTGATAGCCAATACAGCTAACGTATTATTACTGTTACTTCACCCACACAATGCGCTGATTTCTTCCTTCATGTTTTGGTGTTTTCCGGCTACTTCCTGGATAGTTCTGAAATGCTTGACGGGCATAGCAACAGTAACTAAGGGGGGCGGGACTTTGCTAAAGGTAAATTGTGTTTGGGCTATAACATTTTTTTTAGCCCATTTAGATGTATTCTTGTGACCATTTACTGCTCTTGCAGTAAATGGTAAATGGTGCAATCTTGTTCCACCAAAATTTAAAATAATCTGTTGTAAGGTTTTTTTTAACAATAATTGTCTCATCTTTATTGTAAAAGATAGGGAGGGCCAGCCCATTTATACCATCCCTGGTTACAAGGTTGCCGTCTCACCTAATCAAACCCGTGTTTTTCAGCTCGTCTTGGCTTTGTGGTGTGTTGAAAATGAGTTGAATACGTTGGTATTAAATGGCCCGCGTGTGTCATTAATGTCATGCAAAAACAGATGTGACCATTGTTCCGGTACATGGACCACGGATCCGGTAGGGCCCGGGCCCTGCCTACTTTTGAACATCAAACAAGTAAAAAAAATTCGAATCCATCGGTAGCCACATATACACTGCCTCCCTGCATGCTCCCACAAAGGCTATCAGAAAGCAGTACATTTCATTATCTAAAAATGTATTGGCTAATTGTGTCATGTGACGGGAATCAAAATTTCACACCCCCAACACGGCTCCCTTCATATGGTTAACATTAAACCGCCACTTCATTCTTTGGTTATCTTGTTAGCATTTACTGAATAATGAAATGTGTTCCTGTGTCCGTGTTCAGGCAGCTTGACACGGATGGAATCGTTGTTACAACAAGAAGCACTCCAGCACCTCAGCACTGAAGGCCGTGACCCAAACAAACATACGGTGTTGTTGGAATTGGCAGATGTAACGGATCGCACTTAAAAAAAAACCCCACAGAATACATGGTGAAATACAGCTCACAAACACAGATGCGTAAATTGCTCACAAAAGTGTGTCAAATAGGCTTTGAACGTTCATTATTGCAGAGAGCTCAGAGATGTGCAGTCCAAAGAACAGAGAAGAGGAAGAGTCCTTTTCTGACAGGGGAAAGAGAACGGACATAGCCAGTCTTGCATTGATCTACATTAATGGCTCAGGTTTCTATAGATTGGTACAGCATCACATTATGACTTTAGATCTCTATTTCAAGTCGATATCTGTGCAGGAGCACTTGACACAGTTTTGCAGACATTTGGGAAACTTTGTTCAGTGTTTTTTTTTTTAGATTAAGAACTTTGTGGTTTGTTGTTGACTGTTGCCCAACTGAAAAAGCAGCGTCTGATATGTGCCCAAAGTCCTCTGTAATTAATGTCTCACGTCCTTTTTGTATATTTGTCAGCACTACTGATGATTGCACCAACAAACAAATAAATAAATTGTGTTGCATTAATGATGCTTTGTCTTGGCAATTTAGGCAGGATTTATGGAAGCCAGAGTGAAAGCCTCAAAGTTGTGTTTTTCTGCACAGTCGGGATCCTCACACAAAGCAGCGCAGATTTTGTCCATCACACGCACTGTCCCATGGACACAAAAGAAGTGATCGCCTGTTTCGTCCAACTTCGGGGATGGGCTCAAACGTGGAATTGACTTGGTGCCCATGTTGGTGGGACGTTGCTGAGAGGAGGAAGGATTATAATAGTCTAATCTATAGGTGGACTCACTTCCTCTGGGAGAATAGCCATGACACACTCTGGACGACAGGGTAATGAAGGCGTCGCTCATTTGGATGTTTTTGTGGAAAGCTGATTGCGGACAAGATGAAACCATGTTTACCTGAAAGACCAGAAATCTTGACATAAGTTAAAGTGCAGCAAGACCTTCTATCTAGCCTGCAGCACAACATGGTAGTTTTAATCAAGCAGTTCTCCATAATGAGCTCTCTTATTTTACATGTAAAAGTGCAATTTTTAAGATGAAATAACGAAGATAAACTCAAGATGACTATTCTTATAAGAAATAATCTTACATAGCTCTTGATGAGTGAATGATTGTTGAAACAAGATAAGATATTTCTTTGTGATTTTAACACTTTCTAGGCTTGTTTAGATGTACCATTTCTGCAGTCTATCTATCTGTCCATCTATCTATCTATCTATCTATCTATCTATCTATCTATCTATCTATCTATCTATCTATCTATCTATCTATCTATCTATCTATCTATCTATCTATCTATCTATCTATCTATCTATCTATCTATCTATCTATCTATCTATCTATCTATCTATCTATCTATCTATCTATCTATCTATCTCAAGTTCAACTTTATTATCATATGCATTTAGAATCCAATGAAATTCTTGTGTTCTGGTTCTCTCTACCTTGACACAAGGGACACAAGGACAAAGAACACGACACACCATCCCCCCAAAAAACCCCAACACAGGCTATGTACACAGTAAATTCATACATTATATACACAATATACAGTACACAATAACACAATGTAAGTTGCATAGCTCGAAGTGAGTTGCCATAGTACAGTGCCATCTTTGATCTCATCTGTCCGTCCATCCATCTATCTATCTATCTATCTATCTATCTATCTATCTATCTATCTATCTATCTATCTATCTATCTATCTATCTATCTATCTATCTATCTATCTATCTATCTATCTATCTATCTATCTATCTATCTATCTATCTATCTATCTATCTATCTATCTGTCTGTCTGTCTGTCTATCTATCTATCTATGCTGATCCAGGTATCATTACTATCTCTAAATTCAAACAGGAGTTCTCTCTATCATGTGTAATCCAAACAGGCATGCATGTGCATATTCACAGAAACACATGGAGAGGACTCTTACATCAGTTTTGGATACCTCTGAAAGATGTTGGCATTTTTATATATCTGCGAGTGTCGGTCTCCTTAGCGAAAAAACAAAAACGAGTCTTGTGGAAATAAAACTTAGATATTTATAATGCTCAGTTAACACTTTCTAGCATGATTGCCATGTTGCTGACAGCATGGATTGATATTTTTCTCCACATGTTCTTGTGAGATTCTAGACAGCCATTTCTCTGTAAATATGTGTTTCGTCGAAGGGGCTGGCACGCCGTGTCAGTTTCATGGGGGGTACTTGAAACAGGTGGGCGTACGCCGTCATGGCCAAGGACACTTTGGCCAAAATGGATGCTGGTTGTCTCCAGGATCAAAAAACAGAGTAGTTCATGTCAGAGTGGTATGTCTTCCACCCCCTGGTGCCTGTGCAGCTCTATTAAAAGGGTTGCCATTATTTCGTACTTTACAGGGAACGTACTGTACTGTACTTCTCTCTGGAGTTTTTGCAAGTTCAGACCAGCGCTTGCATGGATTCCCACAAGCACTCCAGTTTCCTTCAAGAGTTTCAAGATGTGCAGGTTTGGTACATCGGGATGTCTAAGTTGCCCACTGATGACATAAACCACTTGAAAAACAATTTTTTAACAATCACTGGCATTAAAGGAAAGCACGTCATTTATTTCTCTCGTATGAACGAGTGCTCTTAAAATCTTCGTATATACAGTAAGTGCTTTTTGCTACAGGACAGCTATGCTTTTGAAAAATCAATGCCTGAGTAAAAATGTTGTTGAAAGGCTCCTCATATTTTATCAGGCCCGACTGGGCCAGACCCCAACATACTGGGTTCAAATCCAGTTTACATCCTTTGCTGCATCTCCTCCCATCTCTCCAGTCTGTCTCCACTGTTTTATCCAATAAGTAGAAAAAAAAAGATGACAGGAATAACAGCAAGACGGTCACTGGAGCACTATAGTGACCTAATGCTTAGGGAGATTTGGATGGATGGACTTTATTTGAAGGCCTCCTGACAGGTGTGGCAGGTAACGGCCCTGTTGAAGTGTCACTGAGCAAGACACTGAAACCCCACCATCTACAGAGGAGCGGTTATGTGCAATATCTTACCCTTACCCTGATCGTTTTATTGTGTTATCGTCAGCTTAATATGACTGCAACACCTTCAACTTCATACCAGTCGCTTATACACATGCAGTCATCCTTGCTGTTGGAACGGTCTTTTTTATGTCTTTTTATTTCATTTTCTATGGAGTTTTACATTTGTTCAACAACGCTAGAGTGTCACGAAGCTGAAAAACATCTGCTACACTCATTTCTGGTTGTACAGGACAGCCGTCAATCATCACTAAACCGTCTCCCTTCCAGAGACGTACTGAAAGCATATCTCCGCCCTTATTGATATTCAGTTGCATGTCTCATCTAAACCTCAAAACATAGCTACATTGTCAGCTTTAAACAACTGTCTAAATGCTATAAATAACTGGATGCCAGATATTTCTTACAGCTAAATGCAGACAAAACAGAGATCGTTATGTCTGCCTGTCCTAGTTTTGTCCCTAAGACAAGGGATGGCCTTGGGTCTTTCGCCTCATCGGTTAAATCCTCCATAAGAAATCTAGGTCAGGCTCTGACTCTGAACCAACATGTCAAGTGTCTGATTCGCTCTTGTTTTTTTTCCAGCTGAGAAACATGGCAAAGCTCAGCCCCATTGTGTCTCAAGCAAAGACGGAAATGTTAATTCGTGCTTTCATATCGTCCCATCTTCTCCTGGATCGCCACCTTGCCGTGGTGGAGAAGCTTGCATGTACCAGTGATCCCGAGAGCTATGCCGTCTGGAGCTTGGCTCCTGGTAGGGTCACCCAAGGCGGATCGGTCAAGGGAGAGGTTCCAGACAAAGTGCGATCCAACAAAGACCTCAACGGCAGGACTGGTAGAAGATGTATGCAGGTCACTGGCCATCCGGCGGCACTGTGTTCGAACCCCGGGGTTGCCAACCTCGGGGGTCGTCCCAGGTTGTCCTCTGTGTGGAGTTTGCATGTTCTCCCCGTGTCTGCGGTGGGTTTTCTGTGGGTGCTTCAGTTTCCCCCACCATCAAAAAGACATGCATGTTAGGGTTGATACTCCTGTCTGTGCCCCTGACCGAGGCATGGCAAGACGAACTGGAGTTGGTCCCCGGGCGCTGCACAGTGGCTACCCACTGCTCCTAGCTACACTGCTAGGATGAGTTAAATGCAGAGAGGAATTTCCCCACCGGGATCAATAAAGTATATATAAAAAAAATTCACAACGGCAGTGAAGGTGGATGAAGGCTGCAACAGAGGGTGGTCCCCAATCGTCTTGGTTCTCCATGCCACTGGACTCTGGCCACCCACTGCCAAGGACTGTGTGGTAGCTGCAGGTGCATCGGCCACTCCATGTAAAAAGCTGTCACACGCGGATGTCCTTCCATTATACAGCTCCAGGATCAGTCCTTATGCCCACCTGAGGATCCAGAGGGAGGACAGTCTTACTCAACCTCGTGACCGCTGACGATGATGATGATTGTCCCGTCTTGACTACTGTTAACTTTCTCTTTTCACCTGCCAACCCTGGATCGTTTACAAGTGGTCCAACATGCTGCTGATAAACTCTTGGACCAGGTCCTCCAAAGGGTCTCACGTTTGCTCTTCACTGGCTCTCCATCGAATTCAGAATCCAATTCATAGTTCTAGTGATCACCTGCAGAGCTCTGCGTGGTCCGGCTCCTGTCTACATTTGAGATCTGCTGCAGCCCCGAGTCACCTGCAGGTCTCTGAGGTCCTCAGGCCAGGCTTCGCTGGTTGTTCCTCGATCTGGGCGTAAAACTGAAGGAGACTTATGTTTTTGATGTGATGGCTCCTAAACTTTGGAGCTCTCTTTAGACTTAAGACGTGTGGACACATTTAAAAGGCAGCTCAAAACCCATTTGTTTAGACTTGCCTTTGTGTAATTTTTCTATCTATTTCTGTTTTAATGTGATTTGTCTGTATATATGTTTAAGCTTTATTTTCTCCGTGAAGCACTTTGTGAGGTCTCTGCTCTCGAAAGGTGCTATAAATAAAGTGACTTATTCATCAAACGACCCTGAGCATGCCACAGTAATTAGAATAAAAGTGTGTACATTCTCAAATGGTGGAAAACTAGTGGAAGGCAGTTGTTGTGCCCTGGGTGTTTGTTTCTTTAGTTTTCTCTCATTATGGCGGTGGGCGGAGAGACGCAGTGGTAATGTCCAGGACCTGTACGTCTGTAAACAGCCACGAGACCGAGCCTGAGATAGATGGAGATAATGACATTGCTCTGGTGATGGCAGATATCAGTCCACCATTTTGACCGGCGTGAAACACAGCCTGTTGAGTGAAGCGCAGGCCTCGGCTGTCACCCAGTGGATAATGATGTTTGTCAGCTGTCAGTGGACATGATGAATGCATTTCTTACAATTCGGGTCACTATGACAGGCATACTTTGAGCAGTATGCTGGGACGCCTGTTAAGTCACAACATCCCGTTTATAATAGAATACATGGAGTGTGTAGCGCGGATGGGCCTGCAGCAAATGCATGAGGTTACAGTATGAGCAGATATTCACACAACCCAAATTTTGCCGGAGAAGAGGCGATGATGGGCTGGACTGCAGTGGATCAAATCTGACCAACATGCACTGTTTTTATGACAGAATAGCCAGACAATGCTGGTAACCACGGAGCGTCTCATAAACTTGCAATGTGCTTTTCATGAATGGGAATTGTTATTAAATCAAGAATTTCGTATCAACGTCGATGAAACGTTGACGACAACCCAGCCGATCATAAACGTCAGACTTCGCTCTGGAAAGCTGCAAAACTCTCGTCAGTGATCATGATATACATGGAAAAAGGCCCAGATGACACAGAAGATGAACACACAACATGCACACGAGATACATAAAAAAACTTTTTATCCCAGCGAGGTTAAAGCATACACACACACACACACACACACACACACACACACACACACACACACACACACACACACACACACACAGAGTAATCTGGACACAAGGAAACGCATCACCACGTCTCCTCGCCTCGTCATTGGCTCAGTTTTGATCAGGCATCAAAGTTTCTGATTGGCCGCTGCAGCAGTGGGGATGTGTTGCTGTTGCTAGGATCCTGTTGCTAGGACGGTTGCCATCTCAGAGGCTCAGCAGGAAACATGTAATGAATCATGGATGGTTGATTTTTCTCTAAGCACCCTAATCTGTGATGCAGATGAGCCCAAAGCTTGAACCGTTCCCCCATCCCACACCACCCCGTATCTAGCCCCCCACCCCCTCCCCCTTAGCCCCTCCTCCCACCTCTGGACATGTTTTTTTTTAAAAAACAAAACAAACAAACAAAAGTTGAAGGGCTGTATTTTAACGATCTAAGCACACGGTCTAAAGCGCATAGCACAAGCGCATTTAGGGCACGGCCAAATCCACTTTTGCCAGTTTATTGGTGGACTGTTTGAGGGCAAAGTAAGGCATGTAGTTCAAAAGGGGCTGTACTAGGTCTCTTAATTAATCATAGATATGTTCTGGGCATAACATGAATCAAACCAATACGAGTGTCATCCCCCATTCCCTTTAAAAGCCAGGTGCTAAATGGCGAAGATATCGCGCGTTGTGCCCCCGCCTATGTAGACACATAGTACTATCTGAATAACGCATCCTCTAAATAGCAGGAAAACTCTGCACCACTGGCTTTAGACCAGGCTTATGTTGGTCAATGGCACAATCGTTTCCCGCTGCTTCAAGATAGCAATGTGCCAACAGTGTGCCTGACCACAGCTCATTTTAACACCAACACATCCACGGGCGCTCAGATGGCCACAAGTACGTGAGCTATTTAAACAACATGGGCGCTGGGCGGGAAAATGACAACTGTGTCGGTGTGACACTAGTGAAGACGCTTGCAGTGCACTTGGTGCCGCTTTGGGCCGGGTGTAAGTTAGGGACAAGTGGTAAGGCCGGGGGGGGGGGGATTGGGCCTTAAGTGTTGATTTGGAAAACTGGCATATCGCATGGTCCCGGGGATTTCCATCGAGGGAACCGCGGGAACACCGATGTCGATTCTCCTGTAAAAGGGTGGTGCCAAAGATCGCTTGTAAGTCATTTCTTGAAGGAGAAGCAGAGGGAGACTGGCTGTGACCCCGGCTGACCCCTGAGATTATTCTCAGTTGTATGACTTGTGAAGCGAGGACATCTTCGCTTCTGAAAGGAGGGACGCGCTCCTCCTCTTCAGGAGGTACGGGCAAACAGGCCCAGCCATAGAAGACCAAACTACGGCTCACTTGGTGTGTTACATTTTAATCACAAACATTAAAGAAGAAAAGAAAAGAGCATACTAACAGTTGTCTGTGCTGTATCACTGCCATGGCAGTGATGCAGGACAGACAGTACCGACATAGTACATACACATAGGTAAAGCCATTTAATAAAGTGATTCATGTATTTGCAGTTCACAAAGAGCATTTATCTATGGAGACTTGCTAATAGATGCTATCATTCCTCGTGGTGCTGTATATTTGCTTTTCAAAACTGGTGGGGGAAAAAAAAAAGCCTCATTAGAATTTACTAAAGGTCATCCATCTCGGTGCAAATGTGCCGTCGTGACTTAACAATCGCTGCGGGCATTTTTAATATAATGTTATTAAACTGTGCAGGGTACACAGGCCTGTGTTTAGCAGAGGAGCGCTCCAACTCTCCATTGTGCCTCGTTCTACACATATATAAATATATATATGTATGTATATATACATTTTTCTTCCCCTGTCCAGTGAAAAGAGTGAACTGTTTCATGCAAGGTGATAAAGGGTTAAGTTTTTTATATGAATCGGTTCTCTCACAGACACTGAACATTCAGGGTAAAATGGTGTAAAAGTGGTCATTAACGGCAACACATGACAAACAACATGAGCCGCCAGCCATAACGGTACACAGTGGAAATGAGAGGCTTCACAAACTCCGCAGCCTCCACTTCAGCATGATTACGTTTTGAGCACTTCATATAGCTTTGCTCGGGTTCGATGCGGCTGATGTTTTTATTCTAGTTTTGCTCACATTTTGTGTTGTTTGTCTGCGAGTTCAGCATTGTTTCCTGATGCTACATTCTTAAGACAGGACCGGGCCCGACCCCTTGTCTCAGCAGGACCACCTAGGTAAATAAACCTTACATAAATACAATAAACACCACAATCTTATGTCGTTTCCGCCTCCGGGCCGTTTACTGACCTCTTTTCTCAAAGCGGAGACCGCCATCTCGGTAGTCACACTCCCCCACGGCTCAGCTTTCTTAGCCTTTGACCCCCCTCCGCCCCCCCTCGTCACTTTACTAAATGGATCCTTTAGAGTTTGTATACCCGACGCTAATGTCTTCTGACACGTTTGTTCATTCAGTCTCTTTATCATTAATAATTATGCAAAGGAGGTGCTTTCTCAGCCGAGCAAAAGAAAGCAATCTTAGTATGCAAATGGTTAAGGTCCCCGCGGAGTGTGGCGATTAGATGTGTGTTGATAAACTCTCTTATGATGAGTGACAGTGAGCAGGATTGGGGTCGCGCTGGTCAGCAGTGCCGTCGACACTGATGAAACACAGCAGTGAAATGCCAGCGTTGTTCCCAGATGCATGCTGGGACACGGATGATACGGTGTTAAATGTCAGTGTGGCTGCCGCGTGCCCATTAATAACCAGAGGAGGAAGTCGGCAGGGTAATGAGAAGAGATTTGCTTTCCGATCAATGGCACTTGCCTTTGTCTTCTCGACCAGATGTTGACCCTTTCACCTCCAGCTGTTGTGACCTCTGCAACATCCCATGACCCCTCGCCAAACCACTTCGGCCCTCGTTCGGAGCACTGTCCCAACCAGACCTTGGATTCCCATGAAGAAGCTGGTGCCTGTTCTCTCCTCGGGAAAATCCCTTTAGACCCGATAAACTTATAGCAGAACTTACTCCAAAGTTAGCGACCCATACGCAAAATATGACAAGGGCAAGCTGCAATCTGCGACTTTTAAGTGATGCTGGGAGGAAGTTAGCGGGGAAGCTAGCTAGTATTTTGAAAATATACCGCAAAAGAATCCGCCCCCTCACTTCATGCCAAACAGCCTCGTGAACGAGCAAACCAACTGACAGGAAGAAGGGACCAGTAGAGATTGGCTGATATGAAGCGGGTACAGAGGACATTTTCTGTCTCTGTTTACAGCTCCTAGGGCGGCCACAGAGCCTGGACTTATTTCTCTCAGTGTATCTACTTGATAGCTGTCGGGATGTGGAAAGAGTCTGACTTAATATTATGAACGGTGTTCTGAATTAAAATTGCCGATAGCCACTTTAATAAGTCATTACTTTATTTGAAATGTGCTGTAGATATGGCGATTGTATTGGACAGATAATATTACAGTAGAATATCATTCTGATATAGTTTTGATGTGGAAGGCCGAGATAAATAGACCTGTCGACACTGATTTACTCGAACTACAATCAAGGTGTAGCGGCCATTGTGGCTGGTGTGCCCTCAGCTTAGCATTAAACACTTCCCACCTTCGTAAAAATGGGATCCTCGTACCAACACAAGCAGTCTAATCAAAATATATGGGAACACTGTTATATAGTAATATTGTCTGTCCCACAGTAGCGTGGCCACACAAGCATCATGTTTCAGTATTTTTTCCTGCTGGAGTTTCCAACATTTCAGCAGTGGCACACAGACTGGAGAGCATCTCCAACCATGGTGAAGATGCCAGGTAGTATTATGTAATCTGACTCCATGGTGCAGATGGCTATAATGATATTTATGAATGGAGCAAAGTCGTGGCTTTCAGGTTTAACCGAAGAGCACAGAACAATCAGATATGGCAATCTTTGTAAATGTATATTCAGTGATTAGCATCAGTCTGCAGCATTTTATTCACGTTAATCTGCTGCACATTTTTTGGGAATACTCTGAAAAGCAAAACAAAATGAGAAATGGCTCTCGGAGCATCTGTTTGAAGGTGGAAACTACCTATTTTGCATGGTTGTGGCATCACTGTTAAGAGTTCTTTTACCCTAAAAAGGGATTTTTCTTTTCCCTTGTGATGAGGTGAGAAAGAAGTTAGAGGATGTGCAAAGCAGCAGCTTTAAGATATTAAAAGTCACATCCATTCCTACCCTACTTGTGCTGTGTGCTCCCATACCACACATCATCTCTGATCTGCCACTCTCCATGTCGAGACTTAGAAAACCTGCAGTCGACAAAGTTTCCTTGACAGTGTTTGGTGGGAGTTCTTAAAGGTGCTATATATGACATTCAGCATCAGCATCTCAGACCAGACCCCCTCCCCCCCCTTCGCGTTCTTGGCTATTATTTCGTTGGTTGGAATATTGATTTTCGCAGATAGTTGTTATATTAACATAAGTGACGTCAGCTTGGTAAGGAGCTATTTCATCAATCTGCCGAGTGACCTAAATCCACGTAACATAATTAGCTTGCTAGCTATCCTGCTAACACTAGCTACCTCACATGACTAACGTGTTTCTTCCTATGTGGGTTTCTTCCAATTTTTTTTCTCCCTGTTAAAGGTTTATAAAAAAATTTTTTTTAGGGAGTTGTTCCTTATCCGATGCGAGGGTCTAAGGACAAGATGTTGTGTTGCTGTAAAGCCCCTTGAGGCAAATTTGTAATCTGTGATATTGGGCTATACAAATAAAAGTGACTTGACTTGACTTGACTACAACACAGGGACTGGGACTTCATTCTCTGCACAGGACGCCATTACCTCTTTGCATGGCAAGTAATTGTTTGCAGCTTTATTAATGTTCTAAATCTCATATATAACACCATTAACTCCTGACTGCTCCAAACTCTATTCGAGCTAGATCAGTTTTCTCAGGATCAGCATTTTGGAGGAACTGACAGCAAAGGGAAGAGAGACACTAGCTTGCAGTGCCAAGTTTTAAAGCTTGTTTGTTTCTTAGGAAGATCAAAGGTATCAAGGTCTTGGACAGACATGAGAGGCGCTGCCTATGCAATCTGCTCTCCATTCACTCTCAACAACACCCGTGTAGAAAAACAAGGCTTCTCTCATCGGGAAATCCTGGAAAGCATCCCAGACACTTTCCCAACAGGCAAACACCCTGGGATTTCCCAACCCTCTCCATGGAGAAATGATGACATGTTTGTCGGCATGTTGTGTTATCATTCAAGGGTTGCGTGAACCCCGCGGTTGTCTTTCTGGGTGTGCCAGCAAAGCCGCCTCGATGTCTGGTTTTGGGTGCAAAACTGGATGTGTTTTGAAAAGGGAAGTGGACTACTCAGCAGTTATTATGAAGTGAACTTGCAGGCCTGATTAAACTCGCCGTTTGGGAAATTCAAGTTCTAGCCTGTAATCCGACAGGAAGTGATTTAGACCTTAGTGTACAAATCAATATCGTAGGCTATTTCTCCATAATATCTTCAGAGGTTATCTCAACCCAAGAGTCCACAAGAGTAAATACTAATAACAGGTTTCTATGAAAGCCCAAACACTTGCCTTAGCCAACCAAAGAACTAATGATGGATAGTATTTTGCTCAGGTTCATCCTGTCTGGATGTGCAGCTTAATGCACTTTCTAATGCTACCAAGTGTTAACATGCATGCGCAGGTTAGGGTTACTACGCATTTCTGCCACAGTGGGATATTTCGACGAGGGACAATGGGGAGAAATTGCCAGAACGGCAGCAAATGAGACCGTGCGAGTTTTCCAAGCATATTAGAGCAATTGAGAGCCAACAGAGATCATGAAGGAGTGGTTTGGAGCTGCGAGGTTCACAGAGGACCACGGCTGAAAAGACCCACTCCACATTCCCGGCTGTGTGGAGAGCCGTCCCTGTTGTTGGAGGATAATGAGGTCCCCCCCCCCCCAAAAAAAACCCCAGATTATAGAGACTGAATCATAGCCCTGGTAGTAGCTACCCTACACTTACTCTTCTTTTTGGGTTTGAACACGTTTACTTCTGACAGTCTCGCGAGAGATACCCTATTACACTGTGATGACGGGAGGGTTAGTCTGTGCTGTCTGAAGGCGCTATTGTGTTTGCGAAGGCGGTCTCTGACTTGTCAGCAAGTCGCATCCTGTGACACTAAACTGTACCGACGACGGGACGTGAACAAAACAATTCAACGGTTCTCACTCCAAAGACTTATCCGAGCTCAAACGGTGACTCAGAAATGCTTAAATGAAGAATCACTTTGAATTTAACCAAGCATCCAAAAAGGTGATATGCTGTATCTAATTCTGTGACGTGCACTTCTGCAGGACGCATTAAGCCCACCAAATGGGAGATGACAGGATATCAAATGGTATTGGGGCACATTAGATGTCTCCGCAAGCAATTACCGCGAATACATTTTCTAATAAACTTGTACCCATCAGATGATAAGCAATTAAACATGCATAATTATGGTTTCCATACAGTAATTTCTAAGCTGATTAGGTCTGTGTGCTTTACAACCTGAATGGCAGAATATTAATAACGCTCTGGGTTTTTTTGAATTTTTTGCTGCTAGGTGGTGAATGATCATATGCAAACGAGGCCTCGCCAAGTGCATGAAGCCATATCCCCTCCTATTAAACTGTCAGCAGAGGGAGGGCACGTCAACCAGGGGCGCGCACGCACGCACAGGAGCATATTTTAAACTGGTGTGTTTGTATATCAACTACACAGCGGTCA
Organism: Lampris incognitus; assembly: GCF_029633865.1. Lineage (NCBI taxonomy): Eukaryota > Metazoa > Chordata > Actinopteri > Lampriformes > Lampridae > Lampris > Lampris incognitus. The sequence goes on from NC_079229.1 coordinate 28,506,916, forward strand.
TCACACGCACGCGTGCACACACACAGACATGGTCACGTCGTGCAAAAATATTAGGAAAAGTAGCTTATATGACGTAATGTCAGTAAAGGTGTTGTGTGCATCAAGGGTTTTCCTTAAGTCAACAAGGAATACATGGTTTTCCATAGTGTGTAGGTAAATTTTGTAACTACATCCTTGAAAAAGTAGGCTTTCTGAATGTCCAATGTTGAAAATATTCTTGGTTGAAGTACATATTTAAATGAAATAATTGGGTCACGGAGTAAAATGAAAACATTTTATTGAAAGGCGCCTGAGGTCACCTTACATCAAATACAGCAGATCGATACAACAGATAAAACTGATAGGCAACTGAGTTTTCCCTGTCCCGCAGCATTAGAAGCGGACCTGGAGGGGTGGAACAGGGATCCCCTCACATATCCTGGCCTGTCGGGCCGAGCTGGTGAACCAAGCAGTTCATCTGTGCAGAGCTGGGATTCATTCATGGTGCGAACTCGCTGGGAGCGGGCCAGCGCTTTTCTCCAGGATTTGTCATTTAATATGTGTGTGTGTGTGTGTGTGGCTCTCTTTGTGTATGAGTGTGTGTGTGTTTCAGAGTGGAATAACACTAAACAATGGACAGCAAGGCAGGGTGACCTGTTCTCTGGTTTATTATCAATCTCAGTGTTACTTTCCCACACAAAATATATAGTTCTCATTTAGGGACTCAGGATATATTGGATATATATGGGGAACAGCACTATGGGGATTCATAGAGTCTGTCATCGTTAAGACATGGAGACGATTAAATGTCATAACGCACAAACTAATCACTAGATACTGATTGTTAAGGGGACAAAACAAATATAGAGATAGAGAGAATATCAATATAACTTTCTGCTTAAATATTATATTGCATCATATTAGCTTCAATATTGAGTGATATGACAGTATATCTAAATAGAAGCGAGTACTATTTCTGAAATTTACAGATTTTCCTACTATGTGGATATTAACAGAAATTCCTCATTACAAACATGGCAAAGCATGAAACCACAGACGCAAAGTCAGTGAAAAAAAATCTGATGTGTCAGAATCATGATAAAAAAAAAAAACCCATCAGAGAATATCTCTTTATATATAGGTCTCGGGCATCTTGCCCAAAATTACAATATTCACACACATCAATATCTAGGAATTTGATGCTGAGTATAGTTTATTCAGATCAAACAAACACTTGAAGAGTTTATTTCCAAAATGACAATGTTTATCTATGTAGGGAAAAAAAACATTTCCTTAAGTTTGTTTTTCCATATATATATATATATATATATATATATATATATATATATATATACACACACACACAGTAGATAGTCAAGTCCCTATTACCATGGTGTCAGTCAAGGATATTTTTTTAAATAATCGCAATATATTCAGATATGACAGGGTATTTTGGTCAGAGTGGGTGGCAGTTTATTTCATGGTGGACATCTCATCTTGGGAAGAAACTCTTCTCTGGATGTCATCTAAATAGCTGTTAGTGGCACTAAGAACAATGGGATCAGTAACAACTTTGTACATGACAGTTAAAAAGAGGACTGGGACTGCATATAAACCACATTAAAAGGGCCCGACAGCAGGAATGCTGATCCCAGTTCCCAGACCAGAACCAGTCTTTGCAATCTGGTATGTTCAACCTGTGAGGACACAAGGATCCCAGATCAACGGTCATACTGATGACACCCGGTATTACGGATCCCGTCAAGATATCTGGCACAACATTCATCAGTACGATGAGAGAAAGAGGGAGCGAGAGAGAGAGAGAAGGGGCAGCTGTAGGGAAAGGGCAGAGAGATATGTCATTATCAAGCGGACGGAGGAAAGGTGGGATGCCTTCACTGAGGAAGCGCTTTCAGGATAGCATTCACTTCCTCTGCCACAGCTGTCAGCGCAAACTCAAACTGCTCCTGAAGTGGAGGGGAGGGAAGAAGAGAAAGAGAGAGACGGTTTTAAGCAGGCTATATTTACAGCATCTGTCCTCTGCTGCATGCATTTGTGTGAAGTACGATGTAGGAACACCAGTTGGACCTTTTTCAATCTGATGTACTGTATTAATTTATTTTTCTGGCTGGGCACTCGAGGTGTAGGGTCAGACAGCAAGTTCGGGGTTAAGTATCCTGCTCACAGATACTATGATCAGTGTGGCTACACAAGGAGAGGTTGAGGGCCCAATTTAGGCCCCCCGGGTGAGAGTGGATTTCACTGAACACAGGCCATCCTGCTGTCCCAAATCCCAACAATAATGGGAGTGGGAGTCTGTCCCTTCAACAGCATCACATCCACCTCACTCTGCTTTTCTGGTCACCCAGTGTGTGTCTGCCCACAGATGGAGATGAAGGTGAACGGGTGTTTTGGCTTCATCTCTGAGTGCATGTGTTGCCAGCGTCGCAATCGATCCAGCCAGGTGTCTTAAAATGGAGCTTTGAGTCAATCTGTCTCTCAACTGTTTGTGTGTACGTACGTGTGTGCGTGCGTGCCTCCCTTAGGGTGCACAACAGGGTTGATTGATGTTTGCCCCAAGGACCTGGGCTCTTTCTTATATTCCTCTCCTCTCCCCGGGCTACAGTCCAAGGAATCCACTCAGTGCTCAGAGGTACGTAGGAGTTTGGAGGGAACAGTCTTTTAGATGTGTCAACACACAGCCTGCCAGAGTTTGGCCCGAGGATAGGCTAAATCAATACCGAGGGAGTCACCAGTGGCCATGTCTTTAGCTTTGCAGTGGATTATAGAGCAGCAGTGTTCAACCCTGTGTCATGTATATGCAGGTTTATTTATTTAAATTTTTTATTATTTTTTTATTCCAACCCAATACCACACCAGCTGATTTCACTGATTAACACAGTTTCAACTAGTGCTGGGTGATATGGAAAATATGATATATGGAATTTGACAGGATATCGTTATACATCGCAAAATCTGCCTACACAAGCAAAAAATAACATGCTTAAGATCCAACTGATGTTCTTCAGATTGAGATGTTTGGTAAATGATAACATCAAACCCAAACAAGTTTTCAAATAATGCTCTTATTTTGTCACAATTTTAGCTAATAGATTCTCATTATACTTTAGACAATGAAATTGTGTATCACAATATGACAATATCTGTTTCACCCCAATACAATACCATTGAATGATGATGATAAATGATCATATTGAATTATTGCCCAGCCCTAACTTCAACAACAGGAATCACTAGTGAAATCAGCCGGTGTGGCATTGTGTTTGAATGAAAACCTGCATACACATGACTGAATACCACTGACTGAGTGTCCAACTTTATTGTGTTTATTTCGCTTTAGATATTCTGCAATCAATAAAAATCAGAGCTCAGGAAAAAAAATTATTCATTCCAAAGACAGATTTCATGATGGTGACGTTTACCTACTGAAGCGGTGCGTGTGGTGTGCGGTTGTGGCGTGTTGTATTCCTGACTACCACTAGGGGGGGATCAATCTCTGCTCAAGAATGTTGGTTAGAAACAAAATGGTCACGCGTGTTGTTGCTCTCTTGGGAATGAAGAGAAAACCACAAAAAAAAGGGGGGGGGGGTAATAAAAGAACTTGTTTTGTGGGATCTACCCAAAAATGAAACAACCGAATCACGGGGAGTGAAAAATAATTGGTCGTCCAATCCAGAAAACCTAACTCCACATTTCATACTTCATTACGATTTAATTTCTGCATAGACGACGGCACCGAGTCAAAACAACAATATTCCAATATGATTTTCACTTAGGCTTGTCAGAGAGAGAGCGAGCGAGTGAGTGAGAGTCTTAAGCCTCTGCTTGAAAAGCCTCTTCTGAGCCGAACAAAACAGGGCTGTAAAACCAGCACATTAATGAACCATCTAGGAACGCTGGAGTCTGTTAGCAGGCAAGTTCCATAAATATCACCCCTGCATGAGATTTGCATTTATTATTATTATTCTTATAAAGTACAATAAAGACACAAAAGAGACTTCCCTACTGGAATTTGCATGAGAGGATGAGAGAAAAATAAATGCATTGCGCAGATCTCAAGAACTCCCCCAAATGGTCCATTATGGATAGTCTACTATGAAATAAACTGACTGAAGACTTAAAGCCTCACCATGCATTGGACAAAAAAAACTTTTACAGTACAAATTATTAGATGCAACGTGTAGATATGAATGGAAATAAACATCAAATATATACAGACGAATTGTTGTACACAGTATATAGGAAAGTCATTGACACTGTGTCTTCAATTGACTCTGTTATGATTATCTCCATCTTTGGAAACGACTTCAGTTATGCATATTAGGCAGTTTGATGACTTGTGCAATTGCATTTCTTGAGTACAGCATCCTTTTCACTTAAAAGTCATAAAAATAATTGTTGATTCAATTAAATGTTTGTGCTCGAGCACACATTAAGATCATTTTCTATTGTACCGCCACAGACAAAGGGGAAACAGCTCCTTGAAACAGGAACCAGGGTATTCTTCTTCTATCACAATAAATGTGGATTTTTATCTTCTACGAAAATGTTTCTCCCAAATCCTGAAGCAGTAATCTGTTACCACATAATTTCCCATGATCCTCTACACATGCAGTAGACAAACCCCTGCTTGAGTGACAGAAGCCCCCCACCCACCCACAAAACCTCCTCCTTCCCTCCCAACTCAAAGCCAGGGACCTTACCTTTGTCTGGACCATGCCGGCTCTCTGGTCTCTCAAGTGCTCCAGGGTAGCGGCAATATCAATCTCTTTAGCACCTGCAACAGACCACAAATTGGACCGAGTTCAAAGCAGCAGGGTAATCCAGCTCACATCTGTCAATCTCCCTTTATACTAGGCTCCCTTTGGAACGGCCAAGCGATTGAAAATTATTACATTCATCCCTCGAAAGACTTGAACGTAAGCCACGGACTGTTTCTTGGTAAAATATGCAGGGGGATATTTTTGGGTCTGGGAAATGTGCAATGATGTATTCACAAAATGCAATGGCATAAATGCACCGGCATCTTGATGAGAGCCTTGGAGAAAAATGGTTTTAAATAGTGCCCAACTATGACATCCGCTTGAGGCTATGGATCTAACTATATCTGTGTGTGAGAATCTTGAATTTCTAATCATCAGCTTGAAATTCTGGCTCCGTGCTGATGGCAAATCTATACAACTACAGCTCATTGCCTTCAATAGGGATCAACTACTTTTAGTTGAACACTGTTACTGGTTCACTAAAGTGCAATGCTATGTACATTGATGTGGAATAGAAATATCATTCCTCTTGACACTTTAATTCAAATCTACTATTTGACCCCCCCCCTCCAAAACTGGACTTGAAGCAGCATGCCAGTATTCGTTTTGAGTTTTCCTTCAAAAACAACAAAAAAAGAAGAATCAACAGAGAGAGAGAGCGAGAGAGAGAGACAGAGAGAGAAGGAGGTGGCCCCTAAGCTCCCAAGATGTTTTTTTTTGATGAGAGAGGAGAGAGAGAGAGAGAGAGAGAGAGAGAGAGAGAGAGAGAGAGAGAGAGAGAGAGAGAGAGAGAGAGAGAGAGAGAGAGAGAGAGAGAGAGAGAGAGAGAGAGAGAGAGAACAGTGGAGCATAAGGAGAAAGCCATTTAATGCAGCTGGACTCGGTACTCAAAGTGCTCCGGTGCTCCAACAAGACTTTCATCTTACAGAGGGACTAGATTCCAAATTTAAGCTGAAGAAAAACTCCAACAAGAGGGGAAAAAAGCTTTTGGAAGAGAGATTTACATTCATTTTTTTTTCAAAGAGGAGAAAAGAAAAAAAGGGGGTAAAGAACATGGAGGGTTCTGCGCTCACCACATCACTCTCTAAACGACATGAGCCCTTGTGTGACAGTGGGGCTGGACACTCTTGTATTGTTTTAAACACCTGGTAGGGGGTGGGGGTTGCGTCAGGGATAGCTTGCCCTTATGATCTGTTCTAATTGGCTGGAACTGCAAACAGGAGGTCAAAGGTTAAGACCCCTGGGCAGAAGGCAGGGCAAACTGTTTTGTCCTCTGCTGGTGTGTCTTGACTGGACAATACTAAGCAAGGACCGTGTTGTCTAACAAAAGCAAGGAATAATTTGAAATGCAAATGGAAAAAGAACTCATTTTTGCAACTCCTATGGTTTGAGGCAATTAAGTTTAGATTTGTGTTCATGGAAAAATGTCTTTCTCTTTAAACTGCGGAGTCAGGACTTGAGCTTGTCTATAGTGTGGGATTTAATTGACTGATGCTTTCCGAAACTAATCTATTGGTAATAAAATTGGAGACCAGTTTTTGGACAGTACTGAGGGTGAAATTTCCAGAGGGGTAGATTTCCTTGTCACTTTTACTGTTAAACAAACAAACAAATAGAAATAGGTGTCTCTCCTTCAGGTCGTTCTGGTCTACTCCCAGAAGCCGGTGGTCTGGCGTCATCCGGACAAGATGGCCAAACCACCTCAGCTGGCCCCGTTCACTTTAGAGGAACAACAGCTATACTCATTCCATCCTCTGCAATAGCTGAGCTCCTCACCCTATTGCAAAAGGTAAACCCAGCCACTGTAGGTAGAATCCTCATTTCCATCACTTGTATGTACGATCTGACTCCTTCAGTCACTACCGATAGCTTGTGACTATAGGTGAAGGGCTGGAATAAAGGCTGAGCGATAAATAAAGAGCTTCACCTTGTAGCATCACAACGGACAGATGTTTTCACATGTTGAATATTGATTAAACCACTGAAGACAGTAAGAATGACATGTTGCGTAAATGCTGTTGTTAGAGGGATTTTCAGAATCATAATCATAATCACAATTATCTTTATTTGGCCATGTATGTTTATGTATACAGATAATTTGACTACAGTTTAGTGGCTCTCGATGTACTTACATAGAATAACTACACAACAATCTTCAGGAATTTATACAAGGAATGACTATATACAGGTGAAACAGGAAGGTAATAGTGCAATGGTGCAGAGTGCAAAGATGCAGGAGCAAATATGTTAGCAGGTTACTTATATACATGAGGTAGGTGGACATGACAGAATGTACATGTATACATACAATATAAAGTATATACAGGGTGCTTAGATCTATTATCTAAGCACAATTTCCATCCATCCATCCATCTATCCATTATCCAAACCGCTTATCCTGCTCTCAGGGTCGCGGGGGATGCTGGAGCCTATCCCAGCAGTCATTGGGCGGCAGGCGGGGAGACCCCCTGGACAGGTCGCCAGGCCATCACAGGGCCGACACAATTTATTATTTATATTTATTATTTAAGCATCTTTCCTTTAAAACATTTCATCTCCATCCATGTGCAATCTAAATTCATTTTGCAATTGTGTTTCAAGCCACTGTGGTTTGGCAGTAATGCAATAAGCAATTACTAAAGTGAGTAGTGGCTTCTTTTCTTCCTCTCTTCTGTCTCTCTCCCTTTCTCTTCCTCTAGCTGTCCCCTGCTACTAGCATCCTCCGCTTCTGCTCCTCTCTTTCTTGCTCTTGAGGCCTCAGACAGTCAAATGCATGAGAGGCATTGGCGTTGCCAGGGTAACACTCCAATACAAGCGGGAAGAGTGAAAGGGAAGGCAATGCCTCTTACCTTTAGCCATCCTATTGAGGACCATGTCAATCAGAATGTATGTCCCACTCCTGCCAGCTCCATCACTAGAGAGAGAGAGAGAGAGAGAGAGAGAGAGAGAGAGAGAGAGAGAGAGAGAGAGAGAGAGAGAGAGAGACGGAGAGACAGAGAGAGAGATCATTAAGATGGTAGATTTAAGCTTTAGATGCTTTGATTGCTTTAATCTCAGAATGTTTTCTTCTCCTGAAGCAAATTGCTCATTTACATCGACACTGGGCTGAGAGACTACAAAGTTAAGAGTACATTTAACCACACATAGACCTATCATAGGCATAGGGACACACATCAGAATCAGCATTGTAAAAATGCTGGGTTGTAATTTGGGTCTATATGCCAAATAGAACAATAGAATGTTGAAATCAAAAATTAAAATATCCATAAAAATCTGAACGTTTGATCCCCCCCGTAAATGTGATTATGCAAAAACTGTGCACCTAAGCGCATGTGTGGTCTTGAGACCTCTCTGTCGGGGGAAGAGGGGAATGGTTTCAGAGGCACACTGGGGACAAAGGCTTTTAAATGCATGCACCTCAGGAGCAGAGGAGAGGTGGAGAGGCCAGAGGCGGCTTGAGAACAGCTTTTGGAGAGCCTCGCTTATTATTTTTTTCCCCAATACTCCAGAGGTAGCCTTATGAAAAGCCTCCATTCGTGCCCGCCGGCCATTCGGCAGCTCTTCATGTTAATTGCAAACAAGGCGTGCGCGTTTCTCTAATAAAGGCAGGGCCAATAAAATGGCAGAGCGTCCCCGCTCCGTTAATCCACTGCTAGACACTGGCTGCCTCGTGGAGAAAGCAGGCAAAGTTAAAAGCAGTTAGACAGATACACCTGCAGTTTGACAGGACACAACCGATGCCAGTTAACTGACACAACCAAATGACAAATGGAGGCATCTTTGGTTGCGTGTCTTTGTGCCACCCTCCAACCATCGAAACCACCCCTCATCCCACTCCCCTTAGCTGCTGGAGTAAACAATAAACAAGCAGCTCCACCAGACGCAGACAGAGCCAATGGACTGGTTTTTCCTCTCCACCACCCCAGGCTTGACAAAACACTCTCCCTTATCCAAACCAGCAGGCTAGTTCACAACGTTCTGGTGCTTATACTTACCTGCAGTGAACAATTATTGGACAAGACCGACCCCGGTAGCACTTGTTTACCTTTCTGAAATGAAAGAGAGAAAATATGCAAATTATTAATGGCTTGAACAAACTGTTAATAGCTTGATAGCAAGTTGTCAAAAAATGTACTGCATTCTTCTTGCTATTTACTTTCAATAAACAATAAAAATGATCAAGTTAATCAGTAGGCCGATTCCCTGAACGTGACACAAGAAGGATCCCCCTCTTTTTCAAGCGGCTCACATTAAGGTACAATAAGGCCACGATAATTAAAAGCAGAAAAAAAGCTCATACTTCTCCTCCCCAAGAATATACTGCCCTGTCCAGTTAATCTACTCCCCCGTCAATCAACTGCAATAATTTGAGTATAGAAAGAAACATCGTGTCAAACAATGTTAATAAATGAAGTATAATTTCAAAACGGCATTATTAGAACATGGCGGTGATGGATGAGGCGGTGCTATGCAGACGCATTAACCTCAGCCAATTATGAATGCTAGACACCCCAGGCACGGTGAAGGCCAACATGCCTCTTCTTTTTTTTTAACTCCTGTTACCATGGGAACTGACGACAGGGAGGCTTCCTCATTTTTCGCCCTCTCTCATTTTTCACCTTTCCAACAATGGATTAAGAAAACCGAAATAAATCAAAGTCTGAATATCTCTAAAAATTTCTATTATTCTTTTCTTTGTTAACTGCACACAGATAACAGGAATATGATCTAAATAAAAAATACATGGAAAGATTTCAATACAACACAGGTTAATATCCATGTGTTTGAGTGCATTTAATTAATCTTTCTTGTGAATAGAATATTCACATTCTTATACTATTATTATCATTAGTAGTAGAAATATTGTTATTTTATATTCACAGAGGTGATAAAGGCATAACATTTGAAGTACTTTTAATCCTCAAAGACATGCACTGTTTGTTTTGGTCAGGTTATATTTTCTTAAAAATTTTTTAAGTGGGGGAAAAGGAAGAGCAAAATCTATGAACTCTAACATAAAATGAGGTCAAGGATAAAAAAAAGTTTAGGAAATTGGGGGTTCCCATGCAAGCCAGACAAAGGAGGAGAGGTGAGAGGGCAAGTGAGAATGACTAAGCAAGAGAGAGAGAGAGAGAGGAGAGCGAGCGAGAGAGAGAGAGAGTGAGTGTGCACGAGCCTGGCTGAGGAGACACAGTTTCCAATGATCACTTTTGTGACTATGCAACTGGGCTCATATTACTAGCTGCAACATCACAAAAATGACACTGGCAACCGCTAAAGTTCAGAGTTCAGACAGCTTGAGAGCAATAGATTCCCAATGGCCTTAGTGAGTACTGTAGTTACACCAAAGCATTGTGGGTACTGGGTAAGGACTGGATAACACGTTTTTAAGGAGGCCCTTTTTAGGAGACCTATCAAGAGGATAGCAGTTCTTAGACATATTATGTGACGACCTTGCAATTAAAGACCATCCACAATGGAGACCGACATGCCAGTACACTCGTACCATTATGAGCAGATCTAATCAGCTGAGAATCACACAGAAAAACACCCGGAAAGGGTGGCATGAGAAAGCTGCCCCTCTTGTTATTTCGTCCTTTCATCTGCATCACAAACTACAAGGACAGGCTTCCTCGCACAACATCTAATGCATCCATTCTCATTTGGAGGGCTTTTGCAATTTCTCTCAATATTTTCCCATGAGGGCTATCACCGCTCTTCTGTCAGTACACGTTTGATGAAGAATGGAGTTAAGTTATTCTGCTGCTAGCTTCTCCCTTCCCCAGGTTTTTAGCTAGACAGCTCCCGTTTAATTGGGTGTTTGAATCAGGTGCTTCTTTTTCTTTCCTTTTTTTTCTTTCTCTCCCCTCCAAGCCAAGCCATGCAGTGCGGGACTGATAATTTACTGCATCACATGAGCTGGGAGGGAAGTGGGGCGGGAGGGTAGGTCCGGCTTCAAAGAAAGTCTGTGCTCTTACTGGTGTAAGAAACACAGCCCTTATGAGAGCAACGATAACATTGATGATTTCCTCAGACAGGAAAAGGGGAGTTGGGACAAGAGGGAGAGGGGGCCAGAGAGTCACAGAGAAATATAGTGGTTAGAGATGACCCTTAAGACTCAAGCTTGGGATAAAGACAGAGCGTAAGTAACAGAAGTGAGCTGGCTTCCATTTTGCCTCCTTTACCTGAAGACCCCGGTGTAACTGAATCCACAGAATCTTCACTTTACCTGCGGAAGTCGAGCAGGGTCCTGGCTGAGTCGGGGATCCCGCAGTCCATCCAGGACAGGAAGTGGAACTGGGTGACAGTGCGCGTCTCGTTGGTCTGCAGGTTCTTCAGGTAGAAGCTCCGCACCAGGAAGTCCTCACACCAGATGTGTTCTGACACCAGGTTGACCTGCATACATTAAAGGGGAGATAAATGTTGTGCAATTTGGATTTAAGCCTACGCAGAGACTGGCATCAAATCTGAGGTAAGCAGCTTGTATTTATTTACAATTTAATATAATTTGTTTAATTCTATTTTTTGCAATTGGCATGCTAGTGTTGATATAACTTTGGTACTGCTAGCAGCTACAACACTCATATTTTACAAAGAACACATTCTTATTTACAGCTAAAATCTGGTATTGGTAAAGTTACTTCAACTAAAGAAATACACAATATGATATAATATAGTTCATACAATTCTGTTGTATTTTAAAATAATGTAACAAAGCACTTTCTATCATATAAAAACAGAAGACAACATGAATAAAAACACTGAATCATGTGAGGCAGTACAGGTATCACCAACGTCCCAAGAAAACCAATATCCGAACCCGACCAGAGCTGAGCCTTTTTAACCTAAACAGCGCCTCTTGTGGATATGCTTTACCTCGTAGATGTGATAGACGTCAGAGCCCTCATCCGGCCAGTAGTGGTGGCACTGTTTCACACCGTTTTCAGAGAGTGGCGTCAACATGACGATGACGACACAGCCGCTCTCCCACACCATCTGCACAAGGGGAGAATGCACAGAAAGAGGGGGTCAGAGGTCATTCCCCCATGCATTTCCTGACAGACCTTTCGTATGCTTTCATGGCAACGAGGCTGTCGAGTCGGACAACACCAGCTGGAGCAGTTTGTTGTGCGCTGGCATGACACGGCAGTTCTGCGATCTCTCGCAAAACAATAACACAGATCTCCTTATCTTTTGTCCAAGGAGTAAAGATAAATGTCCTTGCGTGTGAAAAATGATCACTAGACAAGTAAAAAGATGGGTGACATTGCGTGTCCCGACCCCCTTCCAGTAGTCTATACCAGATCAGCTGCAACACCGCCATGCTCTCTTTTATCTCATCACAATTTAATGTCTCCTTGGGAAAAAGACACCCATGGCAGCTATTACGAAAATGAGAAAGAAACACACATTTTATGGCTGTGATAAAAAAAAAACAACAACAATGGCCTTGCCTTTACACTAATCACAAGCCTCTCTGATCCGGCCCGGTGGACACATTACACCACCAACCATGCCAACTGCGACCCGGGTACGATCACACTCCACCACCAGGTATTGGTGTACTAACGGAGAATAGGATTTAGACTAGTGAACTTTTACAAATCATTTCACAAGTTATGGAATATAAGTCTTTCATTACATATCCTCCATCAGCCCAATATACAAGCACAACCTCAATAGGTCTTTTTCATCTGATAACAAGCACTCCAATAAACATACATCTTAAACAGGTTTTTTTTTTTACTTGCAGTCAAAGGGCAGCATTCGAAAACTGAGAGAAAAGTGACTCAAGTCTGTTTCGGGGAGACTTCTTTGAACTCATGGTGATTGGCTTTTCGCATTGGATTCTGTGGGTGAGGGAGCAGGGGAACGAGGCCCCACTGGAGCTAAGCTAATAGCCAGGGACAGTGTCTGTGTGTGTGTGTGTGTGTATATGTGTGCAAAAGGGGGGTAGACAGAGGCGTGAAGGATGAGGGGTTTGGAGGGTGCTGGGGGAGGTGGTGCGGGTGGAGGAATGATGAGTGGAGGGTGGAAGGAAGGATTAGAGCGGAGCCGCCTTTCAGAGCGCTGCCGGAGGCCGGTCTGGATTAGATAGGACAGAGCAAAAGATTTCGCCTCCTGCTTACTCCATTTGCATGTGACTGCCAATGTTCAATTTGTTTACTTTTAATGGGGAAAGAGTAAGTTCCATTTGACTTTTTTTTAACTACATCCACAGTTAGTCATATCAAATAATGAATTACTACTTATTCATCCAAGAAAACAAAACTGATGTCCAATATGCTAGTATATCGAGGATTAGTTTTTTCTACTATTTTTGATTTAATTGAGAAATGATTGAAGCTGAGTTTTATGGCTCTATTACCCGTTTCATTAGATAATGGATACACATTTAGTCATCTGGCAAGGAAAAACTGGCAGACTAACAAACAAAAAGGCTGAAAGACAATTATCAGCTGTTTCATTTCAGGCACTTTCAAATTTACTAATTAAATATGGAGGAGAGTGTATCTTTCCTTTCCCTTTAAGCTGATGTATTCAATCAAGGCACACTTTTCAAACAGCAGTAACACATAATGGCTGGGTAGACCATAATGACTGTGTCAGCAACAAACTTCTGCAAACCATGTTAACTTTGTATTTAAAAACATTTACCCCTCTTTTTGTTTACTCAGACTGAACCACGTTGAGTGTCTCACTAATAAAACTGAGGGAGAACAGAGTCCAATCTGTTTGTCATTTCATATCTCAAAGTGCTCTGATGGAGGTCTGATGGATGGAAAGCTCAAAAAAGTGAAATATGCATAGATCTATGTATACAGAAATCTTTTCTATGAGTTTGGACTCACTGATGCTGCCAGCACCTCAGCAAAGATGTAGCCGGGTAGAGCGGTGGTCATCCTGCAGTATCTCAAAGTGCTGCCCGAGATGGTCATTATGTTAAGAACTAAACCAGAAACTGTATCATGCCTTAGATGTACAGACTTGGCCTGGTCACTGTGGTGTGCCAAAATGCAATGGGTGCAACTATAAGCAATATGCCTCAATATGGCATATCAGCAATATGGCTCAATATGAAAAGAGTATCCGTTCAGCAGAAGATGATGAGTGGCCAACCAGCTGGTCTGCCAGGATTTATGCTTCACACTTACACATCCTGGTCACGGACAGTAGAGTTACTCCACCATATGGAGGCGATGGGCCCACTAATTACTACAGTTCTGTCCTATTAACACATAAAGACAACATTTGGCAACCGTGCATAATTTGCGAAATACCTCCATACCAGTCTGCGTGATTTACAATCGCCTTTATACAGTTATCAATAGCAAGTGCCGAGCCATTTATAGACAAGGACAGGAATGTTAACAGCATCAACTCAAATGCAAATGGAAGTCATAATCTGTTTTACTGCATAACACATAATTCATAGTGCTATGTGTACCTGTTGTTTTGATTGACCTAAAATCTCATTCCCAGGATCTTCTTAGCTAATGACTGTGTTACTAACTAGTAATAGGCGTAATTGTACCATAATTTTATTAATACAAAGTTTGTTCCTCAATTAATTGCCAAAACATCACAAATAACAACAATACAAAACTCAGTGGCAGTGAGAGCAAGGTGGATGCCGCCCACATGGAGCTAAAGAGAATCCAACCCAAACATGCAGAGACATACACCAAACAGGACAGGTGAGGTACAACTCCATTATGGTCTCTCCAAACCTCCGTCATGGTTGGAACAAAACAGCTGACGGGTGACAAATGGTGAGCGGAGCTGAGCATTACCTGCCAGAAATCTGCCACCGTGGAAGGTAGTGGGCCCTGTGAGGAAATGTAGGTAGGGTTGCGTGGGTCATGGTCCATCTGGGAAGAGGGAACAGAACGTGACACAGAGTTCAGCTGGGGACTGGATGGTGGAAACATACTGCCAGGGTTAGCACTCCATGTGGGTGGAGGAGAGAAGATAACAACATCTTCTCTCTGGGAAAAAAAAATAAAATACAATCCCGTTTCCTTTCTCTGCTACCTGAATTGGCCTATGTGTTCTGGACCAATTCATTCAATCATTTGTTTCTCAACTTATCTGCTTTTTACACTGCCTTTTTTGCTCCTGTCCATCATTTCTTCTTTGTCAGATGTGTTTATTCTCTAATGAACCTGATCCAAATAAACCCTAAAACCCTGAATATAGCGGAAACCCAATGTGTTAGCTAATCAGAGAAGGTCACACAAGACGACATGGGAAAGTAGGCACATCTGGGGGTCTGTGTTAGACTGTTTGGTTTGCGTGAAGTGTTGGCCTGTTCTGTGAGCGCCAAGATACAGTGAATGAGGCACAGAATTGTTGGTGGCTCTACAAATTGCACTTAAAATGATTTTAGAGTCCTGTTTCTTTTGAAAGATACAAGATGCATGCAGTGATAAAGGCACATTTAAAATATAGGACTTTTACGGATCCCCCGTCCTACTTTGAGAAGACAGAAAAATAGAAATAACTATCATTTATGAAAATGCTTTGCAGGACAAACCTTACATATAAGAATGAGCCAATTTACCGACGCAAAAACATCAGATTTTGGGATTAAACTAATCTTCAATACACACGGGAGAAATATATTTTCCCCTCAGAGGAAAGGTGCTATCTCTTGAAAATGTTTGCACTGGACCTGTATTCAACTGCCTGAGGGGCAGCGAGAGGACCATCTCTCCCAACACCAATGCATGTTTTCCTACACGAAAGAGCAGCAATTCAGCATCCAAAATAAAAACTCATATTATACCTGTACATTAAAAAAAAAGAAAGAAAGAAAGAAAGAAAAAAAGACAGCTCCTGTCCTCGGTCATTCAAGAGGGATATTTTACCAACACTTTAGCATTAGCAAAACATGCCCTCACAACACTGCCTCTAAGCCAAGTTGCTCTTTCAACTGATGCTTGTAGCTTCGCATTGATTGGGTACCATGTTTTGCTACTACCTTGTACCACATTAACCCCCTCCCCCCCAAAAAAGGTAGATTATCTGAGATATTCTTTGTGTGAGAGGAGGATGTAACAGCTGTAGTTTCTGCAAAGCATTGGTAGAAGCATAGATAAAACATTGTGATCTGTATGGGGATAGAGCACCTCTGAGTGACATCAACAATCATTACCATGAAAATGGATGCAATTGCAAAGCGCCAGCCCGAACTGTAACAGAGAGCCATTTGGGGAGGGTGCAATTTCAGAGCTGACACAGGAAACTGGGACAGAGAGACAACAGCTTATCTTTAATAGCTCTCTTTTCCTTAATGAGCCCTCACTTTTTTTGTAATAAAGAACAACATGTCAAAGATGCCTAACATCTTTTTCAAACATCTTGTTGTGTTTAGAGGTTATGGATACAGAGATTGTTGTTTTGTATTTGTTATGCTCTGCATTTTTCTGCAATTTTCTTTAATCCCAATGACATCCAAGGCAA
Source organism: Lampris incognitus (assembly GCF_029633865.1). Lineage (NCBI taxonomy): Eukaryota > Metazoa > Chordata > Actinopteri > Lampriformes > Lampridae > Lampris > Lampris incognitus. The sequence goes on from NC_079229.1 coordinate 28,523,145, forward strand.
AGAATCATCAACCATCACCCTCCCTCCACAGGGAACTATCGTACCTGGCTGGTCCAGCAACTTATATTCCTCAGCGACTTATACAATGTCATTTTCGAATGACAGTACGAATGCACTGCATTTCAACTAAGGCCAATAGATGACACTGTTGTGACTCCATTTAAAATACTGTACCACCACATAAATGCAACTTTCTTATACACTGAAGTGACTTATATTTGCTGAATGCGACCATATATCCCGGACTTGTAGTCCGGGATATATGGTATGTAATATTTCTGCATAATGCTGACAGTGTGGCAGACACTAGGGGCTATGTGTTTTTCCTCATTCCTGCCACAACAGCATTATTATGCTTTTCACTCTTTAATATTCATCTGTTTCACAAATTCAGTTTTTTAAAGAATTCATTTATGTAAGGATCTACAAACATCTGTTGTATAACCTAGTGTTAATTCTTAGACTGTCTAGCGAGAGGAGCAACGTAATTTCCAGCGAAATATCAGGGAAACATTTTTGTCTCTTTCTCTAAAAACAGCCAGAGTAGTTAATTTTATTAAGTATTGTACCATTTTGTAAGTAATTGTCATGAGAGTTAATTCTGAGTCCTTCTAATGTCTGATTCTGTAAATAATATACAAGGACAATAATTCCCACTCACAAATAAAAAAAATAGAAAAAAATAAGTTTGTGCACTTTTGTTAGTAGTGGTATGACATTATTGCAATATGGCATTATCTTAATTGAGTATTTTATTTTTATTAAGAGGGTTCAGAGTCAAAGAATTATAACCTGTCCTAACATTTCAATATTTTTGTTGTAATACTTTCTGTGACTTATCTCCTTGTCACTATAATAAAGCACAATTCCAAAATAGTTTTTTTTTACCCCAGTAGTTTTTTTGAGCAAAACAAAATGGTGGAGAGCCATTACTTGTGAGATCAATACATAGAGTGCATCATGATTTTATCATTAGTAACTTAACTCATGCTGTTTAATGGATCTTATATTAAAATACAGTTATGTTGTTCTGAAAGTGATAATTTGATAGGAAATTGACAGCAGGATATTATTCATCCAATTTGTTTTAGCATGGAGCTCATCGCCAATATACTACAATACAGCAACTAATGATACAAATAACAGGTGATTTGATTTTTACATGCCACACCATATGAATTGAGTGTTCATGAGATATCAGGCTCAAGGAATTGAGTTGAACTATTGTAGATAGCGGTGGACATAACTGAATAATCACCTGGTGTGCAGCTGTGATGCATAAGTGGCTGCGGATGGGCTGAAAATGTGCCCTTCAAGTACCCACAAGATCGCCTGAAATTTGACTGGCTTGCTATTAACTGCAAATGTCATTTTCACAAAAAACCAGATAAATACAGGAAATGCTGTTTTCCAGGGTTGAATCACTTCAATTAGCTTCAACTGGTCAGATTTTCACTTCATCCATATTGGCTAAAATTCCACACATGGACCCCCCCCCCCCCCAAATATTCTTCTCCACAGAAATGAAAGAGTGAAGCTAAATTCTGGTGCTGCCACTCAGATTCACCTATCTCAAGGACACAGACATGCTGTAGCTGTGTACTGACATCCCCACATGAATACTAAAGGCGAGACATGAAAGAGTAGCCATGCATTTCAGCTGCATTCCCTTTTGCCATTGTGGGAAGAAGATAGGCGACTACAGAAAGTAAAAAGTGCCCTTTGGTTTGGAGTAAAATAAGCTGCACGAAAAATAGCCTAGACACATATCTGGACTGAAAAGGCATCTTAACTTTCGACACCTTGTTGTAGCACCTTGATACTGTGCTTATATAAACTAGACAGAGTTAAGCCGTGAAATGCTAGATTGAGCATTTCACAGGCAGCGTCAGAAACATTGAGAATGGGCAGGAAATGAAAAAGACAGAAATCTCTGGATGCTGCAAAAGCCGGAAACAAAAACTTAATCCTAGCTCAGCTTAGACCACATTCACAGTGGATTCCTTAAAGCTGCTACTGATGCCTTATGTCTGAGAGATCTTACAAGACCTGTGATCAAGCAAGCAAACTATTATCCATGTTTATTTTCTATGTCTATGTCACCCTTCAGTTTCCTTTGCCTCTCTGACCGAGTATTCCAAGAGACAAGCGACACACTACTGTTTACTTGTGGCCCACTGCCCTGGAGCTAATGAGCAGGAAGAAGCAGCATTGACAGACATAATTATCACAGTTTTGCTGGGCTCAGCCAGGGGTCCTTTTTGTGGTGTAATTACTGTCCTTTCATCCACACACCACTGGAGCCACCACTGCAGCACCCATTCTCAATGTGTGTGAGTGTCTGCGAGTTTTTCAACTGTTTTTAACGAAAAGAAAGATATAATCATGGACATCTTCATTTTACTCAGCCTTCCTTTTGTACTATTGACTAATGTGCGCCTAAAAGCCAAGAACAGATGAAACACAAAACAAGACTGGGTCAAAACCACCGTGTATTGTCAATATTCAAAGTAGCCAATTGGTTACAGGGATAATCAGTGGTAGTCTATAATGTGAATTCCTGGATATTAAATGTTAATTTGCAGTTTTCTGTAGTGTCCCAATAATATTTGTTGTTAAAATGTTCTGAAGTAGCATATCAAATGGCATGGTTAAGCTATGTTCAAGAAGAAAAAAAATTATAAATGCGGTTGCAAGAACAATACTTTCCACCCATATCTTGGGATGTTTGACTTGGAAAAAGAACTTAATTTAATTTTAATTATAACTATTCTAATTATGTTAGCTCAACCTCCTCTTTCATCTGTGTCTATCTGCTGATGTCTCTCATTTATTGATAGGCAAATTGCGGCCGCTGATGGCACCATGAATTGCACATCACTTGCAACTGCTATCTGCCCCATCTCAAGGTCCGATTCACAAAATTACATACGCAAACACACCCATAAAGTTTTGCAGCCAAGTGCAATTTGCCCTTGTTTTGCATCTGATTGCAATTATCCATGTGGCAAAGTATAAATGGTGGCTTTGTGCCAAGAACACAGAAAGCAGGCTCATCCTTGATGTCATCAAGTATAGCATGAATTATTTGACCTGGCAACCTGTATCTGCGAATGATTTCGGTGTCGCTTAAACCAAAAAGAGATATTCTCCAGCGAAATATCTGCTCACGAGCATGCCTGGCATGACGATGCCTTCGCCTGGCTACAATCACTGCTGCCATGATCACTGGAACGTCTGAGCGTCAGTTACCACCAACTCTCTGAAGACACCAGTAATTTTCACTCTAACTGAATGTGGCTATTAGTGCTGGTGTTTGTGAATGGGACTTTTTTTGCAATGAGGCTAATTTACATAAAAAGGGGCCAATTTTGCACCAAATGTATGCATATTACCTAATGTATATAGTATGTGCAAATAGCACCGGAGCCCCGAGATGCTATTTGCTTGGCATGGAGCTAGGGGTGCATTTCACCCTTTGCGGGTGCTTTGAGAATTACACTTTTTTTTGTTGTTGTATTGTTTGTGCAGGTTTAGCGGCCGCAAAAGCTGCCCAATCCTTTTGGGGATTCGCCAGTGAGTGTTTTGTCAGAGTGATTGTTATTTGGGATGCTTTAACTGTGTGCTCTCCCTCATGCCTCTCGGTGCCTGGCCGACCAATCCTGTAACTTCAGTGACGTTGTTGGTCACCATCAGCAGCCCAATAGTGTCAACCATGATCACTCATCAGTCAGTCAGTAGTCTGACTCACCGGATGTACACTGTTGGTATAAGCCTGCCATTGGCCGACTATTTCAGCACCTTGGAAAAGCCCACACTCCATCTCACAAGACTCTCATGCCCAATGTTGATCTGTTTACTGACATGGCCACTGTCAGTCGGAGTTAATTTGGAACATCTTTTAACTTTGGCAGCGGCATACGCCACTGACATTGACTTGACCAATGTACCGATTCATTCCACTTCACATGAGCTTCTGTGATATCGGTTTAATAACGTTCTGCAAGAGCTCATACAGCCATTCAATTGTCTGGTTTTAATGCATCCAGTGAGCTCCTCCAGAGTTAAAGTATGGGCAGGCTTCACCTCTAGGGCGAAAATCAAGTTCGCTTGTCTTTTTTATCAGTAGACATCATATCATATAGTCAACATATGTCTTTGCTATTTTATGTGGCATTTTCTTTTGCAGGGCTCTAGCCATTTTAATGTTAGCGCTAACCTCCCCATGTGCAAATGTTCAATCAAAACAAGTTTGCCCCCAACACTATTTTGCAAGGGCACCATCACTGCATCATGGTCTTAGCGCCGCCCAAGACAATTGTGACCCCCCCCCCATACCAGAATGATAACCGGCTGAGCCAGATCTTTCTCCAGCACTGGCACAGCGCTAAAACGAAGTGTGACGATAGGTCTGGCTATGTGAGACTAGTCAGTCAGTGACATTTGCATTTGTAGGGCTAGCCCGCTCATCCAGTCCAGCCAAAAAGGAGTTCTTTGCTCACTTCTTCAATGAATAGGTTAATTTGGCGTAGTCCCCTGATATTATGAATCTATGCTAACACAGCATTGCACTGTTGAAATAATCCAAAACCTTCATCTATATGCCATCAGAAAAATATAGAGTATATAAAAACTCTATTGTTTGCTCCTGAGCACTAATAGGCTTTTAGTGCAGCTGTGTAAGCCCCCCCATCTATCTCCTAAGAAATGTTGGCACAGTAGTTGAAATGCATAGTTTCCTGTTCCCTTTGATGGAATTCCTTTTCAGCTGCCTCAGGGGAAATCATGACTTGCATTCACCGGGAAATGTTTAAGGGGGGGGGGGGCACAAAAAAATAACCCCAGCCCTTTACCAACAGTGAGGTCTTCCTGGATATGTTGGAGAAATACATTTGTTTAGTCTAAAATAATGGATAATTCTTTTCATACGAATCCACAAATATGACTGACATCTCCTGGAAGCGGCCATTTTGAAAACATAGAAAGCAGATCGTGATTTGATGAGACGGACTGAATCCCCTCAGGTTCACAGCATGAGGAACAAAGTGAAATATCATCAATGCTCCTAAGTGAATGACAAATCCTTAGAAATTTGTGTTATTTCAAAGTAAAATCCCATTACAAGTGCTCTTTGCACAATAACATGAGATTCTAGAGACAAGAGATAGTAGCTATACTGTAGATCCATGATACATAAACAATACTTACTATTGGACTGGCATTGATGTAATCTGAGTTGCTGTGATTGTTCTCGGCCTTTAAGGTGATTCTGGAATGGTCATCTGTAATTGAGAAGCATAGTTCATCAAACACCATCCCGATCCTTCAATTTCACATGAAAAACAACATTATGGGAAACACCAATATAATAGAAGTAATAGTTTTTATATTTCCACACACTTTCATAAGCAGCCCTTATAACAAATTGTGATGCCCAAAACTGCTGCATCTTCAAAAAGATGGTTCCAAATAAGGGACGCAAACACATGTATGGTGAAAAAAAGATACCCGTAGTCGAAAAAAAAATGCGACAGCATAATGTCATATAACCATGTGACGAAGGCCTGTGCTATTTGCTTGAATAAAAAGGAAATTGTATTTAATATACTCAGCTCAATAAGAGACAGACAGAGGTTAAGTAGTAAGTAAATTAAGTTTTTTTTTTCAGAATTATAAAAGTAACGTAACTGCAGCGTTGGGGAGTAGTTAACTACATGTAGTCAATCCTGTCCTCAATGTCCCACAATGTCCTCTCCTTAAAACATGCCCTCAGGCTGCCTAAGTGAGGTCTTACCTGCCCTGTTTACTACATCACACACTGTCACACACTATACTTCATCTCTTCAGTTGTACCTCTGTGTAACTATATGAGATTCCAGACTCAGATTGTGATCATTTCCCACAATATAATTTGGATGTAGTTGAACTACTTTTCAAAGTAGTTTTAGTTTTACAGGCTACAGCTCTTTGAGGCTAGTTAAGATGTAGTTGAACTTGTTTTCATTGTAAAGTAGCTAGTATTAAGTCCATTAGTAGTCCATGAGTACTTCTTTGCTTTCACTTGGAGGGTTTGTAGGGGCAGCATTCCTTTGCTTGGCTGCATATCTCAGCTGTGCTTCTTTCTCCTCTTCCTGAAGTCTTCTTGCTCTCTTGTGCACATTCACGTTTTCTTGCAGCCGTTGTAATGCAACATCGTCAATGCATCATAACTTCCTCATATTTTAACTATCATTAAAAAAACAATGCTTAAGAGTTTTGCTGAAATTTTCAATGGAATCCTGCTCAGGATGATCTTAACTATAACCATGCAAAAACTAGTTATTTTACCATACAGTTTTTGAGAAAATTAAAGGGAAAATCAGCTCAAATTACATTATACCATTCATAATTCTCTCATATTTCAACTGTCATAAAAATTTTTAAAAATCCTTTAAGAGGTTTGCTGAGATCTTCAATGGAATCCTGTTCATAGCAGGGGGTCACTCTGAACAGGATTCCATTGAAGAGTTCAGCAAACCTCTTAAGCATTTTTATGACAGTTGAAATATGAGGAAATTATGATTCTTATAATGTAATTTCAGCTGACTTTCCCTTTAATTTTATCAAAAACTGTACAGTAAACTAACTCCAAATTGTCAGTGTGTTACAATGTCCTGAGGTGACTCTCCCTGTACAGTAATGTACAGTGAAACTACTAATTTACAATTGTATATGGTCATAGTTGGGAAAGTTTTGAGTACAAATCCATTGCGCTTCACAGCAAACCTATTATGAAAACAATTTTATCAAATTAATATATAAAATGTGAGAAAGGACTGCTGAATTGCGACTCTCTTGTCCTTTTTGGCCACTCCAAGCACCGATACACTTGACCGCAGTGGGTGGGGGTGCACGCTTTAGTAAAGTGTGCATGCGACTTACTAAAGCATGCATGCAAGTTATAAAATGCACGTGCACTTTATAAATTTTTTTTTACATCAATGTCGCCTCTCGGGCTCTGTAGTAATGTGGGTTCTCGCAACAGATCCTGACAGTTGAGTAGATTTTTTTGAGTGTGACAGAAATACACTGTAGGAATCATTAAGGATGTGGACGATTGACACAAGTCACCCAAATTGACATGGAAAAAAGCAACATTCGCTGAAAACCAAGTTGTTTGCATCCTGGCAAATAGATTTCTATACCATAACAATGACTTTCCAGCTTATTAAGTCATTTAGTTTTACAATGGGCTATAAAGAAAACATACTTTTCTGAAAGAAAAATCTTCCAGTGGAGCAAGAGAATTCTACCTCTTGCTCATGAAGACTACTCTGCCTGACTTGATCTCATTGGCAGATCTTTTCCCTTGAAAACCAGATTTAAAGATTCAGTACAGAATTCAAAGATTTTTTTTCAATCTTAGGTTGTGACTTCATTCAGCTGGTACCGTTAAGCATACACCAAATAGTGGACCAAATTGAATGAAGTAACTTTGTAGGACTGTTTTGCATTGCCCAGGATATAAACAACGACTGGCAGAACCTTCTCTCACAGTTAAGTAAGTTCATCTGAATGGACTCACATACAACCACGGCATCAGAGCGGTTCCTCTTGGTGTTCTGCTCACCCTGGCCCACGTCGCAGGCACCTGGCTCTGCCTGGTAGGCACAGAGCGCCTCCCACTCACTTTCCAGTCTGTTCTTGTTCTTCAAGTGGTCCTCCATGTATGACTGGGGGGGCATAGGGACAAAGGACATAAAGTTAGCCGCCATTTCGAAAAATACATAGAATGGTTTGCGTGGAAAGAGGGTGATGAACAAGAGATGACTTAACAGGTAATAAAAAACAACAAACCAGCACAAAAACAGGGGTTGTTTCAGGAGTACCTAGGGACAAAATAAAACAGCGCACCCTGTGTCTGACCTGGGCTAGTTAGCATTTTCATACTATTATTTGTCCTTTTTTTCCCCTTAGAAACCATCACTGGGAGCCAAGCAGTAAATAAATTGGAGCAAAATATTAAACCCTTGACAAGAGCCACACCTTTAAATCTACAATCAGGTGTCATGGAGCATTACTGCTCCAAGCTGCTGTGTAGGGGAACCATGGCAGGAGCACGAGGCTGGTGAAAATCAAGAATTGGGGTCGGGGAATGTGCATTAGTGTGTGTTTGTATGTGAGTTTGACCTGGAAAAAAAAAGAAAAAAGAAAAAAGAATAACTGCAATTAAGACTCCTGAAAGGTTTGTCTGCATTGGAAATACTTCAGGGTGTTTCAATCACGTCCCTCACTGCTTGCACAGCCACTGATAAGATTGTCTGCATTTAAGCCATCGCACGGAGAAGAAGAAATTGAATTCGCTTGAGAGACAAAGAAGAAAAGGGGAAGGGGGAATGTGTGTGTGTGTGTGTGTATTTTCATTTCCCAAACCAGGGTGAGTCTTAGGGAGCTTAGAGGCTATGGCTGGCAAGGGGAGCCCTTCTTTTTTTTTTTTTTCCAGTGGGCGCTGTGCTTAGCTTTTACTCCTCCTGTACCATGGCTCCCCTCCCGATGGGGTTAAATGGTTTAGTCCGCTATTGTGTAAGGCAGAAGATTACAGACTCATAAACTGATGTCAGGGATCAGCTGGCTAATACAATGAAAGTGATACCCAGACGCCTGTTTTTTTTCACCCCATATTAAAGGCAGTATAGTAGGCTGAGTAGAGAGATACTCCATTGTTATCTGCAGCTCATTCACCCCTGTCAATCAAATGAAAAATGCAAGTCTTTCCAGAACACATAGCACTTCTACCTAATGATAATCAAAAAGAAGCTTATACAAAACACAATATGCAATTACCTTTGATGGCTCATCTATTCAGTTGTTCACTAAGTCTAATCAAAAGATATTATGTGACTAATAAGAACATCATGGCTCCAACTTGCAATGGTAACATTGCAAGTTGGAGCCATGATGTCATTGTATTTTCTGCTGTTTTGCTAAAGGTGCCGTTTAGGTCTTGAAAGTCTCACTGAGGTCATCATAGGAAATTGAAATGCAACTCTCTCAGAAAAACACATCTATACAATGAGAAGATGAGATGGCACAATGATCTAACACAATCTGTCCTGTCTAAATCCATTAATGACCCTAGGTGACATTTTTAATATGTTATTGTCAATTCACATCACTCTGCTCTGACCCATTACTGTTAATACATGCAATGTCAAAAAAAAAATGTAAAAAAAATCAAGCGCTCTACCTTTAATGTCCATTCAAATAACAGACATAACAACATCCATGTTTAAAGTCTAAGCTGCAGTGCGGCGCCTACACAAACATTGAATTTGGGCGCCTCAGGAAAATGCACGCCATTATGGCCACTTGACAAAACCTGTCACTGCTGTGCTCTTGTCACCCTGCACAAGTACACTCTTGCTTGCCAGCCTGACAGCGCTCCATCTACCCTTCCCACATTACATCTCTATGTTCTTGATACATCCACTCTGAATTGCATGCCATTCCATTCAAATGATGCCCCGAATCGATTGCATTCCAAATTCTTCTTTTTTTTCTCTCTCTCTCTTTTTTTTTTTTTTGCAGCTTAATGCAATGCAGCCACCAGGCCCTTATCGAGTCCTCCCGTTTCTAGAGGGGAGGCAGCGGACCGTGGCGTATTCCAGAGACAGGGTAACGAAGGTTTAGTGAATGGGGGGATTATGTCTGCCAATCAGAGGGTTGGGATGGGAGGCCTGGGTGTCAGGGAAACAATGTCTAATCCTTCCTAAGCAGTCTCCTCAGCAGCAGAGGGTGCTGGGTGAAATCGGGATGAAGGGACAACTGGGGGAACCAGACACAACAGGTAACACATTACTGTCTGGCTCCACTGTCAATTTCAAATGAACAATAGTGGTAACAGTTTTCACCAGGGTCTGTACGCTGTTACAAACAAGGGCTGGGGGGGAGGGGTGGCGTTACAAAAAAAAATCAATGGATTAGTATGGATTAACGCCAAGGTATAATGGCAAAATAAGCCACGAAGAGCTGAATGCTATCTGACATTTACAACGGAACATTTTTTTCCTTCAAAAGATAAGACTGTATTCTACTTATACTACAGCATACACTTTTTTTCCAACAGAAAATAAACAAATATAAAATTGTATGTGAAGATCTCTATGGGGCAGCACGAAGTCACATGTACCAAAAAAATTAGTAGTACACCTGAAAAACTGAAGCTATTTTCCTTTTCAGTGAATGATACATAATTTATATATAAAGAAGTACTCAAAAGATTAGCTACCTCAAGACACCTATTGAGTTTTGGGGTAGCAAGTGACCCTGGTACTGAACAACAGAGGAAGGTTTGCTTGGTAAGAGAGAGAGAGAGAGTAATGTAACCGTAAGACGCTGTCCATGGTGCTGAAAGCAGCTGCCACAGGTAGAACATGCAGTCACTGTCCAAAGAGAGACGCATATAAAGAAATGCATCTACACGTTCCGTCTGTGAATAATGAGGTTTTTACATTTTGAACAGATTGGTAAACTGCTCACAGGTGTCACAGTATCTCATGGCAAGCTAATGCTGGAAATGACAGGGAAGGAAGGAAGGAGAGAGAGAAAAATGTAATGTGAGACAGCAGAGGTTATCTAGTGTGACAGAGCTCTGAACGGATGTGGTGAAAAGCAGAGGGTGAGTCAGCAGATAAAATATTGTTTAAATCTCTGTACAAATGTATAAGACATGATGTATGTCTTGTTGAAAAGGGTAAAAGCACATGGTGCAACCCCAAATCATTTATTTGGATGTCACTTGACTGTACTTTAACATGATTTAACTCTGTGTGTGTGTGTGTGTGTGTGTGTGTGTGTGTGTGTGTGTCTGCATTTGTGTTTGCTTGTGGTTATGTGCGGCTGTATGAATTTGTGTGGCTGTGTGTGTATATGTGTGTGCACGCACATGTGGGTTCTTCAGTTTTTACTCAAGGTTTGAAAAATGTTGATTCTTATGTTTGTGTCCCCTAAAATGTCTGACCTGGACTATACTCACTTGTATCTGTGTAAAGTTTCTCACTGGAGTGGTGTTTTCACTTTCCTCTATGGTGGGGGGAGCTGTCTGTGTACTTCCCTAACATCTGAGATCCAAACATACCCCGGGCAAGCTAGATTTGGTACGTCACAAATCCAAAAGCCAATTGCTGTCTAATAAGCAAATGCAGGGGGGAAGAAACCTGAACCCTCCTGTGCAGAACAGACTTGTCAGTACAGAAAGCAAGTTTGCATTACATAGTAGAAGTTTTAACAGCAAACATGGTAGAGTGTGCAGCTTTTGGATGTAAACCGGATACTGGAGTTTCCTTCCATTATCTACCAAGAAATCCCACTATACTGCTGAAATGGTTGGGATTGATTTACAGACATCAGGCCCACATGCCTACTAACAAAAATACATTACCATTCTGATAGGTCCTCTTGTATGTGACTGAGTAAGTCTGTTGCCACAAGAGGGTTTGGACAGAGTGATGGAGGCAAATATCATCAGTTACAGGTATATTCATTACAACACATACATACAAACATGAAGAGTAGACAGAGCCAGCCACAGATCTGGCTGGCATGGAGAGCTTTCCCAGTGTTTCCCCGGCGCACCTTGCGCCCCTTCCTTCCTTCTCCAGCTCCGCTTCCTCGTGGTGAAAGCGAACCAGCAGCAGCTCCGCCCGGCACACCGTGTTGTCCGTGGCGCAGCATCTTCCTCAATCCCGTGCCCACAGCCCAGCACTCCCCTATGGTGTTGGTCCGCTCTGGCTCTCCCTCCATCCGCACCAGCCTGTCGTCTCTCTTGTCTGTCTCGTCTGTTTTGGTCATCTGGTACATTCGCCTTCCACCTGGTGTGGCGGTGGTGGTGAGGCTGTATTTGCCATGCTGGCCCAAGAGAGCGAACTAGGGGCTCAGTGGCCAGCGGGGAGGATAAAGGCTTCACAATCACGCCAACTCACCTCAGGTGTGTCCTCCTCCCCCGCTGGCGCCAACAAACCACAGCGACCCTGTCCAATTTGCTCTTCTTCTTCTTCTTCTTCTTCTTCTTCTTCTTCTTCTTCTTCTTCTTCTTCTTCTTCTTCTTCTTCTTCTTCTTCGGGATTGGTTTCCGGTTTGAACATGTATGACTGAATTATTACTATATTACCACTTGCCATTGTTTAGTGTACAGTAGCAAGCAAAGAAGAAAACAAGCAGAGGTTACTGTGTTTGATGAGCAGAGCGACGGTGTGCAGGTATATGCACTGCAGGCGAGCGGCGGAGGGGTAGGAACTGCAGGCGGGGGTGGGGTGGGGGGAGTGGAGATTTGAATTGAGGGCAAGGATAATTTGCATATTCATAGATTCTGGATTTTTTAATGAAGAAGACGGAATAGATGTGAATTTCAGGATTTTAGCAAGATAATTGAACTTATTTTGCAGAAATAACACATCAGACAACTTATTATATCAAGCAGAGCATTTTATATGTCTTAAAACATGACTGGAGGGGGACTTTAAGAATCTGCAAACTTAGACATTAGGATAAGCCATGTGCTTTTTTTTGCCAAATTAATTTATTCACATCAATTACAGACACAGTATGGACAGCCTTAGTGTTGACTGAAATAGCACTAACACACTTAAATGCAATAACCTTATTTAGTATATTCCAGTACATCATTACATAACTTTTCATACCTGTGCTGAAACATGCAGATGTGCATGTCTGCAGGCGTGCATGCATGTTTGTGTGTGTGTGTGTGTGTGTGTTTGTTTGTGTGTGTATATGTATACATGCATGCGCTTTGGAGACTCAGATTCTCATCAACCTTCTTCACACGGTGTGGAGCACAGACCCCAAAGTGTATGATTGTGTGTGTCTGTGTGTGTGCAAGACAGAGAGAGAGAAAGGGAGATAGAGAAAGCGAGAGGGATAGAAAGCGAGGGAGACAGAAAAGAGAGAGAAAGAGAGAGAGGAGATGAGATGAGAAGAGAGGAGTAGAGGAGAGAGATGGGAAAATATAGGTCTGAGATCTGTGATAACAAGGCAATCTCACACATGGTTTCATGCAAGATGGTGCTGGAATTTTAAACAAGAACCCCCTATAGGACACCACCATGTCAATCACCAAATGAAACAAAGTTGAAGACTCCTTTGGATTTTACCTTCCTGCATCATAGGATTTGTTTTGAACTTATTCCTAAAAATACCACAACTCCCACAAGATGACTCACACAGCACTCCCTTTTTGTTCATTGCAGGGCTAAATGCATTCCTATTGTCAGTGTTTTCTAAAGGGCCTCAGCAAACAAGCCTCGCCAAGTGCAACAAAACCCATCTATTACCACCAATATGAGGCATTACTCAAATTCACCCTCATTCGTTATTGGCTCCCTATGTAAAAGACAGACACGCTGTGTGATGAATGCCGTCTCCTTTAATGGAAACAACTCTGAGGCATCTATCAATCTCTTTTATCAAGCTTGTCTCAAATGAATAAAGGGAAAGTTAGGCAAAATTAAAACAATCCATTGTTTGGGTATATGTGTGTAACCAGACGGTTACCCAAAGGCAACCAAATTACTTTTTCTTTTTTCTTTTTTTTAAAGAGAAACACAACAGAATTTCTTAAACACAGACAAATCAGTGGATGATTGTATTTCACTTCAGAGCATCTCTCATTCAACAAAACAATACATTTCTCCATTTGGCTTCAGCAAAAGGGTAGGGGTGTTGGGGGGTAGGGTGTGGATTTTAAAGACAGCATGAGGGGGGCAGGACAGAATGATAGAGAGAAAAGAGGAACAAAAAAAAGAATGCAGCAAAGATAAAGCATGAGGAAGAAAAGGAGAACGATGGAAGCAGAACAACAAAGGTAAGAGTTTTGAAAGAGAATGGAGAGAGGGATGAGAAACATCCAAACAACAGATAAACAGAGAACGTAGTACACTGCTGGCTTTCAACAGAGGTGTCTACCACAATATTGTACACAAAATACTGCAAATCCTGCACCACATATTGACAACACAATCTCAGTGACTTAAAATTAATGTACAGCAGGTCCATGAACCTTGCAGGTCATTTCTCAACCATGATGGAAATCAACCAAGATTGATGCATGTTTCAGGGTGCAAATGAAGGGTTGTTACTAGACATTCATTTTGTGTACATACTTGCACAGCAAGATATTCCACTGTGCAATGACGCCATAGGCAGGGAGTTTGTGGTCAGAAGTTGTGGTTGATTAAGTATTGAATTCCCTGCACTCTGAATGCCCCCAAAGGGCCCTAAGAAAAAGTCAGTCAGTCCATCCATCTTGCCTCCCTATTCACTGTTTCATTCCCTCGCCTGCATTTCCCTAACCGTGAATCAATACCTAATCGAAAGCAACCTAAACAAGAAGGTTCCTTACCAGTATCATGTGTCCGGTGGATATGTCCATGTTTGATGGCACCGGCTCCTCACACCAGGAGGAGGTGCTGCTGCGCGCTGAGGGGCTGGCCACTGGACCGTCACTGAACTGGGATGATACGCTGTTGAGCCTCGAGTGGCGCAGCGTCTCCGGGCGCTCCACTCGCTCCGATGTCCTGGTGGCCATGCGCTGGCGGCACAGCTCCTAGGGGATTTCAGGGCACGGTTAGGAGAAAGGTTGTCAAAAACCCAGCGGTTGTCCTGCACCACTTTCATTGTAAACATTTTGATTAGGGGGCGCCTTCGTAGCTGAATAGTTACAGCCACTGTCGTCGGTTCGATTCCAGCTGGCGACCTTTGTTACATGTCATACCCCTCTCTCTCACTCTTATTTCCTGTCTGCCTTTCACTGTCTAATAAAGGTAAAAAGTAATCTTTAAAAAAAAATTTTTTGATAAAAGTTTGCTTCTTGCTAGCATCGAGTGCTTGCACTTCAATTCATGTTATCCTTTCACCTGGGGGCTGTGTTCTGTAAATGCACATCTTAAAATCCTGCAACATGCTTGACTTGATCGTCCCTTACTTTTCTGTAGATTAATGTCTTATCCAGGTGGATTGAAGAGTTTACACTAATTATGGCAAAACTATATGGTTAAGGTACCAAATAAGATTTGCATAATAAATTCACTGTGTACTAGTATATGGCGGTCAGAAAGACTATTCGGTGATTAGAGATGGATCTATACTATGATATCATTATTGCACTCTTTCAAAGCAAACCCCCCCCCCCCCCAAAATCACCTCACACCACAGAGTTGCTGCATTCTTTGCCGAAAAATAAATAAATCAGTAAACTGTTTCTTCCTTCCAGGGGAAAAAATAACAGCAGAATCAATCCATGATTCAAAGAGGATTTCCATTGTAAACTGCATTGTATAACTGCTCTACCCGAATGGGGGCAAAAAAGAGCACTGACAGCATTGTACAGTATAATTTCCCATTTTGATTGATATCACAAGTTTTTTTTTTTCCCATTTCTGTGGATTTTTGGAGACTTTGGTAAATGATTGTTCCTCCACTGCTACTAAGATTACTGCTCTCCAAGTGACTCTGCTTTTCTCCCATCATGCCTCTGTGCAGAGACAACCCATTACAAATTCTGAGTCTAGGCATTATCTACACAGCCAGTCATTCTTTTCCCCCCCTCACAAAATGAAAAGAAACAGAGGCGGGGAAAAATCTCTCATTGTCTGACAGCTGCAATCTTATCGAACCTTCTGTCCTTATAAATGCATGCACAAACGCGCGTGATGCACACAGACCGAGGTGCACACACACGCACACACCTTGTCTGACTCCCCACGTAAGATGTTGTCGCTCTTATCTCTGGGTGGATATTTCTCTATTAGATTCACCCGGGATCAGTCAACGCTATCATACTTGGTTTGGAGAAATAGAGCCAGCGAGAGAGCCTACGGTCATTTCCATGCACAATTAATAACACGGAGCCTGGCAGGGCATTGGAGAAGCCCTGTGAAAACATATGCTATCGCATGATCTATCATGGTGATATTTCTCTCTGGTGAGTGGGAGCCTGCTAAGCCCTGGTCTTGGATCAGCTTTTACCCGCCATCAGACTTTAATCATTAGAGCCATGAAACAGCACCGTGGGCCTCAGCCTCAGGATAAGATGTAGGTCCACGGCATAATTCATCCCACTTCTCCAAGTCTCTGCTGTGCAGAGCGCCGTGCTGTACCAGAGCCGGGAAATTTCCCAGAAGGAGGCAGGAGGGTGTAGTTAGGACCAGAGGGTGGCCAGAGGAGAGACATGTGAGCCCCGGAGAGCAGCACAGGCCGTGGGGTCATATTTTCCCCATTCTCCCCCCTCTCACAGAGCACTAATAGGGATGAGACAAGGAGTCTGTACTGTATACTGTTATCCAGCTGTATCACTTTGGCTCAGGGCAGAAAAAAGTCTGAAAACTATCACTGTCAAAATGCAGAGACGATGCCTATACAACTGACTGATAGCAAAGATCTTCTTGAAGGTATGTGGAGAATAAACATGCCTTGAACATTATCTTGAGTTTCCCCATAAGTATACAACAACAGTGTGATCAGTAAGAGTAGCAGTACAATAAGATGTAGGCCATCACATCAACATTTAATATGACTGCATTTCCAATGCACTCAATACACATTTATATGAAAATCGATGTTTAGGTTTGAGGTGATAGATTTTACAATACATCTACTCCAGGAGACATTTTGCTTCTTTGTGGCTGTAATTACAGCTCTGTATATCGCCGGCATTTAAAGGATGGCAACCCAGTGAAATCCTGATTAAATATTGAAAATGTTAACGCAACGTGCAGATAAATGTGTTCTGAGTGCCATGCTGAGCACAGCTGAGCCCCATCACTAAAAATCAATACAGCCCTGGCTGCCCATGGCCCTGGAGGAGCAGAGGGAATAGGTCACACCGGCGACCTGTTTCTCTGTATATCTGTCTGTCTCTCTTTGTCTGTCTCCCCCTTTGTCTCTCCCTCTCTTTCACACGCATACATACACACACTCACATGCACGCACGCACGCACGCACGCACGCATGCATGCACACACACACACACACACACAACTCAAACTAGAATGAACATTAAAAAAAAAAGAATGTACTGATTATCCAGAACAGTAATCAGTAGAAAATGGGGAGGAAACTGGGAGAATTAAAGAGCATTAAAATGCAGTATATAAACACAAAAGGCCACTTTCAGGTGAAAATATTGTATTCAAAAGGATTAGAGGCCCAGTTCAAACAAGCCATGTTAACATTATTTTTCGGCTGAATCAAAAGAGGCTAAACATGCTTGTGGGTCAACATGTCGATGCAGATACCTTTGTTACTTTGTGTATTTGCTGCTTAAGCATTTGTTTATCAAAAATCAACTCAGGGTATCTTACGGTAGCTCATTATTATGATGACTTAATATTTCTTTTCATATGGCTACAGCAACAGAAAATGGTTGCATGTGAATGCATACGCCAACTAACACAGACAGCGTAGGCTTAGCACAGTCAGTGATACCTTATGCCTTTTTGGATATTGGAGTCTTTGTTTCAGCTCCACAAACTAACAACACTGGGAAGTGCCCACTTACACACAGTGGAAACCAACACAGACGTTAGCCAGTCAGGACAGCAGCTTGTCATATCAGTTCGTATGCTCAGCCCATTGACAGAGCACTATGCTAAGTGTGACAGTTGCTGATTGGCTCCTAGCGAGGGGGATGCTCTAACCTGATAGGTTGCTGTTGCATCACTACTGGTGTCAGTCCCAAGGCTGGCCAGCTTCTCCTTCATGCGAAGGTGGGAGCGCTGGCGCAGGCAGAAGAAGGTGGTAGACCCTGCCAGCACGACCAGGACGAACAGCATGCATAGGACAGAGAGCAGCAGAAACTGGCCCGACTCCACTCTGGTCTCCTTCACCACAGGGATCTGGGTCAAGCTGCCCCTCTGGAACGAACGAACAAATGAATGCACGCACGCACGCACGCACGCACGCACGCACGCACGCACAAACACACACACACACACACACACACACACACACACACACACACACACACACACACACAGAGAAGGCTGTCAGAAAAATGATGTGATGGGAAATACTGATGTTGCGACCAGGTTGGCCAGGTGAAGAAAGCTTATTTCTCAAGGACAACAACCACCCTTTTATCGTCTCAGTCCATCACTTTTCACTCAATGGTAAATGAAGAGTAAAGAAAGAAATAAGATGTGGCTTTATAGCTAAATGAAAAAGGCATCTATAAGAGATTAACACTGCTCCCTGTGTTTCCTTACCTCCTTCCATCCTCTACTCTACCGTTTCCTCACCCACCTCCACACTGTGGCCATCCCCACTCATTAGCCATCACTATTAGTCGTTTTTACAATGTGCATTCAGACTCAGTCAGCCCTGGTTACCAGCTCCTGTTCAGTCCAGCCTTCTAACTGAGCACACATAGTATTTACGGCCCCATTTAGCCCTGGCATTGGGGAGGGCCTGGCACTTTGCAGCTACAGGAGGTTGAGATACTAAAAGCCTGTGCTTAATTAGCTCCTCTGGTCCCTGAGTTTGACTGGATTAGGCCGTGGCCCAAGCCAATCGGCAAATAGGAGAGTCTAGCAGGACTGCAGTGACACAGGCGGACTCAGACAGGACCTTCTTGTACCCCAAATTAGTTGACGAAAAAAGGCCTTTTCAGACATTTAAACCCTCACTGCATGGCTAATGCTAACTCCAGCAGAAAGGTATGGGGTGGCTTTACCCATCCTCCACGTGTGGGTATGGTAGGGACAGCCTTTATTTTGTATATATTGATTACTGGACCAATTATGACCATTTACTTAAATTCCCATATAGTCCCAATTGTTCCATACTGATGCAGAATTTCGGAGCATAACATAAATAAATGGGACTTACAATTTGGCTGGATGATTAATATTATCCAGTAACATGTAAACGATTTTCTTCACCGGTGCATACAGGGCAGATATGGACATATAAACACCAATATTTAGATGTATTTGCAAATAGTAAGGTAAGGATGACTATGGGCTACACTCAAGGCGATTTTCCTGAATTTCGCTTCAGGGACGAATTAAGATTAACTTATTTAACCACTACAATTTACTTGACACAAGTCATAACTAAAGCCCAGTCTTATCAACACAAAGACCAATATCAACCAATAACATCAGTGCACCAATGCATAGGCTCAGTCCCCCTTGTATGCCATATTGAAAGGCTGATTGGCAAGCTGAACGAAATCAACAACATGACAAAACAGAGGAGAGATTTTGACATTTAGCCTGAGGGTGTAATAAGGTTGCTGAAGGATAGTTGCATCGTTATCCATCTCCCCCCAAATGAAACATAACACTTCGACCCGGTCCAATGCCATTTAACCTTGTCGGCTAGTGATTGCAACTGCTGCAGTGATTGTGTGGCTACAGAGGTCTCTGATTACTGCGTTGGCCCTGATGGCAGTTTCTTTTGATTGCAATAGCTGTGGTTCGAACGCGCAGTTTCAATCAACCATAAAGAGGCTGGACAACAGCTGAGAGGTTTGAAGTGCTGCACATATGAGCGCAGAGGAGACATGGCCTTGTTCCAAGTGTTACATCTTCTGTGCTGTTGTGCGATCAAATGAATATCATTTGGGTCTGACATATGAAAAAAAAACAGCATAATATTAGGTTTGTAATTGAGGGATTGCTTGGGTTTGTGCATTAAAGCTTAGAATGCCGAAATCTCTCGGCCTGCGTGTGATCCTCTGACTGAATCACACAGTATTGCGAATTGTATGAATAGAGAGCATCATTGGGGGGAAAAAATTAATTAGTATTTTTATAGATTTATTGTTAGACACTAATATATTCCACACCGCTTTCTCGGCTTGAAGGGGTGGTGCAGTGGTCCAAGACCCTTGCCTCTGTGACCAAAGTGCCCCCTGTGGATCTGGGTTCATACTTTCTTCAACCAATTGGCAGCATGGGCCTACACCTCTTTTGCAAATCCCTTTCGATCTTTTCCTTATTTTGGGGAAAAAAAGACAAAAAAGATTGGAAAAAGACTCCCTCAGCGATGTGTTACTTTCCTTTCAGCAAAATTCATTAGGCAAGAGCAGCTGAAGTTAACTTAAAAAAACAGTGCACAGTGACAACAACTGGGTTTAAAATAAAACACTTCAAGCATCAAAAGAGCATTCAATGGCAGTTATCAAGGTGAGGTGGGACGGTTTGTAATCTCCCTAAAGATGCTAAGAATAAGAAGCCAGAATGATATAGAAAGGAAGAGAAAGAACGAGAAAAAGACAGAAGAGAAAGACAGAAGAAAAAGACAGAAAGGAAGAGCAAAAGAAAAGAGAAAAAGACAGAGGAGGGAAGGGGGAAAAATGATAGCGGTTAGAGCTCTAATTTGACGCGGGGTTTTTTCTCTCTCGTTTTACTTTTTTTTATATGTCATTTGTATTTACAAATTTCCGATATATTCAAGAAACCACAACCAGATTAACAGCCTTGTCTAACAAGAAACATTTTAGTCTTTTCTTAAAGATGACCTTAGGAGAAAGTTCATTAATTGAATTTAAGGCACTTTTTATTAGCTCCTAACACATACGAATAAGACAAATTTATTGGATGATTAGAATTGACTAAAAAATATTTTTGTTCTTTCAATTTGATTTTACTTCATCAGAAAATGTCAGAATTTGGAAGAATAGAAGAATTTTAAATGAAATGTAGTAGTTTATATACGGATCGACACATCCACCTAATGAAGTGGAAAAAAAATGTTTTGGGGGGGGTAATTTTAACACCAATCACAAAAAAAACTTTTCAAATCCAATGAGTATGTTTGTTTTTGTTTTTTTACCAGCTTTTCACACATCTCATATGATGTATGTAATGTATGTGCATCACTTCTCAGGATACAGACTCAAGATATTACTCTCTCTTTATAACAGACACCCCCCCCCCCAGTTCTCCCTCCTATTCATCTCGCCTCTGTCTATGGATTAGCCAATCTGAGAGAAGACAAAGGGCAGATGGATTTCGGTGCTCTGGATTATTCAAATGATAGCGGAGAGGTCAGGCAGAGAGGTAGCCACAGGGGCGGCTGGCTATCCATTCACTCACAAGCACAATACCTTTGAGAAGTACAAACGAATGATATCAAACACACTGAAAGCGCCACAGCTCACCGATACTAAAACTTGGTTAATAATTGAAAACAATCACCGCTACCCGCAGCAGATTTCACAAGGTTTAAATTGCTCGAATTCAGAAAATTGGAATTGATGGGATTTTGGCATTTTGAACAGTTAAATAAATAAATTAATCCGTAATTAAGCTTACAGGAAAATATAGAAATAAAAATAACTGCAAAATGCTCACGCATCGTTGTTCTCAAACACGTGAGCACACTGAATTAAAGCTAGTATTAGCCACACTATGACTAAAATATTATCTTGCTCCAAACTGTGTTTTATTTCCTATGTATACTATATAACTGTAAATACTACAATACATATTTGTATACTAGGTAGAGCTATATAAAAATCAATTAAGATGTTGATAAATAAACCCGATAGGTAAACGGAGGGAATAAAACATGTCTGCCTAAAATAATCCATATCGCGATAAAAGGAATCTCAACGGGATTTCTCTTCAACCGGCCCCGTTTCTATGTGCTCGGAAATGCCTGATGGTCAACGAAGAAGGGAACAGCGCAAAACTGATGGATGGAGTAATTCTGGGGCTTCGTCTTCGGGGTGTAGGGTGTTTAGAACTGCGACATGGTTTTCGGCGAAACGGAAGACAAATCGATACTGACTGATCAGGAAATTGATCAGGTGCGTACTCTTGTCGGTCAGGGAGAACTTTCCCCAGTGTCGGCCAGTATGATGAACCTGGGAGGGAAACTTTGTCCCCTGCCGGCCCGGCCAGGCGCTCCCGACACTTAAGCTACCAAGCTTAGAACAAGCAAGTTTCAATGTGGATATGCTCTGATTTAAAAAAAACTAAAATTTGAATATGAAAACATATAATACTCCAAATTAACAAGTAAGCTTCAAGAGAAAGAAGCGTTTCTTGTAAGGGAAGAAGAGAAGAGACGCCGATACTCCGGAACCGCCGAGGCTACACGGCGGTTGAGCCGTTAGTCGTCGCCAGTCAACGGCTAACGCGAACACTTTAAGCTAGCTTTAATTTTCATTTGATTTTCTTTTTTTTTTTACCCGCGTTCGCCGCGGTACAACTCGCACACGGAGCACATAACAAGACACAAAAGTGAGTGGAGATATTTACCCGGATTCGTGTCGTCGCCCAGGCCACACATTTTAGGGAAAAAGGAGGGCATGCGTCGTATTCCAGAGAGCACGGTTAAATGCGGCCGCGGCGGCGGCGGCGGCGGCTGCGGCGGCTCCAAGTCGCGCGGCGAAAGACAGCGCGGCTTCAACACGAGGATGAAGAAAACGAAAATGAAAAAAAAATGCACGAGAGAGAAAGAGAGATAGAGGGGGAGAGAGAGAGAGGGAGGGAGAGAGAGAGAGGGAGAAAATTTAAAAAAAATTAAAAAAGAAGAATGTAGGATATGCCCGCCTGATTTTCCGAGCCTCGGAAGAATGTGCAGAAGCCCCACTAGTGAGTCCTTTCAGCGCCTCCGTGCCAATGAAAAGAGATGGGGGGTGGGTTGGAAGTTGGAAGGGTTTTTTTTTGCCTCTTTTTTCCTTTTTTTTTTTTGGGAGATCATTTAGTTTAAGGCTGAGCCCCTCCTTATATTCAGCCGCTCAGGAGTCCCCCGTCCGCTGCACATGTCATATCCACTGGTTGCTATGGCGATGCCTCCACATGTTGTCGACGGTGAATGTTCAAGGAGGGATGCTTGGCTAATAGGCTTGCGGGCTGAAGGGCGATATGAATGGACACAGGGCTAGTCACTCATTTGTTGAGCTACTAGGGGTCTCTGTGTTTAGTGTGTGAATTGCTGTTTTCTCAGGCTCTCCTTTTCCTATGCGCTCTCTCCCATGGATTCAGTTTTGTGAGGGGAATATAAGAGAGATGGAGGAGCCTATTCTTTAAAGTGAGCTTTTGCATCCGAAGCCGAAATGACCATTATAACTATTATCATTAATAATAATTATTATTATCGTTACTACTATAGGCTGTCATGTGCACGCAGCCGATTGTAAATTATATGATTAATGCATGGTAAAATGTGGTGCACTCTAAAAACACCCAAGCAAGTAAACTGCGTAAAATTTGCATTTTTAAATCCTCTCCTCCCTCCCCAAGCCTCGCCAAAATAAAGCAGAAAGAGTGACATTTAAAGTTATAAAAGTTTTAGAGATAAAATCCATTAAAATACCATCCTAATTAGCAATCAGGCCCCCGAAAATTCATCCTATGGAGAGCAACAGCTGCACTTAGCAGGGAGAGAGAGAGAAAGGGGGATTATGGAGAGCACAGGGAGAGAAAGGGAGAAAGAAAAAGAAAGGGGGCGGTGAAGAGAGGCAAACGGGGGTCCTGTCAAATGCAGATGACGAGTCTTGGTGAGAGAGGAGGGGTGATGGAGGCTCTCCAGTTTATTTTTTCTATTCAGAGAGCACCCCCTCCTCTTCCCTATTGTCCCTCTGTGTGACAGCTGGAGTTGGCAATGTGAAGGGGGGAACAAAAACCAGCTCCTTGTCCGGCCAAGGTCCATGGGCGCGTCGGACGCCACCCCACATTCAAACACTAAGCATCCCGCCAATAAGGCGGACCTCATAGGTTGGTTTTGTTATGCAATGCACTCAAACTGACTCAACATTTTTAGAGATCGCACAAAATCATGTAGACCAACGTATTACATGACACTATTCCAATATGTTAAAAGTATTTGGCGGTTATTCTGAGAACTGTCATGTTCAAATGTACTGCAGCATAATTCATGGGTTTTTAACTAATAGGACATTTTCACGAATAGCATAAAGCATTCCCTTAAAGAACGAAGTAAACTTGAGTGTTTCTCTTCTTAAGCGTACAAATTTTGCCTTCCCATAACTCCCACAACACTCTCTGCACAACACTAAATGCATGCTGCACAGCATCCATGTTATGAGGAATCATCCTTGCTGGTGGAGGAATTATAGGATTCCAGTGTTGTTTCCTTTTCAGCTGCTAGAAGGCACATGAAACTGTACTGGGTGAAAACATGAAGGAAATGTCTGCTAAGCACCAGCCACTTTCTATACCTGCTCCGGAAAAAAAAAAGAAAAAAGAGCCTGACTTGTTAAGGTGCACCTCAGCTTGACAGGATGAACACGTCCTTTTCTTCGTTTCAACAATTACATTGAGCACAGTAGCATTGCACAACTTGTGTCACGTCCTCTCGTAAGGCCAGCGCTAACAGTCGTCACACTGGAGAGTTCTGATAGGCATCGATTCATGCTCATGAAACTACAGTAGCAGAGTTCCCGTAAAACACTGAAAATAAGTCTCGAAGTCAGTCGTGTGGTCACGCTGAGTGGCAGGTGGGTGATAGTCACACGCTGCCACGCATGTCAATTTCTCCGGTCGATCCTCAGCGTGACACATTTTCAAACTGAAACCAGTGAATCTTGCAAAGCTTATCTTTCCTCCTCTCCACTGCCCCAATATTTGTCTTTATGACACATTTTACATTTCTAATAAAAAAAAGAAAAGATGGAAAAGCTGGGAACGTGTTTAAACAGGGTGAAGGAGATATGCAGCACTTCACGCTGTCGCAGGGAAAGAGGATGGGGGGAATGTTAAACAAATGTCAGGATCAAGTGCACTACCTGATGTAGCAGTGCAGAGACATCCAGTCGTGTGTGTGCACGTGCGTGCACATTTGTGCGGGTGTGCATTGTTAGAGACAGAAAAGGATACAATACCCATATTCTGTGTGGGAGTCTATTTGCCGGTTGTGTGTGCATAGTCTGCACTGTTTGTGCGTAGTCTGCATATCCCTGCACAAATCTTATGTGCATTTGCACTATGACGTGCACACACAAAAAACGTACTGCATGCCTGTGTGTTCATCACAGTGTGCGCACTGGTGTCACAGCTAACTTTGGGCACTAACAAATCAAGCCTGGTAATATATTTGAGCAAACAGAAGACTAAGGCGGTCCACATCGGACAGGGAAGGTAGTTGATTTGAGGCCTGCCAAGCTGGTGGTCCACATACCAATCACGCTCTAATGACATCAGATTAGACTAATGCCATTTTCACCACAGCCGGGCTACAATACCGGCGCTCAAAAGCCACCTATAAAGAGGCACAATCCATACCAATGTGTACATACTCGCTGACTTAACTGGTGTGCGCTGCCGTTAAACCAAAAATAGTTGGGATTTTTGATTGGTTCTTTAAAATAGGGTGCGTTAAATTATTCATAATAATATCTGAGCAGGACCGCGGCTGAGATTCCATTTGGGAAGGTGTGAGGAGGATTAGCGTTGTAACTGTAAGGCAGAGAAAAATGTATGCAAAACAGAATACACTTGGGTGTGCCGTTTTTTTTGTTTTTGGACAGATCCACCAGCTGTTATTATTATTATTATTACTGCGGTACAGTCACTAGACACGTGAGAGGGAATCCATTTGCTTCACCATTTTTTCCCTCCCTCCCTTTTCTGAACGGTCTAATTTGACAGTGTTTTCAAATATTCACATAATGAAACGCTGCTCATATTGGTTGTAGGAGCGATCTGGAGCCACGCTCTTTGCTTAGCATTAGTCTTATTTGAAATGTGCTTATCCAGAATTTGAAGCCGTACTTCAATAACGCCCTCTCGGTGTAGTGCTGGTTTGATTTGATTTTCAAGCGAATATCCTGTGTAGCTGTGTGCACGCGTAACACCGACAGCGAAATAAGAGGCAGGCAGTCACAAAGGGAGAGTGAGAGAGAGAGAGAGAGAGAGAGAGAGAGAGAGAGAGAGAGAGAGAGAGAGAGAGAGAGAAAGAGAGAGTGAGACAGACAGACAGACAGACAGACAGACAGAGATGGATCTTTTCTGATGGACGATGTTCAAAGACAAAAAAAGATCAAATTTCTGAGTTTTTACTTGAAATATTACCAAATTACTATGTCTCATGCTCATCACTTGCCCTGAGAAGATCCAGTCACAGCCACTGTGTGTCAGCCATGTTATTCTGGTGCTCGCTACAGATGAGCCCTTTTAAATAGGGGTGGGGGGTGGTGGGGGGCTTTCTTTTGTAAATTCCAACCAATGCATTGCCCATGCCAAGTGGTTCAAAGCAGTCAACATCAAGGTAGATGCTATGCCTGTCATCTTGGCTGTATTCAAAGCAGGAAGGCAACCCACACATACACAATAATGTGTACTCCAGTACGGAACAGCCTCGTGGCGTCATCGCCTGCAGTGGGGAACCACACCAGACCTTAAAAACAGGCCTGGGATGGGAAAATTCTGGCATCATCTGTGGGAATGCAAACGAAGGGAACTACGTTTAGTGTTAACTTGTTTGATCTCTTTGGCAGTTTTTTTTTTTTAGCATTTATTTGACTGTACAGTAGAGATGGAGAGGAAAGTATGCGATAGGGTCCTGAGCAGGATTCAACAAGCCCGAGCCCAAGCACCACCAGGATGCTCGACTCAGTGCTTATTTAAATCCCCTGAGCTGTATGTAAAGTTTACACTTCGATGTGCATGTGGATGTTTTCAGAGGTAGGATGTGAGTCGAGCCAGAAATGGGCTGAGCTCGATTAAGGCGCAGTCTTTAGGGTGCCCAGGTAGTGTGGCAGTCTATTCCGCTGCCTACCAACACGGGGATCGGCGGTTCGAATCCCCGTGCTACCTCTGGCTTGGTCAGGCATCCCTACAGACACAATTGGCCGTGTCTGCGGGTGGGAAGCCGGGTGTGGGTATGTGTCCTGGTCACTGCACGAGTGCCTCCTCTGGTCGGCCGGGGCGCTTGTTCAAGGGGAGGAAGAACTGGGGGAGAGGGGATAGCATGATCCTCCCACGCGCTACGTCCCCCTGGTGAAACTCCTCACTGTCAGGTGAAAAGAAGCGGCTGGCGACTCCACATGTATCGGAGGAGACACGTGATAGTCTGCAGCGCTCCCCGGATTGGCAGGGGGGCAGAGCAGCGACCGGGAAGGCTCGGAAGAGTGGGGTAATTAGCCGGATACAACTTGGGAGAAAAAGGCGGAAAAATCCCAAAAATGAAATAAACAAATAAATAAATAAAGTGCAGTCTTTAGTGTCGGTTGATGCTAAGTTGTCTATCGATCTAAAGGAAACCACAAGCAACAGCATGGACTCAAATGTCCTTCTTGCCTCTTTGAATTAGTCTTTATGTTTTCAGAAGAACTTAGATGGGGCATGTTAAATCAAATAAACACGTGACAGGATTTAACAACCCACAGTTTAAGGGAGACAAATTGGGGCACACGAGGGAGGTCAGCAAATGCGCTTTGTTAAAATCCATTGATATGACACAACATGTAAAATCCTTCAGCTAATCTTGTGTTGGACTACGGCTAAGACAAGATCAAGAACAGACCGAGTCCTAAACCTAATTGTAGATTCGAATCAGCTCAGCTTGTTTTTTTTGGTTGTTTTGTTTTAATAAATCTAAACATTTTCTAATCACCGCACCCCTTGCTGACACTGTTTCAGTCCGTGTCTGACGTCTGACACCGGGACACTGTTTATTTGAACTAAAATGTCACCCAAAAAAAATTAATTATGCCGAGCGGCAATTGCGCATGAAAAATTAGACTAAAATCAACGCCAGCGACAGCGGCGGTGTTTGAACTGTTACCTGAGCCAACTGAAATTATACCTGGATTCATTTGCATTCATCATGAGCGCAGGAATTATTTCCAAGGCATAATTTGTTCCTGATGAGGGATATTATGATGCTGCGGGTGACGGTCTGGCGCGTGAGCCGAGTTTGCCAAACGTAAACGCGGGTAATACTTCATACCACCTTTACGCGAAAAGGTGGAATGAGGAGCGGCTGCTCGAAATCTTTTTTTCTGTGCATCCAAAACCTTGCAAAAGGAAACGGGGGGGGGGGGTTTAATTGTGTTGTTTGAACAGAATCCACACTACCTTTTAAACCATTATGCTCTCAGCAGGGCTTTTATCTGGGTGAGCGATAAAACCGCAATTAATTTTGAAAGAAGCAAAACAGTGAGACAATACATCAAGTCACACATGAGTGACGGCAGGCAGGGTTACGAGGGCTGCGCTGGAATAATGGAGGTAGTCGGAGGTAGCATCCATAATTGAAACCCCCAGTCACAAGGGACACGGCGGGCTGGGCGGCTCTGATACTGAGACTGACAGCGGAGGGACACGGAGAGGTGTTGGCAGAGGGGGAGCGACTCGGAGCGTCTAAGCGGGTTCAACAGGAAGTCCCTGCCCACGCCCGGGTCCACGTAGCCACGTTAAACCCGCATAACCCTCCCTGAGGTACTTTGCTCGCTTACAGCTGAAGCTAAACTTTCGGGGCCAGTGATACCCAAATCTAATTGACTGCGAAGTTCAAACTCCAGCTCCATGATCTGGCACTCCAGATAGGCTAATACAAATATCCACAGCGATGCAGTTCACGTTCAGAGCTGCCCCGCTGAGAACGGAGCTCAGCTGTGTGAGAAGTTCCCGACTCCCCCGGTTTGGAGCGAACGGAAGAAGACCAGCGCTCTACGGCTGTTAGATTTGTGCCGCATTTGTTTTAGCAGGCAAACGGCCACCATGTATGTTGCCCTTAATTCAAGCGGGGTGCTCCCACGCCTGCAGCATATTGAGGCTGCTTGTCCAAGCATACGCCCCGATGATCAGCCGCGGCCAGGTGTAAGTGAACATATAGATGTAGCACCCCGGGGAGCGGTGCGTGGTG
Source organism: Lampris incognitus (assembly GCF_029633865.1). NCBI lineage: Eukaryota > Metazoa > Chordata > Actinopteri > Lampriformes > Lampridae > Lampris > Lampris incognitus. The sequence continues at coordinate 28,551,984 of NC_079229.1, forward strand.
GGCTAAGGGGGTCACATCCCTATAAACGCGCGCCGCCACAGCCTCATAAATTCTCATCAGCGTCTTCATTAAACGTTGTCCCCGGGTGTTGCCATGGCAACACCTGCCCAGCGTACGTCCACAGGGGGGAAGCGTGTGTGCATGTGTAATGCTGGGGGTTATTTAGGGGCTAACCGGGCATAAACACAAACACCCCGCATCTCCCCTCTACCCCCGGACTCACTTTGTATAACTAGTAAGGGTCGGGGGGGGGGGTAATGGCGTTTTGGGGGAATAGTGGGGGGGGGGTGGCAGGCGGCCAGGAACGCCAGATCCATCCCACTGCGATCTCACTTGACAGCCGCTGGCTGTGTCTGGACTGCCGTCAAGCGCTCTGATTTCACTCTTTAATTACTGCTAATCGGAGGAGCTGGGGTCCATGCTAATGAAGCCACACCAGTCAGCTGAGGGAGAGTCAGGGGCCTCCGGATGCTGCAACACGGTATTCTGTGTTAACAGAGCTGACACACTGCCGGCCCTGCTCCATAGCCTCCCTTCATGCCTGCCCGCCCGCCTGCCTGCCCACATGTCTTGCTATCTTTGTGTCTCAGAGCTCCACAGCAGCCTTATGAGAAGTAGTCTACCCCGGAGCCAAACCAAGCAGCGCCGCTCGTCTGAAGGAACCTTCGCGAATCCCTAATGAGGAGGCCGTTCCAGCTGCAGACGCTGTACCAGCCGGCTGTTTGCCGCTCGCATCTCCCACCTAACCCCACGCGACAAACCCTGACAACGGCACAATTGTGTGGCAGATCAGACATTCTGAGAGAAAAATTAATTATGATTTATGTCGGGATTTCTATGGCTCTGTAACTCCTTAATCGCTCGTTGACGGCTCATTATTGCAAAAGCATATAATCAATCTAGCCTATTCTCCCTTGTAAACATAATTATACTGCATGCCTTTTGTAAGGGCTGTGATGATAGGTTTTCCCGCCCTCTTCAGTGGAAAAATGTCATGAACCATATGTGTAATGTGCGACTACATGAGTATTTTTGGACCCGGTACACCAAGATCCTTTTTGTATTTTGTTTCTGTACATCTTCAAACTACACTGTATGCGTGACTGTGTTCACAAGTGTTGTTACATCAGTGCAGAACATGTGGCTATTTGTAGCTACAGTAGCCTCTGCTTGTGAGCAGATAAAGTGAGTTTGCAGGGGCTGATCCTTTATTGACGCTTGTGCAGACGTGTGTGCTATGTGCAGTTTAATTATTAGCCGTGTTTGCCTTCCGTCTGCGTGAGCATGCCTGTGCATATGTGCATATATGTAGATGTGCAGGCCCCTATGCAGGCATGTGCATGGCTATGTGATGTGTTTGCTAAGTGCGTAGGAGCTCAGCGTGCTCTCCTGTCCACAACACGCTACCTAGCGCCGCCTTTTTACTTCAACATACTTAAGACGGAAGATATAAAACGAAGCTGAGAGTAGCACCAGGCAACTTTTTTTTTTTGCTTTAACATAATATAAAATTCATTTTGGTAGCATCATGTGATGGTGATGTGAGAATGACACAATTGCCATTCAGCTCAGTTCCTTAGAAGCCTTGTTTTCACTGTGAATTTTGTCAGCCACCGTGCAAAAAACCTCCAGGGAAACACGGGGACTGCTTTACGGCACACGCGTAAGTATAGCGATTTTACTTTGCCTCGTCTATGAGCACAGCTCCTTTTCTTCTGTGATAGTTTTTTGAGCTACAGCTTGCAAATAAGTGTATATATATATATATATATATATATATTGCTGCAACACTATAATAATAGAAAAACTCCTTGGTTTTCTTTGTGACAGATGATGTAAAAGACATTGCCGAAATCCAAAAAGTTACCTGATGCCAATCTAAATGTGAAAGGAACATGTTAAGTTCAAGGTCAAAGGGCCTCATCAACCTCAAGAATATATAAAGTTATCTGATCAACTGATGCGATCGGCAAATAATAAAATGTAGCTCGAGTGTGTAACTCACTGCTGTTTTGAACCAGTTACATTTTATTTGAAAATGTTTCTTTTGAAATTTTACTTTTCAAGCATATTGATTTTGAAGGATACTAGCTTTGGGCATGTGTTGGTTGATGCACCCCCCCCCTTTTCTCCCCAATTGTACCTGGCCAATTACCCCACTCTTTCGAGCCATCCCAGTCACTGCTCCACCCCCTCTGCCCATCCGGGGAGGGCTGCAGACTACCACATGCCTCCTCCGATACATGTGGAGTCACCAGCCGCTTCTTTTCACCTGACAGTGAGGAGTTTCACCAGGGGGGCGTAGCATGTGGGAGGATCATGCTATTCCCCCCAGTTCCCCCTCCCCCCTGAACAGGCGCCCCAACCAACCAGAGGAGGCGCTAGCGCAGCGACCAGGACACATACCCACATCCAGCTTCCCTCCCGCAGACACGGCCAATTTGTGTCTGTAGGGACGCCTGACCAAGCCGGAGGTAACACGGGGATTCGAACCGAAGATCCTTGTGTTGGTAGGCAACAGACTAGACCGCCACACCACCCGGACGCCCGTGTTGGTTGATGCATTCTAAACATGTCGAAGACATGGACCGGTGTTTCTTTTTTCCAGGATAAATGATGAATGGCAAAGCAACAAGCTTTCACGCTTAAGTTTTTACAAACAGCAGATACAGCATTACAGTAATATTTTTGTATTAAGATTTCCACTAATAAGGTAGTATATCATAGTATTAAAGTGGTCTTATTGCATCTGTAAACACATGCAATAGGCTAAGTAAGGCAAGCCGGCACCAGAACTGTTTAATTCCATTTTACGCTTTATGACCTCCAAAGATGGAACATATTTGAACACTCTACAAAGTCAAGGTCATCCCATAAAAGACCATAACAACTCATCAAGCAATTTAGCTGACCTTGTGATGCAGAAAGTAACTAGCAGTTACAGCAGGATTCATAATTACCATCAATTAAGTCAATAAACGATGATATGAAAGTTGATTACACTTAATTTATGGAGAGCAAAGCGATTTCCGTATTGTGCGCTCACTGAGCAAATAATTAATCCACTACCTCGTGTCAACCACAAATTTAAAATGTACTAATTGCTAAAAAGACTAATTTGGCTGTTAAATGTCTCTGACCAATTCAAACATCAAGTTAAATACACGGCAGAATTCTCACATAAACGATTGTTAAGGAGCAACAAGGAAAAAGATATCGGTGTAGTGTTTCACCCTGCGACGCATGTTATTTTACAACATTTCAAGTTATTTTTCAGTTCATACACACTTTTAATTTCTGTCTCTCTTTTGAAATCTCTGACTTTTCTATGAACACTCTTTCATATTAATCACACAATAGTTCCACAGTTTTGAGTAAACTCAACCCGAAACATATACGAGGCAGAAACCAGTGATGGTGTGGTTATCAGAGAGACTACTGTAGGTTTGGCTACCGGTTAGCCTGCAGCAACAAGGGCTTTTCCTGCTGCTGTCCATGCTATGATGCCAGATACGCTAACCGAGTAGCCGCATGATAAATGGCATAAGGTGATGTCACTGTGGCTGCTGGTGAACAGGGCTGCGAGCAGGCTAACCCCGCCACATAGTCCCACCGCCGGTACCTTGGCATTCGGCTTGTCAAGGCAAATGGCAGTCGCTTCTCCCTTCAACAGTGACATTTAAAACCTCTGCCTCCCATCCAGCTGTGGACACCACAGGACCACCACATATGCCCCTACCCCACCAGACTTCTACCCGCTCCCAGACACCAGGTGCCGGATTAACCTCAGCAGCCAGTGCTTTTGTTTGAACAGCTGTGGTGCTGCATCTTTCATACTGATTGTGCAGGGCATGTCGATGGTACAGGATCTCACATTTGCAGACGAAAGATTAGATAATCCGATACGTTCGAAAAGAGGCGAACTTCAGTTGTGATGAAAATGCAAATGAGCGAGTGGTACACTTCTTTCTACGAAGTCAAAACCAACGAATCAGCTATGATATCGTCGTAGATGCCGCTGATTCATCTGGCCAGACAAGACAACAGTTCCTACAACCAACCTCGACCAGAGCTGCAAGCGAGACCAAGCAGGACCTGAGCTAATAAGCAACTCGATAATTCCAGTCACACCCAAACAGTCCTATAACAGCACAATAAGTCGTACAGTGGTAATATTTAAACAGTTCAACTGACGAGTGTATGGATGGGGTCTTTTAAAGAGATTGTTCAGTTTCTGAGGCTTTGACTGCGTCCTACTTACGTAGTCAAAAATAAATCACGGATACCTTTTCTGTGTCTGTGCATGGAGTTTGACGATATAAGTTGAATGGGGAGATTAGCCTAGCTTAGAGCAACTGCTGGATATCTACCAGGTTATCAGCAACGCCTCTCGCAGTAAGGGAAACGCACCTTTTTTTCGAAGGTGCCAGTTAACGCTTTTTACTCGTTAGCCTGGCATAAACCATTCACTTAACCGACACTTTCAAAAGCACAGGCAAAATCCTAAAAATTATATTATAATTTTGAGCCCTTTTTTTTTTGTAATACACACGTCTGCGTTCTTCTACGGTGGAAGAAGTTGGATGCAAGCGAAAAAGCAGTGTGGCGCCAAGTTTGACACCACACGACACACTAATCAGCTCTTCTTTTAACAAGCTGATGTTTATCTAAGACGTTGCTCTCGGTTAAGTAGTAGCTACGCCCATCTCCAATAACAATGGGCAGCGCCACATGAAAGCTCGGAACGACGTTGATGGGAATTACTTAACATACTAACGTTCATTAAAAAAAAAAAGGAGCCCATTCTTATCCACGCGCCACGATAAAGCAAAAAGGGGCAAATACCAAGCTGCATGGCATGATATCAAAGGCACGTCTGCAGTCCAAAGGTCAGGTGATGGTAAAAGGTTGCTGAAAAGCGGAGCTGCTGGTGGGTCTTTCATCAGTGGGAGGCAGCTGGAGTCTCCAAAGAGGGAGCACCACTCAGGGCTATGGGCACAGTGGGGGCTGCTTCACTATGACATTTCACATCCAGATCTTCAGCGGCAATGGCATTTTAGCCACTTTCAAAATAGCCAGATTGGCCTTCCTGCGCTGCTGAAATTTTTATGGCCAGTTTTTTTTTTTTTGTTGTTGTTGAGTGTTTGGGTTTATTACGGTATGTCTGAAGGAGGCTGGATAGATTGTCGATGTGGCAACAGCAACTGAGAGCCAACGTGGAATTGAATGTCTAATAGGACAAACCTAAACACACACCACACACACACACACACAAATTTTAACAACACAAGAAGAGGCAGAACACATGCCCTCTGGTGAAACACTACTTGGCTGTGTATTGACAGTGTTCATGCTAAAATGAAAATAAGCGATGTGTACATTAATATGAAAACATATTTCTCTCATTGCTGATTCTCCCAAAAAAAAAAGAACCCCACAGTTTTAAACCCCCCCCCCAAAATGAAACACACCCAACCCGAAGAACACATTTTAAAGTGAAACATACATCCTCAACACTGCAAGTTCAATTTGTACAACTCAAATCAACATAACAAGATTTTTAAAAAAATGTGTGTGTGTGTGTGTGTGTCTTGCGTCTTATCTTTCACGTCTTTTGAAATCGCGAGTGAAATTATTTGTGCCCTTGGCTCTGAAGGAACCCATTTCCCTGTGGTTACACATGGTTTTTGTTATTAAGTGGTATATGCCTCTATAGTCAGGCTATGATAGATTAAAAGGAAAGCAAATGCACTGTTATTGCCTGATAACTGCACGCACAACGCTGGGAATTTGGAATTACATATTAATGCAAAAAAAGAAAAAAAAAGAGAAAAAAAAAGCATTCTATTAAAATAAAATGTGAATTTAAAGAGGACGCGCTTGCAATTTGACCACAAGTTATTGATGTTGACGGTGAAGACGACTGTTTAAAGGAGCCGTTTGGGGGAAGTCTAATTTTTCCGTGACAATCTCAAAAACAAGAGAGTGGGAAATTCCACTTACCTCCAGCACATTTTTACATTACATTACGTATCTCCCGACACACTTATCTATAATGACTTACAATGAATGTAATGGCTGGGTTGGTTTGATTTCCTATCCCAGAATTAGAAGCAACCAAAAACCAGGGTAGCATTCCTGGGAACACAGGATGGTCACGCCAAAATAAAGAGAAATGGAACGAGACCCAAGCAGGGATGGAAGTGATTTTTTTTCTTCTTGATATTGCTTTTTTACAGTCTATTAACACTGACTATTGTCTGCCAAGTCCTTAGACAAAAGAAGGAACCAGACATGTGAGAAGGAGTTGACAGGTCTCAATCCAAGGCCAGTGAACGCACACATTTCACTCAGTCCACGTTGTCTGGAAAACCAATTAGATTATCTCTCTCTTTTTTTGTTGCTTTATTATAAAGGATAGTGGGTGTAACATGGGATGGCGAGAGAGAGGAAAACCAACGGCAAAGGTCCTGAGCCATATTCGAAGGATGTCCACATGGTGCAAGGGTCTGGTTGAATTACCTGAACGCCCCATCACAAACATTGTGGACAACAATTACATATGATACCAAGATGAAAGTAGAGCCCGATCAAAATACATTACTTTTTTTTTTTGTTGAAAATTTCGCCCCCTTTTTCTCCCCAATTGCACCTGTCTAATTACCCCACTCTTCCGAGCCGTCCCAGTCACTGCGCCACCCCCTCTGCTGATTCATAATTCAATCTGTTTCATTAAAAAAAAAAAAAGAAAAGAAAAGGGTTAATTGACTCACACTGCGCATATTTGGGAACATGACTTCGGTTTTCTACTGGTCTTAGTTGGCTTTTCTCCTGCTCCCTTACCAACCAGATCGGCCTAGTGTCCTGACTTTGCTTGAATCAGAGAGACCTAGCTACATAGCTAGATCAAGACAAGAGACAAGCATCTTAACTTCTGTGGCTCCTACTTATAGACTATGGCATTAGTATTATATCATTATATATTATATTACTATATTATTACATGAGTATATCAAACACAATGCTGATGGACATTTATGGAAGAACACTGTCAAACTGACCAGCTGAAAGAAATAGTTTACAATATTGGGAGTTATTTGAAAAGTAAACACATGGTAAAAATACATTTAGGAAGATCATTTTGATATAGACTAATAGTTCATGTGGACGAATGGGGGGAAAAAAAGAGCTCATACAGCTAAGACATCTGTGCTAAAGGACACGCTTAGTCCGATTCATACTTGCTGCCCTCCGAGTTATTTTCCACCATCTTGTCTGTGGAAGTTGATTTGGGCTTTACACATTTTGTCGCTTCTGTATTGAAGAATGACACCGGTGGAGATTGACTGTATTGTCTATGTGACGGCACGCATACCTTCCAGCAGACTGCATGGCGCCTCCTACTGGCATTTGAATGGTGATGCAAAAATGCTCGCAATTTTCTCATGAATGATAAAACATGCCTGAAACCTTTCCTGTGGACCCCCACTATTACAAGCAACCCACCCATGCATGCATTTAAGCTGTTTTTCAAATTTAGCCAGATGATCTCGAACAAGCTAAGGTTAGTAGCAGGAATATAAGGAATCACTAATGCCCTGCAAGTTAGCAAAAACTCACTTGTCATATACCGAGAGTTAATGTTAGTTTATGAAGCAAATTTAATGAAATTGAGTGGTCAGAGTGAATTGTGCCTTTGCTTTTTACTTTAAGAAGTTTTTTTTTTCCATGTTGGCCATAATTCACTTGATGGCCAAACAAGAGGAGCATAAAATAAACTGTACATAAGCGCTTAAGTGTACAAGATTGCATGCTAGTCTAGTCGTGCCCAGTGACCATGAATAAATCCTGTCTGTGTGGATATAGCACACAGAGTCAGCAAGTATTATTTATTTTCAGTAATTTCCCTTTCTAATTCAGCATACGGTAATCAAAAAAAGAAGTATAAGGCCTATTTCCTTATGGAAGTAACTAGTTGAATTACTAGCTGACATAACATAAAATGGCTTAATTCGTTATTGCCTATATCAGTGAATGACATGAGTCAACAAGCACAAGCAGACAGATGGACAGAGAGAGCAAGAGAAGTGAAGAGAAAAGTGACCAGGTAGAAATTCAGACTAAGTCAAGTCAAGTTATACAGAACATTTCATATGACAGGCGTGCTTCAAGGTCAAAAGCAAAAAAAAAAAAAAAATCATGCGTGACAAAAATACTATATAAGAACATGTAAGATAAAAAGGTATTACATATATAAAAACACAAGTTAAAGACATATAAGATAAGACGGTATTACAATAAAAAGGGAATAAGATAAGAAGGTATTATTATTCATTCATTCATTTTCCAAGCCGCTAATCTTAATTAGGGTCGCGGGGTGCTGGGGCCTATCCCAGTGCTCATATGGCGGCAGGTGGGGAAAGACCCTGGACAGGTCGCCAGTCCATTGTAGGGCAGACATACAGACAGACACAGCTACACCTAGGGGCAATTTAGTATCTCTGATTCACCTGACTTACATGTCTTTGGACTGTGGGGGGAAACCGGAGCTCCCGGCGGAAACCCACACAAACACGGGGAGAACATGCCGAATCTGCCATTTAAATAGCAGTCCGTCAAGGTGCGAATGCATCTGGCTTTTAAAGGGAATGGGAGATGACACTGATTGGTTTATTCATGTTATGCCCAAAACACACCTACGATTAATTAAAGGGACATTTCACTGTGGATGTCCAATCAGTGTTGACGGCAAATGTAGTCAGTTGAAACAACAAGTTCCTAAGTGCGTGTTATATTGACCGAGAAATCCAACTTTTCCTGGTTGCGGAGCCGTGCCGACAGTACCAATATGTACCAGGATGCATTCAGCATGAAACGGCTATCCCCCAAAATTCTCACCAACTTCTACCACTGCACCATAGAGAGCATCCTGATCAGCTGCATCTCAGTGTGGTGCGGCAACTGCACCTCAGTAGACCAGAAAGCTCTGCAGCGGGTCGTCAAGGCGGCCCAGCATATCACCGGTACCCAGCTCCCAGCCATACAAGACATTTATCACAAACGCTGCCTTCGAAGGGGTCTCAGCATCAGCAGAGATCCCAACCACCCCAACCATGGACTGTTCTCCCCCCTGCGCTCTGGGAGGCGCTACAGGAGCCTCAGAGCCTGCACTACCAGGCTCAAAAACAGCTTCTTTCCACAAGCTGTTGCCCGCCTGAACCTGGCTACCCACTGAATGTCTGTAGATATTTTTAAATATCTTGTACTCTTGCTCTTTTTTCACTTTTTTTAGCTTTTGGTCTTCATGTGTGTATATCTTATACTGTCTTTGCCTGTGTCTGTCTTGCACTGTTTGGTGAAGCCACAGCCCTCATTTCATTTTTAACATGTGCCTGCACATTGTTTTTAATGACAATAAATTAAATTGAACTGAATTGAATTGAACTTCTGACACACAACCCCCAAATCCTGCCAAACCCCGCCCAGCTTGTGGAGTTGGGTGTTTCTTGTGGCTCTGTGTATGAAGAACTGAGTCTTAAAATCTTCACTCTTCAATCAGAAAAACGACATAAAATGAATTGAATTAGCTTTTTTGGGGGGGGGGGATTTTCCTCGTTTTTTCCCCCAGTTATACCTGGCTTATCACCCCGCTCTCTGAGCCGTCCGGGTCACTGCTCCACACCCCCTCTGTTGAGCCGCGGAGGGCTGCAGACTACCACATGCCTCCTCTGATACATGTGGACTCGCCAGCTGCTTCTTTTCACCTGACAGTGAGGAGTTTCACCAGGGGGAAGTAGCACTATTCCCCCCAGTTCCCCCTACCCCCCTTAACAGGCACCCCGACCAACCAGAGGAGGCGCAAGTGCAGTGACCAGGACATACCCACATCCGACGTTCCACCCACAGACACGGCCAATTGTGTCTGTAGGGATGCCCGACCAAGCTGGAGGTAACATGGGGATTCAAACCAGCGATCCCTATGTTGTTAGGCAATGGAATAGACCACTGTGCTACCCGGACGCCCTGAATTATATTAGTTTTATCCACAACAAACATGCCTTGATCATACATGCCCTGAAACATGCCCTGACCATATACTGTAATGTCCGCAGCTATTGTGAACACAAAACACCGTGGTCATTGTAATTGTTACCCAAGTGAAGACAACAAATAACGTAAGGGTGACAATACATTGGGCAACTTTTTGGCCAATATGATAGGGCAATGTGCTGGCCAACAGGATATTTAGTGAGACGTGGGAAAATATACTACAGAATTTATCCGGGTAACCAGAGGTAGCAATCAGTACAAATGTCTTGAGAAAACCGCTTGTCCAATGTTGCCGTGTAGCACCACACTAGCCTATAGCTATTACTTTGTTTGACAAAGCGCAGTGTTCTCACTCAATGGTCATCTGCTGGCACTGCTGGTCTTGGTTGTCTTTTCCAATTTATCTTCAGGATCCTGAAGAAAGTATTGGGGGGTTGGCGTCGGCGACAGCACCCAGCAGAAACATATGTTTATTGACAGATATGTTTCATCACTCATCTAAGTGACCTCTTCAGTCTAAACTGACTGCAGGTATCCCCACCCTTATAAACAACACCGTGGCATAATGACCGAAACCAACGACCAGTTTCATACGCAAATATGGGCGTGACCATTAACTACAATTTCCATGGCCATGTGTACGGTTCACAGAGGATTTGGGAATGTTTGCAATCACAGCATTGTAAGATGGCAACAGATGTACTCTTAAGCCCCCCCCCCTCGGTTCAGGGATGGTCCTTCCCTCTTCACATAGATGGCTTCTTTGACTCCCCGTTCAAATCAGTGTTCCTCCCTATCAAGGATGTGCACATCCTCATCCTTGAAAGGGTGGCTACTGGCCTGTAGATGGGTGTAGACTGTGGAGTCCTGACCTGACGTGTTAGCTCTCCTGTGTTGTGTCATCCTCTTGGCCAGCATCTGTTTAGTTTCCCCAATGTACAAGTCACGGCAATCCTCCTGGCACTTGAAAGCGTACACTATATTGCTCTGTTTGTGCCCGGGGACCCGATCCTTGGGGTGAACCAATTTCTGGCGCAGCATATTTTGGGGTTTGAAAGCAACTGAGACACAGTGTTTGGAAAATACGCATCTCAACTTTTCCGACACTCCCGCCACATACAGATCACCACTGGTTTATGCTTAGGCAGATGTTGTCCTTCTCTCTTTGATTGGCTGTTGCACTGTTTGGGTGTCTTCCTGACTTTGACAAACGCCCAGTTAGGATAACCACACTTAACCAGGGCCTATTTAATGTAGGACTTCTCCCCTTCCCGGCCTCTGTGTCAGTGGGGACGTTGTGAGCTCAGTGGTACAGCTTCCTGATGACTCCTAGTTTGTGTTCCAGTGGATGACGAGAGTCAAACCTTAAGTACTGATCAGTATGTGTTGGCTTACGGTAAACATAAACAATCAAATGTCCCCCATCACCAATTGCAATTTCACAGTGTAAGAAGGCTAACCTGTCATTTTTCACATCCTCCCTGGTGAACTTGATGTGGTTGTCCACAGAGTCAATGTGGTCGGTGAAATGTGGTATGACCTGAGTTTTAATTTTAACGCAGGTGTCATCCACAAATCTGAACCAATGGCTAGGTGGTGTCCCTGGATAGGACACCAGAGCCCTCCTTTCCATTTACTCCATGTATAAGTTGGCCACTACAGGTGAGACTGGGGAACCCATAGCACACCCATGCCTCTGCCTATAGTACTGCCCCCTGTATGTGAAGGAGCAGACGCATTTGGTCAGTGTTAAGGGTGGTCCTATTGCTAAGGGTTGGGTCATTTTGTAATTTCATACGGACCACCTCCACTGCTTCATCAATACAAACGTATGTAAAGAGAGACTTAACATCATGAGAAAATTGTTTCATCCCCCTCCATAATGATGTCCCTCACCTTATCCACAAAATCCATAGTGTTCTAAATCTGATGTTCATTACTGCCTACCATCGGGTTAAGAATAGATGCAAGAAACTTAGAGATGCTATAGGTCACTGAGTTAATCATACAAACGGGCCATAATTGCACATCCTGTTCATGTATCGTAGGTAAACCATACAGACTAGGTGTAGCTTCCCCTGGGTATAATCTGTGGTACAAAATTCCATCAATAGCATTGTCCTGTTCTAACAGCTTCAGACAATCTTATCACCTTTTTCTTGTAACCACTGCCTGGATCTCATTTCAGGGGCTCATAAGTATACACGTCACTAAGTAATGACATAAGTTTCTCGTGATAGTCTGTCTGGTTTAATACAACAGTGCCTTTGTCCGCCAGAAAGATAATGATGTTATTTTCCTTACTGAGAGCCATGAGAGCTTTCCTCTCGTCTCTACTGATGTTGGATGGCGGCGCCTTCGCATTGCTTAGGCAGGCTGAAACCTTCGTCCGCAGTTGTTCCGTTTCCGGGTCCACGATGTCGTTTTTATAGATCGCTGATTCCGTGGCGGTGATCAGTTCCACTGGCGGGATTTCCCTCGGCGTGACAGCAAAATTCAGCCCCTTAGCGAGGATGTCTTTCTCCACCTGGGTGAGTTGTCTACCTAATGTAACGTGGCCTTCTCCCCTGTGCCTGGCTGTGACATATAATCCATCCTCCTTGCAAAGAAAGTTGGTAAAATACATCCAGGTTTTCCGTTATTCCTCTCTTGCTGACTGAAACAGCATAGCTAATCCACTCATTATTTTAGCTTAAAAGTCCACTTGCTGTCATGGTGACGGAGGAAAAACACAACTTGTTTAGAATCAGCTTAATAGAATGAGCATAATAAAGATAACCTCGACTGTTTTCCCTTTTGAACTATAATAACAATTGCTCATTTGTTACCACGGCTGTTAATATTAGCATTGCTAATTTGATATCATTTGTGCTCTCCGAAACGAGTCTGACCTCTGCTCTCTCAGTGTTGTTTGATCATGGCCGGGTCTTCTCGGAGTCACTCGGGTATTACACATAATGTTAAACACACCTGGGACGTGTGGTAATAGAACGGGATCTGACCCAGACCCGATTGACTGTATAAAACGTGGATCCAACCCGTACGGGTCCCTGGTCAGGTCTCGGGCCCTAGGGTTCAGGCGGACCCGTGAAGACCTCTGCTCAGCAGCTTAGGTTCTGGGTGGTCCCTGCCGGCCATATCCACTTGCTCGGCTAATGCAGCAGCAGCCTCGGCCTCTCTCCGCTGCATTTCTTTGGTCATATACTCTGGCTTGAATAAATACGGTCAAATAACCAAGTCAGCCAAAGCACTATAAAATGTATCCTCATCCATAAGATCCTCTGTACTCATACTTTGGGATACCATTTTTGCTGTTGGAAATGTAGCTAGTTTGCAATATAAGGCAATGAGAACAAGGAAGTTTTGTTTTTGAGAGGCATCTAGAGCATGTCCCCTAGCTGAGGCGCAGGCGGAGACTAGAAATCCAATCTGAACTTGCCTGTAGTTCTTCCTTGTCACTGACTATGTCACTGACACATCAAATGACAGTGCTGGTGCTGGAAGAAGAACAGATTTTGCAACTACATCCCAGAGACAAAGAGAACATTGGCAACAACTGCAGGTGTTTTCACACTATATCCTAAATTCGGATAGACAGAGATAAGGTTGAAGTGGTCCTTTAAGAGACTAAGTACAACCTCTTTATGCATTGCGCCTTACTTTGCCCCCAGATTATGCGCCGTTTAACTAGCAAAAGTGGATCTGCACATACCCTCAATGCACTTATGCCATGTGCTTCAGACCATGCGCTACAGGTAATTTAAATAGGACCCAAGGAGTCTAAATACAATCAGTTTGGTAAGGTAGGTTTAGGACAGTGTTCAAGGCAAATACAGGGCCTATCACAGCCTTAAACCCACTCTGCCTGGCATCTGTTCTGTTCGTGGGCAGTACAAAACCACGTTGACAACTTTAAATAAACTACTATCTTCAAATGGATTAGATGTTGGAGCAAAGGCCAGCGTTGTACTTGTCAAATTTAACAAAACTGTCATTGCAGTTATTTTATGTTAGCTTCTAAAGTAAGAGGTAATTAGAGCATCTAAATGAGTCACTTTAAAAACAGACACAAATTTCTGCTCTAATGCAAATAAGCTGATTAGTATGTCAAAGATTCACTTAAATCAAAATGGGATGAGGAAAACGTTCACAACAGTGCAGAGGCGATGGTCAACTCTCCTGGCATTGAGACAATCCAAACACCATATCAGGGGGAGGCCCCAAAGTATTACAGCTCGAGGACAGAGCAGAACATTATGCTCCACAATTTCCTGAAGACAATTACAAAACTCCATTTCACAAAATGATAGATATGGCAGATCTGCAATTTAAGATCCAGTCCAATCATTTCAATTCATTCAGACAAGTTTCACTGCAAAATATCATGTTAGGAGTGTCCATTTTTCAGCCTCAGAAGTATCATTTGATTTGTTGTAACTGTTTTAGCGCCCCATCTATGAACACAGCCAATTCTCAGAGAGGTTAAGTTCACAAGACTCTTTATTGATAGCTAGCTAGCTCGCTAACTTGCAATATGTTGCCAGGCAACTATTCGAAAACAGATCCATTGATGACAATTCACTGATTACCAATCAAATAAGAGTATTAGATGATGAAATGTATTACAATAAGCAGATTGGTTTTCTGAAAAGGTTTAATTATGTTGACAAACAGGAGGAGAGTTTCTTAAGGAGCTTAGTCATATTTTCACAACAGCAGCAGTTTTAATATTTTGGGTGGCTACATTACGAAGCTGTTAATGTAGAGAAATACAAAATCTCATATGAAATCTCGCATTCTCTACATGAAAACAGGATTTTCACTAGACTGGAGCTCTAAGGAGTCTTCTAGTCAGGTGGACTTTGAAACTCACATCAAACTGAAGACATTTCTTTTTCTTTTCATTAGCAAATGATAAGTTGATGGAGGTTGTGGAGCTGTACCCTGAACTGAATAGGATTGCTTTGAGGGTTCAAATGTTCCATAGAAAACATAGTCAAACCCAGTGTAGAAGCAGCCATTAACGGACAAGAGATTGCCAGTAGGGGTGAGGGGGTTATTTGACCCATGCCTGGGGTGGTCTGCTGCTAGCTGTACTAACGGAAACGGAGGAGAAGCCGTATTAGGATGAGAAGGCATGGCTAAGCTCAAATATGTCACAAACATGTTTGAACCATTCTGCAATTTGCCATGTACATAGGGTCCAGGTGGACAAATGGGACATAAAGGGAATGTGTAAACAGCTAGTGTCTTTCAATGTAAGGTGAAGGCATGCCATTTGGATCACAGATGGAGCTCTCAGTGCATGTAATATGTACGCGGAGGAAGATTAAAAAAAATGTTTTTTGATGTTGATATACTTTATTAAGGCCCTTGTGAAAAATGCCTATCAATGCCTGCATTTCCCTGTGATGGCCTGGCGGCCTGTCCAGGGTGTCTCCCCGCCTGCCGTCCCAATGACTGCTGGGATAGGCTCCAGCATCCCCACGACCCTGAGAGGCAGGATAAGCGGTTCGGATAATGGATGGATGGATACTTCATTAATCCCCGTGGGGAAGTTATGCTCTGCATTTAACCCATCCAGGCTGTGTAGCTAGGAGCAGTGGGCAGCCGCTGTGCAGCACCCAGGGACCAAATCCAGGTCGTCTTGCCATGCCTTGGTCAGGGGGCACAGACAGGAGTATTAACCTAACATGCATGTCTTTTTTTCCTTTCCTTTTTCAGACAGCCTACGTAGCGAATTCAGGGGCAGCTGGGAATCCACCGCAGCCGGGACGCGAACCTGGGTAGTCCAGACCACGGGCGACCGTGCTAACCAGTCAACCAAAGGTGTCCAGCCCGTTAGCCAAGGGCTAGCGAATCTACACATCGGTGGTCGTTACGCTACCCCCCTCCTTCGGGAAGCGCGTCCCTGTGGCTTCAGTATACCAGCTCCCTCATGCCTCTGGGCACACGCGCTTCCGATGGCCTCACGGTCTCACCATCCCACTACTGACACCAATGTCGTGAATTCAGGGGCAGCCGGGAACCAAACCCGGACAGCCTGGACCACTGCGCTAACCAGTCACTAAAGGGTCGGACCCGTTAGCCAACAGTTAAATGTGGTGGTTAAATGATTTGGGGCCATGTTTAGGTAAAATAGGAAAGGGTTATTATATTGATTCAACAAGGACGTGTTCACATTTTTGCTGGTAGTGGCTTGAAAATCGCAGCCCCGCCCGTCACAGAAAAATGTCAAAACAACATAAAAGACTCCTTTCAGTCTCGGCGTGCAGGCAGTGTGAAGGAAACGTTGCTTCTGGTGCTTGTCGAGTGTCCTCAGCACTCCTCTGAACCTCTGGAATAGTTGAGCCCCTTTCTACGCATTGTCAGCTGACGACAATACATAATGTCAACTGCTGAATCAGAAAAATATATATATATCTTAAAAGCATGTGTTGTGTAGAATTGCAGGAAATGGAATTTCACAAAACATGTTCCCACCACTTCCCACATAAAACCCTATGCCCTAGCTCAACCGCCTCACTTCGGAAAACTTCATTTACCTCCATCGATTTGCCACATGAAACACAGCAAAGATGTGAAGAAGAAAAAAAAAACAGAATAAAAGTTTGCAGATTTCCTTTTTGGCCCATCGCTGCCAAACCACTCCTTTGTTTAACCTTCACAAAATGAAGAACACAAACCGTGTGAGTCGCTGTACGCTCGAATAGAAACCTCAAAGTCCAAAAAAGACTCCGGCTGGCTGCTCTGCGTGCAACTGAGGCAAAGGAGACACAACAGGAGTTTAACTCGTCTGACTTGTTAGGTTTGACCAGTATGCTTTACAACAGCCAACATTTGTGTTTTGAGTGTTTATTATGATAAAATATTTGATTTTAACGTTTGACTTTTAGTGCAACACACGCTTGTGGGCCAGCAAAATGCCAGCTTGGAAAACTGACATCAAGTTATTAAACACTGAAATCTTTAATTTGCTCCTCTTGCTTTTTCGTTCTAGTTTTAGTATACGTCTTGCCGAAGCAGTACCCCTCTTGCTTTTTCGATGCGCCTCCATTTGCCTTATCACTTGGCTGGTCAGAATATTTCTTCGGAGAACATTTGCCTGCCCCCCCTTGACTTGTCTGATCAGCCTCTTGTTGCAGTGGTGAGGGGAATTGAGAGGTAAGCCTCCAGATCCGCTTCGAAGGGCTGGTCCTTGTGTGTGACCTTTACTAGAGGTGAGTCCTGCCTCCCGTGGTCTGCACTCGCTTCTTTGATTGGAAAAACAATGAGAGCCATCGCTCCACCCCAAGCCGCTGCCATCTCTCCACCCCAGCCGCTGCCATCTCTCCACCCAGGCCGCTGACGTTCTCTGAGACTTCCTCCGACGTGGAACGTACCCGAATTACACATATGGTCATGTTTACACAACTCACATCATGTGTGTTGTGCATCCATGTGTGTTATTATGTTTATGTGTCCTGCGCACAAACCAGACAGGAGTCCTTCCACATCCAAGACAGGGCAGGTTGTTTTAAAGCAGAACATGTGAAACACGCACATATACATGCACACTCAGAGTGAGAACACACACACACACACACACATATATATACACATATGGCCATACACACACACACACACACATATATATATATATATATATATATATCTATATATAATACACACACATACCCATACACACAAACACACACATACACACACATGCCCATAACGCACACACATGCCCATACACACACACACACACACACACACTAACACACACACAAGCACACATATATACACACCTATATGCCCACACACACACACACACACACATAGAGACATGCCCACACACAAACACACACACACACACACACTCACACTCACTCACAAACATATACACACATGCCATACACAAGCGCGCACACGCACCACACACACACACAAATGTGTGCACACACAAACAGGCAGGAACGTTGTAACAGCAGCATGTAAACAACGGTAAATGCACGAACCCTACAAATACCACTGATGTGTCTAGCACAGAGTATAAACAGATACACAAACATCACTGTGTGTTTACACACATGCACGTACATACACAAACACACACAACGCAGAGACTCCCCGTCTGCCATATATGCTTTACTCTTGGGGGCAGAATAAGCAGCTGACCTGCAGCTCGGGGAATATGGCGGTTAAGGGGTGAGCAGTGTGCCGGGCTAGTATCTCACACACGAGGCTACCATCAACACGTCAACGACTCTTCCTCTGACCGTCACCTTCATCACACGGACCCCATCTGATACAGGCAGGTCAACGGGCACAGCACTCCCTCACCCTGCCTATAAAGACGCTGGCATAGAGCCAGAGTACAAAGCGCTGTATTTACACACGACAGTGATGGTTCAGTGGTCTGCAGGCTGGGTTAGTGTGAAGGTGCACCCTCACACGGCACAAGAAACACACACTGTGACGGACACACATGTTGATGCAGAAGCCATGTGGGCATTGTGTGGTTATCTGATATGAAGACTGCATGTAATTCATGTAATTATTTTTTAAAATCTGAATATGCGGGGCGTTCGGGTAGCGTGGCGGTCTAGTCTGTTGCCTACCAACACAGGGCTCGCCGGTTCGAATCCCTGTGTTACCTCGGCTTGGTCGGGCGTCCCTACAGACACGTTGGGCCGTGTCTGCGGGTGGGAAGCCGGATGTGGGTATGTGTCCTGTTCGCTGCACTAGCGCCTCCTCTGGCCGGTCGGGGCACCTGTTCAGGGGGAGGGGGAATAGCGTGATCCTCCCACGCGCTACGTCCCCCCTGGTGAAACTCCTCACTGTCAAGGTGAGCAGAAGCGGCTGGTGACTCCACATGTATCGGAGGATGTCGTGTGGTAGTCTGCAGCCCTCCCCGGATCGGCAGAGGGCGTGGAGCCAGCGACCGGACGTCTCGGAAGAGTGGGGTAATTGGCTGGATACAATTGGGGAGGAAAAAGGGGGGAAATCCCCTCTCCCCCCCAAAAAAGAAAAAACAGAATATGCTGTTTTTGTTTGCCAAAATCTGAATTTGTGTGTCTGGCAATCACATCTTCAAACACTGAAAATTACACCCAGAGCTTCAACTTGCTGCTTCTGCCTCGGTCTGCAAACAGCTTTCATGCAACACAAAACAGCACCTTTTAAGGGGGTTTTTTTTGTAACAAGGCAATATTTGTGATATATATATATATATATATATATATATATATATATATATTATATATTAATATATATATATATATATCTCTCATCCCCTTGCATGTGAGGATTGCAGAAGATGCTGGGGTATTCTGCCTTGTCTCTGATGTCTGTCAGGTTGACTCCCTGTAGCAACACCTCTCGCTACAAACATCTGACCAACATGGACCTCCCCTCGCAAAAAAAAACCAAAAAACACAAAACAAAACCAAAACCCCCCATCTCTTTCTGAGTCCAGTGTTCTCCGCTCGTTTCTCCTCTCCATGCTCCCAGTGGTTGCCAGCTGTGCTGTAGTCTAAGGCCGCGAGCTACAGCAACCCTTTTCCCTTGCCGGGGTCCCTGTCTCTGGGATGACTCATCAACCCCCTCTGCACGGTGGAAGATGTAAGGAGGTATGGGGCCAGGGTGTCGAGTGGTGGGTTTTGGGGGGTGGGGGTGCCAGACTGCCAAAAAAGTGTAAATATGATCTGCCGAGGTCCATTTTCCAGACTACTAGTAGCGTATCATAACCGCGCTGGGTAATAGTGTGGACTTCTATCTCCCTGTGATTTGCATGTCTTGATGTGGGTGGTACAGGGAAAACAGAACATTGCTAAAAACTGAGAGCAGACTGCATCAGCCATCACCCCCCCCCAACCGCCATCCCACTCCCCACCACCACCACCCTCATCTCTTTTTCTGTCTTTGTTTCCACCTCACTTCCCTCTCAATCCCCTTCTTCTTCTTTTCCCTCTGTGGCCCTCCTCCCTTTACCTCGGTTTTTCACACTTTCACGGGACCCTCATATTGCTGCGAGAAGACCTCCATTTGCTTCCCGGGCTTCCAGAAGAGAGCGCATTTACCCACAGGAACACCGCTGCTAATAACAACGATATTTAACGAACGCACTGCTTTTTGTCGTGGCTGTCCTCTAGCGTCTTCGAAAAAGACAAGAAGAGAAAAAGCCGTCTTTTCAGTAAATTCCCGGTTAGTCTTTCGTGGCGTGGATATCGCCTGGCTTATTGATTGGTGTCCACCCCCCCACCCCCCCACAAACACACACACACTTTGACATTAGCCTATCATTGTCCGTATCTAGTGCTATTGACGTTGCCTCTATCTGGACATCTTCCCTAAGCTGTTTTGGCATTTGTCACCTCTTAAATAAAACTGGAGAAGGTGCAGGGAGGGGTGTGATAAGACTCGCGCGACAGCGCCCACACAATGCGGGTACTGTGGGACGGTTAATAAAGACCATACTCCATCTCAATGTGTCCCACTTCTTGTTTTTCATGTATTCAAATATAACTTGCGGTCTTATTTTCGTAGGTTTTGCCATGGTGCGTATTTTCCTCACCGCCTTCTCTTGGAGACCGTAACGCACAGGACTGCTGCTAGACACAGCTCTGCAGTGGCGTCTTATGGGGCAACTAAACATAAACCTTAAACCTGTCCTTTCAACTGACTGGTACATAATTTTCCCATATTTATGACTTCTTGCAGCGCTGGTTGGGTAGTTTATTGATGGGTTACTACTAGTTATGGTAAGGCCCGGCTCTAGACAACAGGGGGCCCTAGGCAAGATTTTCTTTTGGGGCCAACATGATGATCCTTTGATATTGTACTACCACAATGTGGCAAGAACTTCCTGCAATCTATAAAGTGGGCATAATCCTTGCATGACATTAATACACAAAACATACATTTGTAGTAAACATGCCTTCATTCGGGGCATCCGGACAGTGTAGCGGTCTATTCCGTCGCCTACTATGATGGGGATCGCTGGTTTGAATACCCATGTTACCTCTGGCTTGGTTGGCGTCCTTACAGACACAATTGGCCGTGTCTGTGGGTGGGAAGCCAGATGTGGGTATGTGTCCTAGTCACTGCACTAGTTGCCCCCTCTGGTCGGTCGGGGCGGCCTGTTTGGGGAGGAGGGGGAACTGGGGGAATAGCGTGATCCTCCCACGCGTTACGTCCCCCTGGTGAAACTCCTCACTGTCTGGTGAAAAGAAGTGGCTGGCGACGCCACATGTATTTGAGGAGGCATGTGGTGGTCTGCAGCCCTCCCCGGATCGGCAGGAGAGGGGTGGAGCACGCGACCGGGACGACTCGGAAAATAGAGTAATTGGCCAAGTACAATTGGGGATAAAAAGGGGGGGGGAATCCCCCCCCCAAAAAATGCCTTCATTCAATAGAAGTTCATTAAGAATTATGCCCTCAGACCTTAAATCAGAGGTCTCAGCACGTCCTCACGGCACAAAGTCTTTCGAAACTGTCAGCGAAAAATGAGGGTGATACAACTCCTGACAACAGGTATGTTGGCAGGAAAAACAACACAAACCGGCCAACACTCATGCAGCAGTCATACTACTACTACTACTCTTGGCTGCTCACGTTAGGGGTCGCCACAGCGGCTCATCCGTTTCCATCGCTTCCTGTCCTCTGCATCTTCCTCTGTCACACCAGCCACCCGCATGTCCTCCCTAACCACATCCATAAACCTCCTCTTTGGCCTTCCTCTTCTCCTCTTCCCTGGCAGCTCCATATTCAGCCCTCCTTCCCCCAATATAACCAGCATCTCCCCTCCACACATGTCCAAACCATCTCAATCTTGCCTCTCTTGCTTTGTCTCCAAACTGTCCAACCTGAGCTGTCCCCCTAATATACCGACCTTCATCCTGTCCTTCTTCATCACTCCCAATGAAAATCTTAAATGAAAATGTAATCAAACTCAGCAGCAGTCATACAATTCAGAATAATCTAAAACGACAACAGAGCTCACTCAATGAATAGAAAAAATTAACACTGTTGATGTGAGGTATGAATGAGTACATACTACACCCACAACATGGAAGAAACTAACATTCTGTTATACATGTTATCTGTAATTCCTCCAATACATGTTATCTGTAATTCCTCCAATAAGGTGATTTCCCAGTTACCTTTCGTGCACAAACAGAGTATTTTCCAGTGCATAGAAAAAACTTTTCCACTGTCTTTAAATGAAGCTTGCCAGGATGACTGGAGGGATTTAATTATGCTTAATGGGCTCTCAACTACCCATGACAACATCCTGTAAATACCATAATACAATCCATGAGAAACACGTGACCAAATGTGAGAAACGACACAAACAGATTCCAGTTTGATGCCAGAGGAGCTACGACGCTGTCAGCTCAGCCAGAGGCGGAGCGGCAGCCGCACAAGAAGTTGCATCACCGCGACTGTCTGATGATAAAAGCCAGATATCTATCGTGACAAAATTAAGTCCAAAACGTAATTAATAATTCTATGGGCAAAAATAAAACTGGGCAAAAGATAAGACGAGGAAAAGAAAACGTTTCAAAACACGTTTAAAAAGTAATATGGCGGAAACATCCATCTTTAAAACCTGGCAATCTGTGGTTTCCCTAAAGCTGTTTGACTGTGTGTGTGTGAGAGAGAGAGAGAGAGAGAGAGGAGAGAGAGAGAGAGAGAGAGAGAGAGAGAGAGAGAGAGAGAGAGAGAGAGAGAGAGAGAAAGAGAGAGAGAGAGAGAGAAAGAGAGAGAGAGAGAGAGAGAGAAAGAGAGAGAGAGAGAGAGAGAGAGAGAGAGAGAAAGAGAGAGAGAGAGAGAGAGAGAGAGAAAGAGAGAGAGAGAGAGAGAGAGAATTCACCTGTGAATTCCTAAAGAACGCCTGTATCAATTCCTTCATTTGCGACGAACGACTCCATGACACATACCTGAATCCTGACTTCTGCTCTCTGTCTTCATTTCCTTCATGTTTCTTTTGGCAGCGCCGGAGGAGTACTTGCGTCTTGGTGGCGCCATCATCTTGTACTTAAGCAGCTTAATGATTGATTGGACAGTTGCTGCAGCACCTGCGCCAATCAAACCCGTCCACTGACATGATCTATCCATTGAGGAGGGGGTCTCTTGTAGTGGGTCAGAGCCACTGACTGGCTCTATGGCTCCTGGCAACTTTCTACAAAAAAAAAAAAAGATTGTGGGGCCCTACACAGTTGTGTATTCAGCGTATAGGGCAGGCCTCAGATGCCTATGGTAAGTATAGGCTGGTCAATCCTGCAAGCTGAGCCAGGGAGTAGCTCAGTGATGTGATGACCATTGATAATACTGGATGTTTCACTTTCACTTCCAGGCGGCACGGTGGTGCAGTGGTTAGCGCGGTCGCCTCACAGCAAGAAGGTCCTGGGGTGGAGCCCCGGGGTAGTCCAACCTTGGGGTTGTCCCGGGTCATCCTCTGTGTGGAGTTTGCATGTTCTCCTCGTGTCTGTGTGGGTTTCCTCCAGGGGCTCCGGTTTCCTCCCACAGTCCAAAGACATGTAGGTCAGGTGAATCGGCCGTACTGAATTGCCCCTAGGTATGAATGTGTGTGTGTGTGTGTGTGTGTGTGTGTGTGTGTGTGTGTGTTGGGCGCCCTGTGTGATAGCCTGGCGGCTTGTCCAGGGTGTTTCCCCGCCTGCCGCCCAATAATTGCTGAGATAGGCTCCAGCATCCCCGCGACCCTGAGAGCAGGATAAGCGGTTCGGATAATGGATGGATGGATGGACGGATGGATGGATGGACTTTCACTTCCAATTGCATGATTTAAATAACTGAGTTAAATGAATTTGTTGAAACATGTCTGACACTTGTGTTCAGTTGCCTGGAAAGAGGCCGTTGTAAAGCCGAGTCCAGCGGTGGTCCCGTGCCCAAAATCTCCACAGTGAAGCTGTTATGTTAAATGCTATCATAACCAATATGCACAATGGCAAACAAAATTACAGAAACAAGTCCAAAGGTGGAAAAATATCCGCCGCACTTGTGTTTTTGCCCCCCCCCCCCCCCCCCGATGAACGCTGCAGAGATCCATTCTGTAACGTCTGGCACATGTTTGCTCACAACGCTGGTCAATTATATGGATACCGAATCAGAAAGCAAGTCTTTCAGTTCAACCCCCTTTAAATTAATGTATTTGGAGGACCCACTCCAGGGGCCCTCTTGTCAACATCCGCTCTCTTTCTACAGATTTCCCAACATTCTCCTTGACACACCGTCATCGGCTGCAAGCTAGTTGGACGCCACGGATAGATTTGAGCCGTTTCCACGATGCCGCTAACAAACACTCCATGAGGGATGAGGGAGGAGTATACTTGCCCATCTCTTCATTTGTGGTAAAGTAAACACTGTTTTTCTTCCAACATGCATTTTGACAGCGACAGTCTGTCGCAGACACCCCCCCCCGTACTTCCTGCCACGAGGAGGAAGACAGATTCTTCCTTCTTCCTCCCCAACCGGGTCCCTCCTCCCACCCCCTCTCCCTCCTTTACACCGGCCCCTGCGGAGGGGCTATGATTGCGGCTAATTATCTACAAATAGGCCCAATATGACAAATCACAGCCATGCACCAGTACCGGTTAAGCGCAGGAGTCAGTCCACAAGAGAGAGAGGGAGAGACAGAGAGGGTGGGGAATAAAGAGTGAAAGGGAGGTGACGAAGGACGGATGAAGAGGAGGAGGACAAAAGTCACTGTGACAGGAAAAGAGAGAAGGCGAATGAGAGATTATTGTCATGAAGCTGACAAAGGAACAATATATGGAATATGATGAGAGAAAATGAGGTGTTTGGGGGAGTGGGGGGGAGGCTGAGGGGAGATAAGTAAGGAGGCAGATGGGTGATGAAAGACAGCGGCGCCAAGAGAAGACAACGGAACAGAGAAAACCAAGATGGGGGGGGGGGGGGGGGGGCACCCGGTCCATAACTACACGCGACGCCGGTTGCCAATGGTGACTGTCCTGTGATGCACGGGCCACATCCATTTAGCTCCCAGCATGCCTCGTGATCAGGGGGGTCTCTCAGGCTGTCTGTCTCATTTCCATAGAGAAACTCATTTACCAGGCGAGCAAGGAGGACTCCGATGCATCAATGGGCGCTTGATTAGATCCTTACCTCTGATACATACAGTATGAATATTTATCAGTGCTGAATGAATACACGTCTCCACTCCTTTCATCTGGATCATCAGAAGTGTTCTCCTGCCCTCCTCTTAATTTCCCCCAATGAATATGTCACAGGAGCACCGGGGCTCCCGCCAAAGTGGCAGCACTCCAGATAATCTGCTTATTGTTGCTCTCAGACTGCCATCAACACTTGGTTTAAGTTTTTGTTTTTTTGTTTTTTTTTAAACGCACAGGGCTTTTGTCTTGTTGTGGTTTATTTGCCATGGTGACACAAGTTTGCGGAGACCGAAATGACGTTAATACCCGGGGGGGGGGGGGGGGGCGGCGGTAATCAAATAAGCACACTTACAGCGATATGCATTTGGAATTAGCTTCTGTGGAAGATTAACGTTTGGCTGCATGGCCGAAGCTGCAGGTACGTAATGAGCGCCAGGACGAGTCGAAATCAACGAGCGACTTCTGCGCCGGCGAGCTTCGTCAACACGGAAACACACACACACACACACACACACACACACACACACACACACACACACACACACACACACACACACACACACACACACAGATACAGATACACTCTCCCTTTCTCACTGCTTCTGAATAATGGATGATCTGACATCTGACATACACACAAACACACACACATATAGTATATATATATATATATATATATATATAGCGTTTTTTCCGAAACCGTCAATGGTGTTGTGAGTGCTCAGCTAATGAGGAGCGTAATATCAACATGGATACAGGAAAACAGTATTAAAATCTTCTTTCCTGTATCTGTGTTGATATATATATATATTTATCAACACAGATACAGGAAAAAAGTTTTAATGCATTGCAGGTACTGCAAAGCATTATATACTGCAATGTGTACTGCAATGTATAAAAACTTTTTTTCCTGTATCTGTGTTGATATATATATATATATATATATATATATATAAAACTTTGTTAAAAGTTATATACACACACACACACGCACACATACACACACACACACACAAACAGATACAAGCTCCCTTTCTCACATGCTTCTGAATAATGGATGATCTGATATAAACACACACACACACACACACACATATATATATAATTTTTGTGAGCATGACTTACATCACTGACTCCGGCCTCCACTATCTTCAGGCCCGTCTCTTTCCCCAGCTGCTTCTTCTGTTCAACTATATGGGAGACAAAAGTAGAGGAGATGTATGAGTGAGTGTGTGTGTGTCTGTCTGTACGTGCATGCTCGTGCGCACCCCCATGAGCAGCGGATGACAAAGTAGCGGGTTTTTTAGTTCCTGAGCGGCTGTGCAGAACAAGCCGTTCGTCAAACAGGGCGTGATGCAATGTGGGTAGTCTGGTGAGTCAGATGTCAAACTGGTCAGAAATCGACCAGCAGCCGCTCAGAGAAACCTCCGTCAGCAGGGCCGGCGAAACCACGGCCGTGGCGAGCCTTCACACTTCACAAGGTTTGCCTCCGGTTAGACTTGTGATGCGAGGTGGGATTTGGTTCAGTTTAATAATAGTGGAAATGTATTTTGAGAGACCAGAGCACAACCTCCGCCAAAAAGAAAAAAAAAAAGAAAAGAAAGGAAATCACTCACATGTGTATCAAGGGTTTATATACCGTATACTTGCACATTATACAAAAAATGGACCAAACGGAGATTTTGGAGGAAAACAAAAAAAAACACAAACGGATGAAGTGATTGCAGACTGATGTGAGCGCCCGCCTTTGTTCGCGAGGCAATTTAACGCACAACGCGGGTTTGATTCTCGGATCTATTGATCTTATCAAATGCGGCGGCCTTTTGTTTTGGAGGCATATTCTCATGCAGATGGCGGTAAAAAAAAAAAGAGGCAACGTTACGTAGCAAGCGTTCAAGATCACACACCTTTCGCTGACTTTGTTTTTTCCGACGGTTGGCGGCTGCACCCCCCCCCCCCAAATTTCATAGCGACATCTATATTGAAAAACAAACTCAAAGGGGTCTTAATAGATTTTGCCAAATTATTGAGCGAAAGCGGGGGGGGGGGGGGACTGAGCGTAATTTTAATTGAGTTTGTTAGCATGTGAATGTGATTGGTAATGGAAAAAGAAAGTGAGCATTAAAACAAAAGAGAGGGAGAGAGAGAGAGTAAGAGTGGGGGGGGGGGGGTCCTTTAAAATCCCATTTCCCTAGATGAAGGCTATGCAAATGGCCCTGAAGAGCTGAACCCTACCTCGCACTCCAAATTCAGCGAGGGCCTGATTAATTAGTATTTTAATCTATCCCGATGATTCCACTCGGTCAACAATGCATGCAGCATCCGGTCTGCTTGAACGCACCCCTTTAAGGATATTCATTATCAAAAACATGGCCGTCTCCATCTTCCTATCTTTTCTTTCCCCTCTTTCTTTCTCTCTCTCCCTTCAGTTATTCGGGGGCCTCAGAATTAGCAGTCACTTGATCAGCTCATCAACATGGCCGCGAAGCGGACATCTTTTGCGTTACTGGACCTTCGGAAAAGACGGCTAAAAGAGGGGGAAACGGGGGGCGGGGGGGGGGGGTAAAACAAAGACGTTCACAAATTCTTGCTTTGAACGGCTACGTGACGCCGCGTGAGGATCGTGAAGTGCGTCTGCATCAAGATAATTCGATGCAGGTTTCGCGATCGTGAATCCGAAAAGCCCAGTGACTGCTGGGACAGGCTCCGGCATCCCTGCATCTCCGCGGCCTTGAGTAGGACAAGCGGTTTGGATAGTGGATGGGTGGACGGAATACAAAAAAGCTCGACGGGAACGCTCAAGTATCGGCGGGGAAGGTCGGCGTTAAGGTAGATATGCGATAAACTGTGATGGAAGCGGGCTTTTCAAACCCCCCCCCCCGCCCCAGGGGCAAGAATTTCCTTTGGGGCGAGTCGCTGTGTCTGTTAAAGGCTTGTGATGGTGGTCCGACACGTACAGCGAGCTTGTTGAATCACCTTCATCCTGTCAATGGACACACACTTGATTTGCATTGAAATTCACTCGAGTTTTCTGAAGTTTTGCCTAACATCCCCCGTTTGCATGGAAAGAAGGGGAACAAAGCAAGGGGGGGGGGGGACAAGAGGACCACCCCGGGGGAAGTAAATCCGCCATCATTACATCCAGGCGAGGGATGAGCAGGGCCTTCGTCCGGCACGCCTCGGTACGAAAACCCTCCTTAATTTCACGTCGCTTCTCCCCCCCCCCCCCCCCCCCCGTGTTCGGCCGCGGTCGAGTTTCCGTTCGCGCGGCCGCAGTAAGCCGTAATGCCCCGCTCACCGCTGGTGCTATTTAGGGGGGTGGCGTAATGAGCGAGGTAATTAGGCTCAGCTGGGTGAGGGTGTGGGTGGGGAAAGCAGCGGAGCAACTAAAAGGTCACACAATGTTTTGGTCTTAATGAGGGCCCCTCTGGGGGTCACAGCACATCATGAGTCAGACTAAGAAAGATTAGCCCGGAATCAACAGACACACACACACACACACACACACACACACAGACACACACACATGTGGGTGTCGTTCCGGCTACAGCATGGGTTTTGAGTGACAAGCTGACATAAACTGTCTTACGGTGAGACCGAAGAAGCCTGAAGGTCAGTATTTACTTGTGAATCAAAGCCGAGGACTCTCCAATCAACCTGGGGGAATTGGAGAGGCTCACAACAGCCACTTTAAATGTAAATACACTGTACTTGCCAAAGTCATTAGCCGGCAACTGGATGCGGGGCTCGGTGAGAATGTAACCGATGGATTGCTTGTTCTGCCGCTGACTGTACAGATAACAGCCCGGGGCCGGTTACTCTGCTCACTCGCCGTATTAACTTCCCTGCAGTGTTGTCTCTCTCTTCTTCTTCTACTCTCTCACCTCCTCTTTTGCTCTCTCGCTCTCTCTTTTTTGCTCTCTCACTCTCTGGTGCACACACACGCACACCCCGATTTCGCAAGCTTCAAATTAGCCCCCAAATAGTCCTGACAGACTGTGGAAAAGGGATGTCAGGTCTCATTTCAGACTGGCTCCTCTGACCATTTTAATAGGCGTTGTCTGAGTCTATCTACTCAGATCTCGCACATCCAGATCTGATCCCTGCTGTTTGTTTTATCTCGCTGCTCTCCAAGTCACATTGGCCCCCCCGACTCATATCATCAGACATCAACGGAGAAGATGCACAGTACACCCCCCCCCCCCCGCTTTTTTCTGCTATGTGCACCATTCTTCACGAGCTCAGTTGAAAGTACCTCTGTTTTTTTTTTTTTTGGGGGGGGGGGTTTGTCCAAAGATGTTTCATACACAAGACATCTCTGCCTGCTTGTGGTTGAAGGACTTATATACTTTAGAAACGAACTTAGTCGGGGGTGTCCGGGTAGCGTGGCGGTCTATTCCGTTGCCTACCAACACGGGGACCGGTGGTTCGAATCCGCGTGTTACCTCCGGCTTGGTCGGGCGTCCCTACAGACACAATTGGCCGTGTCTGCAGGTGGGAAGCCGGATATGGGAATGTGTCCTGGTCGCTAGACTAGTGCCTCCTCCAGTCAGCCGGGGCGCCCGGTCAGGGAGAGGGGGGAAACGGGGGGAATAGCGTGATCCTCCCACCTGCTACGTCCCCCTGGTGAAACCCCTCACTGTCAGGTGAAAAGAAGCGGCTGGCGACCCCACATGTATCGGAGGAGGCGTGTGGTTAGTCTGCAGCCCTCCCCGGATCGGCAGAGGGGTTGGAGCAGCGAGTGGGATGGCTGGCCAAGTACAATTAGGGAGAAAAAGGGGGGGAAAGCCCCCCCCTGCCTCGAAAAAAGAACTTAGTTTAATGTTTTCTTATTCAATATTGCCTTCAAGTTTTTGTTGGCAAAGTTCTTAGCTCTGCAAAAACCTCCCTGATAACGGATGAGCAGCTGCACAGGACACAATAATAAAATTATCAGTAATACTGGTAAAAAGCTGACCGATAACAGGTTTTTAGAGGGAAAGTTGTCAAAACTAAACTATTTCCAATAGTAGGTCAAAATAAAGAATTAGCATTCCCCAAATATTTATTACGGCCGGACAAGTATCAGTTCTGCTTCTGCTTCTGAATATTTCTACACACGTCCTTCCTAAATAAATAACCGTCCTAAGTGGGAAGAACTGGAATGGAATGAAATAAACCAAATACGTGACTGCCGGTTTGCAACTGTGTATCTTAGGTGCCGTGAATGTCATTAACATTTAAAACTATATTACATTCTTTCACAACTAGTTAAAAAATAACGTCAAACAAGTTGGTCTGGAGTCTGGGTGTGCAGAAGGGTCGTCTGTTTTTTTCCTCCCATGTTAAGCCTTTTTTTTTGGGGGGGCGGGAATTCACCCCCTTTTTCTCCCCAATTGTACCCGGCCAATTACCCCACTCTTCCGAGCTGTCCCGGTCGCTGCTCCACCCCCTCTGCTGATCCGGGGAGGGCTGCAGACTACCACACGCCTCCTCCGATACATGTGGGGTCACCAGCCGCTTCTTTTCACCTGACGGTGAGGAGTTTCGCCAGTTCCCCCTCCCCCCTGAACAGGCGCCCAGACCAACCAGAGGAGGTCCTACTGCAGCGACCAGGACACGTACCCACATCCGGCGTCCCACCCACAGACACAGCCAATTGTGTCTATAGGGATGCCCGACCAAGCCGGAGGTAACACGGGGATATGAACCGGTGATCCCCGTGTTGGTAGGCAACGGAACGGACCGCCCCACTACCCAGATGACCGCCCCACTACCCAGATGCCTGTTAAGCCTTTTTTGAATACAAACTATATGCACTTTGATGTCCGTCCTTTGAGTTGAGTGCCCACATCTGTTTTCACAAGTTGTCGCCTCCTGCATGACGACCGGTGCGTGTTTGTTCTAGCAGAAGAAACGGTGCAGTAACGGCTGAGCAGGAGTGTGGTTTAACATCACAACTCACTGCCCTGGCTGCTACAGGTCTACTGGGCAAGGCATTTCTTAAGGGGGTTGAATAGCTGCAGCTTTGATCTGCACTCCTGAGGAACAAGTCACCATGTCCTTGGCCTAAACACACACACACACAACACACACACACACACACACAACACACACACACACACACACACACACAACACTTCCCTGTGTTTTATCTGCCCTTTACATTTCTCTTCAGCATACACTGGCAACACAGTGTCAAGTGGCTGCAGGTCATTTGGTTAAAATGTAGCGCTGCTCTGCCGTATGTGCAGGCTCGGATAATTTGCGCGACGCTCATCATAGATTCTAATAGCTTGAAAATGGTTATCATGGCGACGGCAGTGATCTGTGCTTAAATTCATGAATATATATATCAATTTTCCTGAGATACGGCGTTGGGCCGTTATTGTTTTGTACCGGTGTGAATTCAATATTGGAAAACAAATCACCCGGGGTGTAAGTGTTTTGCATGTCTACGCGGCGAGGCAGCCGACGCCGTCACGTGACCGTAACATTGCCACTCCAACCAAATGGAGGCGTATGGTTGACAAAATACATACTTCACCTCCATCTGACTGATCTCTTAATACCGGACGGCATTCAAATCCATTCCATCTATTTCCTCTCTCTCCCTCTCTCTCTCTCTCTCTCTCTCTCTCTCTCTCTCTCTCTCTCTCTCTCTCTCTCTCTCTCTCTCCTCTGTGATCCTCGGGTCGTCTATTCACCGCATCCATCTCTACATCCGTCACTGCGACCAAACAAAATGAAAGTGTTTATTGCGGAGGAGGGCTGACGCTCACGCCTCTCCACAGCCGTTAGCCTTATCAGCAGGCAATCGCTCTGATATTAAAGCTGCCATTCCCGCCCATCACTTTCTCCCTCTGCATATGATAGCTGTCCTGTATATATCACTGCAGAGAGACAGACACAGACAGACACAGACACAGACAGACAGACAGAGCGAGAGAGAGAGAGAGAGACAGAGAGAGAGAGACAGAAACAGCGAGAGAGACGGTGAGAGACACAGAGAGAAAGACAGACAGAAAAGAAAGACAGAAAGAATGAGTGAGGTACAGAGACCGACAGACAGATCAAGCGAAAGACAGACGGACTGGGGAGGGGTGAGAAAGACAGAAAGACATTGACACAGATACAGACGGAGAGACAAACAGACATAGAAGACAGGGGACAAGAAGAAAGAGGGAGTGTGTGTGTGTGTGTGTGTTGTTGAGAGAGACGGACACAAAGACAGAAACAGAGCTAAAGAGAGAGAAAGATTGAGAGCGAGACAGACAGGCAGGTAGACGGCTAAAGCGAGATGTAGAGAAGAGACCAAGCAGCAGAAAGAAAATGAGGCAAGGTCAGGCAGAGAGACAGAAAGAGAGAGAGACAGACAAGGAAAGAGGGACAGAGACAGAGGAAATTGGTGTGCATGGTGGGAACCCCCCACCCCCACCCACGGTAAGACCTTTCCATTCTTTAGTCACCGTTCTAGTACAATGCTGCCTTGCAATCTCCATACCCGTCCAATGGCGTCTCCATTACATATTCCACACATCACATGACATCACATGCATGTGACCCCTTTACATCTTATTGGGAAACTGCATGTTAATGCGTCTGAAAATGGAAAACAGTTCACAGATATTGCTTTCGCTTTTCCACGGCTTGTCGGTTCATCACTTCCAGCGGGCTTATGGCCCTCTTGAAACTCATCCTGGCCCTGACGCTGCTGCCAAGCAAGGCAGACTTTCTGTGACGGCGGGGCCCGCCGTATACGCCCGTACTCTTCCCCTGGCGCCCCCCCTCTCCCCCCTCCTCTTCTTCAGGCACAGTAATTGTTATTCTGCTCCTCGTGCTTTTATAAATCAAGACGCCAAATCAAAGGGCCCGGTGCCTCTGAGAAAACCGCCAAATGAAACAGAGGCACACGAGGTGGAAAATCCAAGAGGGGGAGCCGAGGGATAAAAGAGTGGCTTGGTAATAACAAGACACTTCAACCTTCTCCTTCCCCCCGCCGTCGCCGTGGTGGCGTCGGGGAAACGGTGTCCGACCGAGACACCGCCGCCGCCGCCGTCACCGTCATCGTGGCCCATCTAGATGCTAATTCAGACGGGGTGTGTCTCGGACCGTAACCTGCTTGATACAAGAAGGGGGGGGGATCAGGATGCAGATGATCAATTTTGCATCACCTCATTGCTAAAAACAGTACTGATACGTAGAAATCCGAGCTCCTCCCACAGTCTTCATTCGATTGGCTAGTATATGAGTCGATGCGTACAAGTGAGGTAACGGGGAGAGAAAATTCAGCTGCGTTGGATAAAACAAAGCCAAAAAAGATGGATAAACAGATAAAAAGACGCTCGCCGCTCCCTCCGCCGGTCTGCCTAGCGGCGCCGTATCGGTGACATCATTTAAACTGTAATGTCCAATCAGCGGTGCCAATCATACGGCGCCATGTCTGTCACATGCTGGCGCCACGCTGTGAACAGCAGGGGGACCTGGCTGGCTTATTGTTTATGTTCCCCTGATCGATCACTTCCTGTGGAGAAACCGACCCCCGCTGCAAAACCAACTGCTGCTCCTCGTACTTGATCAACGCAACACAGAAGCCCCCGCCGGCTGCCCGCACCGTAACCGAATATAGTACCTTTTCAAATATCCTGCAAAAAGTAGCGGCTTATCACGCCGGCCGAGCGTTTGTTGTTTGTTTTTGCTTGTTTGTTTGTTTTTTATGAGCTGCCAAAACAAATTTCCTGGTTTTGCCCACTTCCTGTTTTACACAACATAAAGTACGCACTGTGTTAAAAGATTAAAAAAAAAAGGGGGTTCAACGCAACAGGGTGCAGGGAGACGGGAGATGAAGTGAGCCACCCCCCGCTTCAGTTCCAGAACCTGTTCGGCGCCGTGGACGCCACATCAGCATGCGCCACGGGCCCTGCGGACCCCGCCATGGCCCCTGGTATCAAACACATTACAGGCTAGCTTCCTCTCTCCAGTAGGACTTGCATGACACATTCATAATTAGATCCTCCCTTATTAGAGGGCCCTCTCCACGACGGCCAAATAATACACCTGGATGAGTCCTTGCCAGTCCTGCAAATGGGTGGGTGTGTGTGTGTGTGTGTGTGTGTGTGCGTGTGTGTGTATGTGTATAGATGTACGTGCACACAAGCATGTGCACACAGTGCATACAATTAGCATATGAACGCATATACACACACACACATAGTCATCTCTCTCTCTCTCTCACACACACACACACACACACACACACACACACACACACACACACTATCTGTTTCTCTAGCTGCTGGTTGATTAATAGATTGTGGCTGCTCTGACACTCTGTGTAGAATAGGCATTTTCCCTTTGATAGGTGCTGACATCAATTCTTCACGGACTACGGGAGATCTGGGGGGGCGGGGGGTGGGGGAGTAATATCGGCAAATGACTTGGACTGCAGGGCACCTCCAGATGTGGGAGGAACCCCCCCCACCCCCCACCCCCCACGGATGCCACTCCACATCCTCACCGGCACACATCTACATCGTTTTCATTGCTTTTTCCTCCCCCCGAGAGACGACCAGCTGCGGACGTGTGACATATGCAGCGCGAACCGCGTCCGACAGCCCGCTCAAAAGGAACGGACCCGTTCGGTGGGTGATGCCCGGCGTGCGCCGTGTTGACGAGGTAAACAACGTGTCTCTAAAACAACTGAGGGGAGCCGAAGGTGCTCGCGGCGCGGAGCAGCGCCGCTGAGTCTCAACGTGACCTTTTAGACACAACCCCCCCCCCCCCAGAAGAAAGCCTGTCTGTCACCAGGCTGCTACAGTACAGACGCCGTATTTATGGAAGAAGCGGCATTGAAAGCGTCTTCTGGGAAACCTTATCCTAGCAAAAAGGCTTCCCGCAGAGCGCTCAAGATCAGCCGTCTTTGCTCCCTAATGGAAAAGGTATTTAGTGTTTGGTACGACACAATACCAGGAACCTAGATCAAAAATATTACCGAGAGGTCTCTCCCCGGATAAAAGTCACACCCACACGATTAAGACTCGCGCCCCGTGTGTGGAAACGCCTCATTCCCCTTCCCTGGGTGTGCCGGTGATACACGAGATGACAACATCTGGAATGTTGCCACCGTCTGGAGAGAGAGCCTACCGGGGAAAGGCTTACTGGGGGAATGGGTGGCAAAGCTGACACACACACACACACACACAAAGAAGAAGCCAAAACACAGACACACACAGACACACACACTTCCAGTGTGGCTACAGAGGAAAGAACCCTACCTGTCACTGTGGCAGCAATTATCCTGCAGGCTTTCTTGGCAGATTGTCTCCTGCAGGGCGCCACATCACTAACCACATCACTGACTACATGCAGCCCATCACCGTGCACCTCCGTGTGAGCCGAGCATGTGTGCGTGCAAGCAGACATGGGTGCACAAGTGCATGCATGCACAGCCCACACGCACACACATGCAAACAGCGTTTCATAGCTCTTCTTCTTCATCCACAATTCCTGTGATTCTCACTGAACAAGTGAGTGGTTTAAGAGGGTTTCCACGGCGCGTTCGTGTGGACATCCTGCACAAGTGTACATTGGACTGCACGTCTTTTAAGCAGATGAGAGTGGTCAAATGACCACACACACACACACACACACACACACACACACACACCTTATGATATCCACAGATGTATGACAATATTATATGACACATCTACTGGCCCAGTGACGTGCTGCAGAAATGAGAATCGGTCGGTAATAATTACACAACAGCCTTTAAAAACACGGCGGGCAGCGTGAGCAGAAGAACAGGATATGAGGTTCAGTGAGTCTGTAGATAATAAGGCATGGATACTGGAAACACAGACGTGCTCAACTGGAAAGGGCGCCCATATTGGCTCCAGGGAGGGTTTTTTTTGGGGGGGGGGGTCCCCTCAAGTAAAGAATTGAGTTGTTTCATACTGGTTTGGCAGAGCATGTTTTAATGGCCCACTTTGAGTTTCCAACACAGGTTGATTGTGTGGAACTGTGAAGGATGATTTTAGCAAAAGATGGGAAAAAAAATAACCTACTGTGACCTAATTACTGCAGATTTGTTCCATCTGTCATTAGAAATCAAAGACGCCATCACTCAGGTCAATATGACAGCAAGGATATGTGTGTGTGTGTGTGTGTGTGTGTGCATGTGTGTTTGTATGGAGAGGTGTGCTCTGGCAGTCATCAGACGGATTTGGTTAGGTTTAGGGCTAAACATGTCTTATCACCAAGCAATTTGCTTTGGCCATGCAGTATTTACACATTTACGCAAGCACGCTCTGTCCACGCACAAAGAATAGAAACTCTCCAAGCATGACTGGTGAAGGCAAATACAGCCATCAATATACCACCTTAAGTTATTGAGCTGCTGAACCCCCCCCCCGCCCACACACACACACAAATGTAATCTCAGATTTGAGAGTGGGCAATATCACATATATAATTAATGGTGACAAAAGTAATGAATTTTTTTGGTAAATAGTGCAGAGACAGTATATAATACCAAAAATATTCATCAACCTTACAAATCCTTGTTTAATAATGTACAGAAAAACCCAACATTCTTTGACCTAGATCCATACAGGTGTCACTCGCAGCTATAAGCCAACAAATAAATATTACAAATGGATTCTGACGCTTGTACTACTATGCTGCCTAAAACAAATCAATAAAATAGAGCAAACAAAAGAAAAACATCAAAAAGTTGTTGATTGTTTTTAATTAAGTGCTACTGTCAATGATTTCCTTCCTGTTTTAGAGTGCTTTAAAAAGTTGACTGAGGTGGGGGGGCCCCAAGAAGACTTTGGCTGCAGTGTAATTTCGTTGGGAAAAAAAACTATTAGACGTCCGGGTAGTGTAGCAGTCTGTTCCATTGCCTACCAACACGGAGATCGCTGGTTCAAATCCCCGTGCTACCTCCAGCTTGGTCGGGCGTCCCTACAGACACAATTGGCCATGTCTGCAGGTGGGAAGCTGGATGTGGGTATGTGTTCTGGTCGCTGCACCATGACCTCCTCTGGTTGGTCAGGGCACCTGTTCGGGGGGGGGGGGACTGGGGGGAATAGCATAATCCTCCCATGCGCTACATCCCCCTGGTGAAACTCCTTACTGTCAGGTGAAAAGAAGCAGCTGGTGACTCCACATGTATCAGAGGAGGCATGTGGTAGTCTGCAGCTACCCCGGATCGGCAGAGGGGGTGGAGCAGCGACTGGGACGGCTTGGTAGAGTGGAGTAATTGGCTGGATACAATTTGGGGGAAAGGGGGGGGTATAAGCTAAACATATGAGAGCAGGTTAGACAGAAACAACTTCAATATTTCAGGTGGTCTCATGTCCTCTTGAGACCCAGCAAGTCATTATTGTCCACTGTCGGGGACGTAGTGTTTTTGCTCATATCTCTCATACTATACATGCCACTATATTCAGTCCTGTTTTCCCTTAAAGAGGACAAATGTGCCTTTAAAATGACGTCACATGGGGGGGGTTGTCCACTACAGTGGACATGTTGTGAAATTTGAAATAAATCAAGTTCTAACATTTTTTCTTTGCAATGTGTTTTTTCAACCACCCCAACACTTAATTTATGTTAAAAAATTAGAAATCAAACAACATTATTCTTCCTGGGCCTCAGGAATATGAGCCCATTGCTCATAAACAGGTTAATTTCTGCCATGTTCATGAATACGTGAAGAAGGTACATGCAGCATCTCTTCCCTTAATGCCATCAATGTGTTGATATCTGACATTACTTTTTTAACTTCACCCTCCCCAGGACGATAAAGGACCTCATCTACCAGTTATTCTAAAGGAGATGACAGCATGTTGTCAAGTTTGTGGAGGGACTTTAGTTTTTGAGAGGGAAAACATAAACTAAAAAATAGCTCTTAAATGAAAGCTAACGGTTCAGCTAACTAATGCTAACTAACGCGTTGGTGGCTCCGTTATGTTTGTGAGGCCGTCCATGTCTGACAGAGTTCACCGACGTATTTAAGGTGCTTTCACCAGGACTAAGGCTAATTTTGTAAAGGACACGTTCACTGTCAGTAGCTTTCGCTAAGTAAATCCCCATCCAACACCCTCCCTGCTAGTCCCACACACGCCAGTAGCACACAGCTTTCCCCCGAAGATCGGATGAAATAACACGACGCTCCATCCAATCTGTCCGCCTCTCCTCCCTTCTCCCAAAGGCATCGTGGCTGCACCTCCTCCACTTAAATCACGCTGGTAATCTAGTTGTGTTGCCTTTCTGTGTCCAACTGGGAGTGTTGGGCGTAAAGTGAAATGTGTAACACAACAGGCTAACGCAGGTGTCGCAGTGACGAGTATGACATTTACAGGACTTGCTGAGACGGTATTAGTTTTGATATGATTTGGCGTTTTGCTTGCCTGATGCATCAGAAGGCCAAGTTTCGTTAGTGTTGCTACGGGGCAAAATGTGATTATCGCGATTGTGCGTCTGAAGCTGACCAGCTGCTTCTGCTGTGGCAACAGCACAGAGGAGCAAGACATGTTGTGAACGTGGGACAATTATAGGGCCCGATGAAATCTGATTTATTTTTTCCCAAACTGCATTTTCTTTTTTTCCCATTCTTGGTTTGATTTTTCTCTTTTTACACCTTTTTTTTTATTGTATCAAAGTTCATGAAATCGTCCATCCATCCATCCATCCATCCATCATCCTAACCGCTTATCCTGCTCTCAGGGTTGCGGGGATGCTGAAGCCTATCCCAGCAGTCATTAGGCGGCAAGCGGGGACACACCCTGGACAGGCCCCTAGGCCATCACAGGGCCGAGATATACACACACACACACACACACACAC
The DNA here is from genome assembly GCF_029633865.1 of Lampris incognitus. Taxonomy (NCBI): domain Eukaryota; kingdom Metazoa; phylum Chordata; class Actinopteri; order Lampriformes; family Lampridae; genus Lampris; species Lampris incognitus. The sequence continues at coordinate 28,591,004 of NC_079229.1, forward strand.
ACACACACACACACACACACACACACACACACACACACACACACACACACACACACACACACACACACACACACCTAGGGACAATTTAGTACAGCCGATTCACCTGACCTATATGTCTTTGGACTGTGGGAGGACACCGGAGCACGCGGAGGAAACCCACGCAGACACGGGGAGAACATGCAAACTCCACACAGAGGATGACCCCGGACGACCCTCAAGGTTGGACTATCCTGGGGCTCGAACCCAGGACCTTCTTGCTGTGAGGCGACCTCGCTAACCACTGCACCGCTGTACCATCCATTCATGAAATCATCTACAATAATAAAAACAAAAGCAAAATGGCCATGTGTTTCAGGAGTTGTCCTCTGTGATGCCGGTCATGTCAGGGTTTTTTTCCCCCCTCTATCCTAAACAGCAAACTCATGTGTGTTTACTGACGTGTATATAGCAGTGACGTGCACACTCATGTGCACAATGACACAGGAGCGCGACAGGGTTCCTGCGAGGCAGAGCGACAGACAGTCTGAGGATAAATCCCTTTAAATTCCTGTGAAATCACAAATTTTGTAGTAACCGCCTCCAAAGCTCTAAATTCCCCGCATATTCGGGTTTTTTTTGTGGGGGGGGGGATACATACGCCCTCTAGTGGTCGCAATCTTCCCAGAGAAGAATCTCCTTTAATTTCTCTATTGACCAATGGGTTCTTTTTGAAAAATGATTACAAATTCACACAAGCATAGTTATTGGAACTGACATATGTTTGGGGATTTTGCAGCGACCAACTATGAAATAAAAAAAAAATGGTTCAAATATCAACGCAAAAAAAATGTGAAAAAGGTGTCTGTAACTGCACAATGATAGAATCAATAAAGATGTCTGAGTGGCATTGTTGCCTTAATATTACAATGTAGCCTGAGATTTCTTTTTTAATCAATTCTATGGACAAGTCAAGCTAGGTCACTCCACAGGAACACTACCACCAGAGAGCGACTACCCCTTTCATCCCCTATTATCTTCTTCTTCTTTCCGCTAGTTCTCTGTTTCCCAGGGGTCGCCACAGCGGATTTTAGTTTACATCGGCACCCTGTGAGGGCACAGCAATGATGGCGGCCGTTGTTAACCCGGGCCTCAGCCAATCCCGTATGGAGCCTCGACCGATCCGGTATGGTCTTGTCAATCCACATACCGATTTGGCAAAATTTTTACATCGGATGCCCTTCCTGACACAACCACTAAACCTATGGACGGGGGCACGGGTAAAGCGCTGGACGCCATCCCAGTATTCATGGACTTGCACCCATGCCTGTCGCCATTTTCACCCCCTATGTCTGAAATTCATTTTTATGTATTCATTCTGTGATTTCTTTTGTGTTTTTCCGCATCGCACCAATCAGAGCCTTAAACATAAGAATGCAAACTCCAAACACACATATCAGACCACTGTTTTTTTTATCCAAACAAATCTGTTGGAAAATGGTGCACGCAACAGTGCCCATGCATTATGACAGCTGTCACAAACCCAGTAAACGACCCTTCCCCACAGTCTCTCTGCTGTTTTCAAAGTAAGTCACTGTTCTTGTTTCAATCCCAACTTCCCTATAGGTTCTGAAAGCCCCCATGCACAAAACACTGTCAAGGACACCTTCAGATAGCACAGCATAACTGGCAAATAGGCACAATCACAAACGCACAATCACTCGTATGGTTTCGAGTGGCTAGAAATGAGCGAGCCGGGGATTGTATGAGCGCACCGCCTTGCCTTTTTAAGGACACCTGTTGGGCTGCACGGCTCATCTCCCCCTCATTTAGGTGTCTGTCTGGGCTCCGTGGGGCTGATTACCGGGACAGGCTGATTCCAGTTGCACTGCTTATCAGTCTAATTAGAGCCCCTGGCGGAGGAAGCAATGCATCTCACGGATGCTCGGGCCCACCGATTGGTACAGGAATGGCAGGGGCTCCGTGTCACGCAGGAGAAGGAGCCCCCAGCAATGTTGAGCGTGCGATGGAAAAGTATTGATCCACGGTAACGTAGGCTTATTTTCTGGGGTGGGTTATTTTGTCGTTGCTGTTTTTCTTTCTTAAAGGAGTCCTGTTCTGATAAACCGATTCTCCCTTGACCTTCCATAACATTAGCATAGTAGCAATTAGTCTCAGAAATGGGAAAACATCCGACCTTGATAGTTTCAATTTTGCTATCATTTCTGTACTCTAAGAATCACGTGACTTTACAAGCGATATTCGAGCGCTCCAACTGTTCCAACCAATCATCTTCAACCTACTGTTTGCATAAGCCCAGCCATTGGACAGCTCACCTCTCAGTCCCAGTCTGGCAGCCAATCTGAGTAGTTTATTTAAAGAAAAACGCAAGACACTAAACAAAAACCTGGGTGTCCTCCACATGGAGAAAAGAAAAAGGCTGTGAAATAATTTAAGAATCATATGATTTAGAATTTTTTCAGAATTTTACAAAAATGGTCAGAAATGTATAAAATATGACTCCTTCAACTAATGCAAGCTGAGAAACGGCATACCACACTGGCAGAAAATAGTTGTGCCCCATTGTGCTGATAGGTCACTCTAAAATAATTCACACTACGGTAAGGAAGTTTTAAAGAGGTTGGCGAGGCTCTTTAATGTCCAGACTTGCATTGTCTGTAGGGTTTCAGATGATGAAGCGGCACCCTGGCATCATCTGCAAAGTATCAACCGCAATGAAAAGAGAGCGAAATGAGATGGTGGCGGCGGTCGCCTCCTAAGAGACACAGCAGACGTGGTGTCCACTGAGAGAGAAGAGTGGATGAAATAAAAGCAGAGCACCATGAGATGGGGGGGAAACGTGTCGCCATCTCCCTTTCTTTTGTTTTCCATCCTCAGCACACAAAACAAAGAAGAGTTAAGTCAATGAGCCAAGGGAAAATGTTCGCAGAGGGCGAGAGAGAGAGAGAAAGGGGGGGGGGGTTGCCAGGTACTGTATCAGTCCCTGGTAAAAGGTCACTGGTCTCCTGTTCACACATCCAGGTGCTAATGTAACACCTCTCACACCTGCCTGCGTTGCCAGGTTTGACGGCTGGTGGGACGTTTGTGTGTCTGCAGAAATAATAGTACCCCGTAAGCCGTCTCTCAGTTGGAGCCTTAACACAAGTAATTGGACTTGGAGGGCGAGGAAGCCCGTGGCTAGAAACACGCCTCACTGTGACAGAGGCTACGGCGTGATTTGAGAAAAAAAAAAAAAAAAGACCACCAAAATAAAACGAAACAAAAACAATCACAATTACACAATCACGGGGGCGTCCGGGTAGCATGGCAGTCTATTCCGTTGCCTATCAACACGGGGATTGCTGGTTCGAATCCCTGTGTTACTGCCGGCTTGGTCGGGCGTCCTTACAGACACAATTGTTCGTGTCTGAGGATGGAAGGCTGGATGTGGGTATGTGTCCTGGTCGCTGCACTAGCGCCTCCTCTGGTCAGTCAAGGGCGCCTGTTCAGGGCGGAGGGGGGACTGGGGGGAACAGCTTGATCCTCCCACGCGCTACGTCCCCCTGGCGAAATGCCTCACTGTCAGGTGAAAAGAAGCAGCTGGCGACTCCACATATACCGGAAAGGCATGTGGTAGTCTGCAGCCCTCCCCTGATCGGCAGACGGGGTGGAGCAGTGACCGGGATGGCTCGGAAGAGTGGGGTAATTGGCCGGATGAAATGGGTGGGGGGGGGAAAGGGGGGGGGCTTGAAAAATGTATCCTCATAAGTGAGGTGAGGGAAGGAGAAATCATACAGCACTGTACACATCTCATAGTCACGCCGTACCACCATGTTCAAGGAGAATACTGGTTCCTGATTGGCTGGTTTGTGCACGTTAAAAGCGTATAATGCACACGTAGTTCGGCTCAAGTTTAATCACGCTATGTAGCCGTAGCAACACGCTGAATCAGTAGCAAACCCAACTAACCTTCATTGCTTTAGCTTAGTGGCTAACATTCGCGTCATAACCTTTTAATTCTGAGTACAAACTTTTCAACAAAACAACAAGTGAGATTAACATAAAGTGATAATGAAGTTCAAGAGCCATCGAGCCTTAAGTAAGGATAATCCACGACGAGGTGCGCGCTAAAGGATTTTAACGCACGACGCGGAGGCATCCCCCCTCCGCGTCACTGGATTATCCCGCTTATACCACGGTTACTTACTAAAGAATTCAAATAAAAGCATTCACTTTATTTGTTGAACATTTTGGACTTCAAAGGTTACGAAGCAAAAGTTAGCCGCCAAGCAAACTTTGATGTTCCGAGCAACTTGCGACTGATTCCGCGTGTTGCTATGGTAACGTAGCAAAACCGAGGCCAGTGCATGCATTTTGAACAGTGATTAAACTTAAGCCAAACTACGTGTGCATTATACGGTTTTAACGAACATGCTCCAGCCAATCAGAAACAAGTATTCTCTGTGACAATGGTATAAAATCCTTTAACACACACCTCATGGTTGATTACCCCTTCCATGCAGTATCCACGATGTATTCACAAGTACACGCTGCTCACTCTCAGAATCAGAGACAGTTTTATGAATATTTATAGGTACAGTGGATGTTCAGTATTGTGGGTACATTGCATGGGAACTGCCTCCGATACTGTATGACTGCTTTAAGTGTTCATCAGAGTGACGGCTTGCGGAAAGAAACTGTTTTTATAACAGGTTGTTTTGGCGTACACTGCTCTGTGGCATCTACCAGAGGGGGGGGGGGGGTTGGAGCAGGTTGTGACTAGGGTGTGACGGGTCTGCAATAATGTTGCCTGCCTGTTTCCTGAGTCTGGAGATGTATAAGTCCTGAATGGAGGGCAGGTTGGAACCAGTGATTTTCTCTGAAGTCCTCACTGCCTGTTGTAGTCTGTTCCTGCCCTGTTTGGTGGCTGATCTAAACCAGACAGTGATGGATGTGTAGAGAACCGATTGAATTATTGCACAGTAAAACTGAATCAGCATCTCCTGAGGCAGGTTGGACTTCCTGAGCTGGCCCGGAAAGCACATCCTCTGCTGGGCCTTTTTGATGATTGTGTCTGTGTTGGATGCCTACTTTAGGTCCTGGGAGATTGTGGATCCAAGAAACCTGAAGGTTTCCACAGCAGACACAGTGCTGTTGAGTATGGTGGGGGGGCTCCTCCTCAAGTCCACTGTCATCTCCACAGTTTTGAGCGTGTTCAGCTCCAGGTTATGACTGCACCAGGGTCACCTGTTCAACCTCCTGTCTGTATGCAGACTCATCACCGTCTGTGTGTGTGTGTGTGTGTGTGTGTGTGTGTGTGTGTGTGTGTGTGTGTGTGTGTGTATATATATATATATATATATATATATATATATATATATATATATATAGCAAGAAAATCCTGGGTTCAAACCCCGGGATTGTCCAATCTTGGGGGGGAGGGGGGGTCATCCCAGGATGTCCTCTGTGTGGGGGGTGGGGTCATCCCAGGTTGTCCTCTGTGTGAAGTGTGCATGTTCTCCCCACGTCTGCGTGGGTTTCTTCTGGGTGCGCCGGTTTCCTACCACAGTCCAAAGACATGTAGATCAGGTGAATCGGCCATACTAAATTGTCCCTAGGTGATGGACTGGTGACCTATCCAGGGTGTCTCCCCGCCTGCCCCCCAATGACTGTTGGGAAAGGCTCCCACATCCCAGGACCCCAGTTGGGATAAGCAGCTTGGATAATGAATAATAAATATATACACTATATTTACAAAAGTATTGGGGCACACCTCTTAATCACTGAATTCAGGTGTTTCATTCAGACCCATTGCCACAGGTGTAAAAAATCAAGCAGCTAGACATGACGGCTGCCTTTACAAACATTTGTGAGAGAATGGGTCGTTCTGAAGAGCTCAGTGAATTCAAGCGTGGTACCGTCATAGGATGCAACCTTTGCAATAAGTCAGTTCGTGACATTTCTTCCCAGCGAGATATTCCACGGTCAACTGTAAGTGGTATTATTGAAGAGTGGAAGCGTTTAGGAACAACAGCAACTCAGCCACGAAGTGGCAGACCACGGTAAAGTCACACAGTGGGGTCAACGAGTGCCGAGGCGCATACTGCTTAAAAATCGCCAATGCTCTGTTGACTCAATAACTGCAGGGTTCAAAACATCCTCTGGCATTAACATCAGCACAAAAACTGTGTGCCAGGAGCTTCATGGAATGGGTTTCCATGGCCAAGCAGCTGCATGCAAGCCTTACATCACCAAGCACAATGCCAAGCGTTGGATGGAGGGGTGTAAAGCACGCTGCCATTGGATTCTGGAGCAGTGGAAACGTGTTCTGTGGAGTGACGAATCACGCTTCTCTGTCTGGCAGTCTGACGGACGAACCTGGGTTTGGCGGATGCCAGGAGAACGTTACCTGCCTGACTGCATTGTCCCAACTTTAAAGTTTGGTGGAGGAGGGATAATGCTATGAGGTTGTTTTTCAGGGGTTGGGCTAGGCCCCTTAGTTCCAGTGAAGGGAAATCTTAATGCTTCAGCATACCAAGACATTTTGGACAATTCTATGCTTCCAACTTTGTGGGAACAGTTTGGGGCGGGGCACTTTTCTGTTCCAGCATGACGGTGCCCCAGTGCACAAAGCAAGGTCCATTAAGATATGGTTGGGTGAGTTTGGTGTGGAAGAACTTGACTGGCCCACACAGAGCCCTGACCTCAACCCCATCGAACACCTTTGGGATGAACTAGAATGGAGATTGCGAGCCAGGTCTTCTTGTCCAACATCAGTGTCTGATCTCACAAATGCTCTTCTGGATGAATGGGCACAAATTCCCACAGACACACTCCAAAATCTTGTTGAAAGCCTTCCCAGAAGAGTAGAAGGTGTTATAGCAGCAAAAGGGGGGACCAACTCCATATTAATGCCTACGGATTTAGAATGGAATGACATAAAAGCTCCAGTAGGTGTAATGGCCAGGTGTCCCAATACTTTTGTACATATAGTATATATATAGTATATAGTGTATGTGTGTGTATGTATGTATGTATGTATGTATGTATGTATGTATGTATGTATGTATGTATGTATGTATATAGCATATAGTATGTATGTATATATGTGTGTGTGTGTGTGTGTGTGTGTGTGTGTGTGTGTGTATATATATCAATACAGATGCAGGAAAAAAAGTTTTAAGTTTTAATACATAGCAGTACAAGCCTGTTTCCTGCATCGCGCTCATTCGCTACACAAAAAACAGGCTTGTACTGCTATGTATTAAAACTTAAAACTTTTTTTCCTGCATCTGTATTGATATTCCACTCCTCATTAGTTGAGCACTTCTTTCAATACCATTGACGGTTTCGGGGAAAAAAACGCTATATATATATATATACACATATATGTGTGTGTGTGTGTGTACCATTGAGCATTTCTTTAACAAAGTTTTATATATATATATATATATATATATGGTCCTTTCCATCTTGTCACCCCAGTCAATCTTTGGCGGGATATTTGAGTTAAATTGTAAGCAAGCGTTACTTTAAGAGAGGGTTGAAATAGGAGCGAGTTATCACCTTCATAGAGAGCCCTATGAGACACCGTTCTCCTCTGTAGCGGTCCGGTCTGATGCATACAGGCCACTGACCCATGACAGTCAGCCCATATCGATTCCAAAAATGGGGAAGAGAATAGAGAGATAGGAAAAAAGAGAGAGACAGCGAGAGAGCGAGAGAAATGGAAAGCGAGAGATCCCTCTTAAAACTTATCCATAATTCATTGTCCTTTCTTTATACTTTTTTCCATCTCTCCTTTAGCGTAGCGAACGGCTGGGGAATCTTCATTTTTAAGGGGGATTAGCGATGACCTATTTTGAAATGCATCCCTATGGTGCCCATTTCTCTGTCTCTCTCTCTCACACACACACACATGCACGCCACACACACACATACATGACTGCATGTTTGTGTACAGACAAACAACCTTGCAGAGACAAAGATGAAGAATGTGCCAAACAAGAACCATTTGGATAATAGGGAAATATCCTGCTTTCCACTTCATACACAGCCCTTATACTATATATATATATACTGATAAGCCAAAACATAATGACCACATGCCTAATATGCTGTTGGTCCTCCGTGTGCCACCAAACCAGCACCGACCCACTGAGACATGGACTCTACAAGACCCGTGAAGGGGTCCTGTGGTACCTGGAACCAACACATTAGCAGCAGATCCTTCAAGTCCTGTAAGTTGCGATGTGGAGCCGCCGTGGATCGTACTTGTTGGTCAAGCACATCCCACAGATGGCCAATCGGATTGAGACCTGGAGAATTTGGAGGCCAAGGGAACACCTTGAACACTTCATCATGTTCCTCAAGCCATTCCCAAACAATGTGTGCAGCGTGGCAGGGCGCATTATCCTGCTGAAAGACGACACTGCCATCAGGGAATACCGTTGGCATGAAGGGGTGTACTTGGTCTGCAACGACATTTAGGTAGGTGGCATGTGTCAAATTGACATTCACAAGAATGACCGGACCTAGGGTTTCTCAGCAGAACATTGTCCAGAGCATCACAACCCCCCACCCCCACCCCCGGCTTGTCGTCTTCCCACAGTGCATCCTGGTGCCATCACTTCCCAAGGTCAACAGCGCACACGTACACGATCATCCACGTGATCTAAAAGAAAACGGTACTTATAGGACCAGGCGACCTTCTTCCACTGCCCCGAGATCCAGTTCTGACACTCGCGTGCTCATTGTAGGCACTTTCTACGGTGGACAGGGGTCATCATGGACACTGACTGGTCTGTGGCTACGCAGCCCCATACGCATCAGGGTGCGATGTAATGTGTATATTCCTCCCATATTCCTCACACATTCCTCCCATAACCATCATTAAAATTATCTGTGACTTGTGCCACAGTAGACCTTCTGTCGCTTCGGACCAGATGGGATAGCTTTCGCTGCCCTCGCACATCGATGAGCCTTGGGCACCCAATACCCTGTCGCGGGTTTGTGGTTTGTCCCTCCTCAGACCACAGTCGGACCACCGTTTCAGAGATGCTCTGACCCAGTCGTCTCGCCATAACAATTTGGCCATTGTCCAAGTCACTCAGGTCTTTACTCCTGCACATTTCTCCTGCATCCAACACATTGACTGAGTACTGATTGTTTGCTTACCATCTAATCTATCTAGACCTTGACGCGTGTCCTTGTTTGGAGATGATCGATATTTGGTTCACCTGTGAGTGATCATAATGTTCATCAGTGTGTGTTTATGTATGTGTGTATATACTATATATATATATATATATATATATATATATATATATATATATATATATATATACACACACACACACACACACATATATGTATAACCACTGCCCAATCAGTCACTAAGGTGTGGAAGTCTTCTTAACAAGTAGCCTCGAAATTACTTTGACAAGTAATAAGGATGAGATGTAAACAGAGATAATCAACCACAATAGGCAATTAGACAGTCACAAGGCAACATGAGCAGTCGTGTGATATTTTGGTCCAGTTGCAGACGAATGCAGGATGGGCAGACATACTACAAAGAACTCGACTAGGTAAACAGATGAGTTTTCGCAAACTGTGGAGGCCAAAGTAAATGTGACGCTTCATCCATCCATCCATCCATCCAACTGAACCGCTTATCCTGCTCTCAGGGATGCTGGAGGGAGCCTATTCCAGCAGTCATTGGGCGGCAGGCGGGGAGACACCCCAGACAGGCCGCCAGGCCATCACAGGGCCGAGATACACACACACATTCACACCTAGGGACAATTTAGTACGGCCAATTCACCTGACCTACATGTCTTTGGACTGTGGGAGGAGACCGGAGCCCCCGGAGGAAACCCACGCAGACACAGGGAAAACATGCAAACTCCATACAGAGGATGACCCCGGATGACCCACCAAGGTTGGACTACCCGGAGCTCGAACCCAGGACCTTCTTGCTGTGAGGCAACGGCGCTAACCACTGCGCCACCGTGTCGCCGACATGACGCTTCATTCACACACAAATGTTTACTCATGCCCACTCATATTTCCATTTCCCATTAAGTGTACAGACACCTTCAGCAGTGACATTCATTCATCCATTATCCAAACTGCTTATCCTTACTCAGGGTTGCGGGGATGCTGGAGCCTATCCCAGCAGTCATTGGGCGGCAGGCGGGACGAACCCAGGACCTTCTTGCTGTGAGACGACCGCGCTAACCACTGCGCCACCGTGCCGCCTATAAACAATATTATCAAATAAAAATGTGTTCCTCATCAATGTTGAAAATAAAATAGCAGTAACAACGTTAGCAGTAACAGTAAATTAGCAGTAACAAAGACGTGAATTTGCTCTGTGGTGTTTCATTGCGATATAGTGTGCACCGCCAGGCAAAGTTGTCGGTATACACCAGCACTACAGGTGAAACTGGCAAGAACGTGTGCCACATAGAAGAGAGCACAAAGGAAGTTAAAAAAAAAAAGGTAGTGAAAAATGGACATCTGTCAGTTTGTTGTTTTTTTCTTTTTCTTTTAAGCCGCGTGCCAAAGAAAGCTGGTGCTGCACCTGGACATGAATTATAGAGAGGCACTTGGATGGGGGTTGGAAGAAAGAGAGGTGAATGAAAATGAGGAGTACGGGGGGGGGCAGGTTGTGTCACATGACTCCTCCATCTGGAGACACTCACTGGGAGTATTATAAGGTCAACAATCAATTCGCTGCCAATAGCCGCCAATGGAGAACAACACACGCTGATGTAATAAAGCGTGCTGCAAAGTAAGTGCAGAAGAAGTAGCGCCGTGGTGTGTCGATCAAACGGCGAGACAGCTGCCTCTTGAAAAGGTAGTACCGAACATCCACTATATATATATATATATATATAGATAAAAACAAAACACCAGAATGAAGAATTTTCAGCATAATGTAAAAAGAAAAAAGAGGGAGATGAAAACCCCCATCGAATATGCTTTTATTTTAAAAAATGCTATGAAATGACCCTCAAATTCTACACTCCCCCTTTCAGGCAGCTGTAATCCTCTGGAAAAGAAATATATAATTATATTCAAAGAGGAACTACAAAAGCAAAACAGGGCTTTGATGGTGGAAAGCCCTAAATGTCACCCGGCTGCTTTGAAGCTCGCTGGCTCTCTTTGTTTCTCCACACTTGTAGCTCACAAAACCACTGGCGCAGCCCACCGCCGCCATCATGCAGGAGCCAATTTACTCTGGTTGTGCCATTAAGAGAAACCACGCACGCACGCGCCTATCCACGCGCTCATCCGCCGGCGTATACGCACAATCAAACGCCAAGCGTATGTGCAGACAGGGGTTTGATGCAAGCACGCACAAACACACACGCACATAGGAGTTGCATGCACATGCATTCACGCCTGAAAGGGCGATGCTGTGCGGCGGCGGCGGCGGCTAATGTATGGCCATCTCCCTTTGTTTTGCACCAACCCCTTGTGACTTCAAATACTTTCAGGGACATTAGCACGTCATTAAGATCTGGCCAGCTGCCTATTTGATATGTGCTACAGACCCATAAAAGCGTATAATGAATCTCCCGCCATATGAATACAAAACTCTTCATATCTCACAATCAGAAATGAAGCAGGGACGAGAACGGGCTCAGAGATGATCGTTATCACAACGCCTGACTCAAGCCCTGTTATTGCTTTTGTTGGTTACCTCATTTTATCTATAATTTAAGACTCCAGATGGGAGGAAATGGCGTTTCAAGTTGGATAAGAAGTCCAGATCACTAGGGCGTCCAGGTAGCTTAGCGGTCTATTCCGTTGCCTACCAATATGGGGCTCGTCGGTTCGAGTCCCCGTGCTACCTCCGGCTTGGTCAGGCATCCCTACAGACAACAATTGGCCGTGTCTGCGGGTGGGGAGCCGGATGTGGGTATGTGTCCTGGTTGCTGCACTAGCGCATCCTCTGGTCAGTCGGGGGGACTGGGGGGAAATCGTGTGACCCTCCCAAGTGCTACGACCTCGTGGCAAAACTCCCCACTGTCAGGTGAAAAGAAGCGGCTGGCAACTCCACATCTATGGGAGGAGGCATGTGGTAGTCTGCAGCCCTCCCCGAATCAGCAGAGGGGGTGGAGCAGCGACCGGGACGGCTCAGAAGAGTGGGGTAATGGGCCAGATACAATTGGAGAGGAAAAAAGGGGAAGAGAAAAAAGAATCCCAAAAATTCAAGATCACCTTAATTCCCAGAGGGTGGTCCCCCCACCGCGGACAACCCCCCCCCCAAAAAAAACTAAAATCTCAACTAGGGCCCCAAACTGCCTTGGGCTGGCTCTGTCGTTATGTCAGAGTCTATGAAACAAAAGATAATTTATTTGCATAATCATGCTCAACGTAACGGAAGCCCACTTTAGGGAAAATAAGAAAAGCAGCACTGAAAACGGATGAAAGTGGGATAGCAGGGAAGAAAAAGGAATAACACAATGCCGAGTCGGTCTCAAACGAGGCACACACGTCCCAGCGTTGCGAGGGCCCTCGGCTGGCTCTCCTGATGCGTCGGCCATCAATTAGTTCTTGAGACTCCCCCTCCTCCATCAGACCGACAGAGCCGTCTGAGATGACCTGTGGAAACAGGTCTGCGGAAAACCTTTCCTCCCGCTGCTTCGCCCCACCAGAGCGCAACCGCTTCACTCCCAGACACCCCGGGAACAAAAACAACCCCCATTATTTAACCAAAGTCAAAACCTAGAAGTCATGGCGCTTCCTAAACTTCAAACATTTCCAACCTCTCACTGTTGTTTTCCCCCTCCATCAAACGGTGACTCATCGAAAAGCAAGGAGATTCAATTCAGTTCAATTCAAAACTTTATTGCAGACTCAGGGTCCATTACAAATAAAGACAACATAAAAAAATAAATAAATAAAAACAAGAGAAGGGAGAATAAAGCCTTAAAAGATAAGAATCATAGGTAAAAGATAAACCCTAGACAGTACTACAAGTAAACACGATAAAATAACACAAAAGGAACAGAGCCGTGTCTTATGAGGGGGCAGCTATACCAATCACTGCCGGGATTGGTAGCGTGTGGCACTGAATCAGGAATCAGGAATCAGGAACATTTATTTGTCGTTTCATTTCATGCACTTGCATACATGAAATGAAACGAATATCACTTCCTGCAGCCCACAGCAGTGCAACACAAAGACAAAAACACATCCAAACTACAAGAACACATATGTCCAAACTACAAAAAAAACTACAAAAACACACATATAGCCAACATATAGTCACCAGGTGACTGTTGGAACTGCCAGTCTGCATGGGCTAGCAGTTAGCTTAGCCTGCCCCGCGTTTCCGCATCCTTTCAGACCCCCCTCGGTGTTTCCTCCTCGGGCACAGATCACTTATATTAGTTAAACCTTGAATTCTCATAAGGCTATAAGAATAATATATAGTATCCATCCATCCAGCCATTACCCAAACTGCTTATCCTGCTCTCAGGGTTGCGGGGTAATACAGAATATAATATGAAAATCTTATATTAGTTAAACTCTTGATGATTACATGATTGGCTTGGTCGGGGGTCCCTACAGACACAATTGGCCGTGTCTGTGGTTGGGAAGCCGGATGTGGGTGTGTGTCCTGGTCGCTGCAGTAGCGCCTCCTCTGGTCGGTCGGGAGCCTGTTTGGGGGGAGGGGGAACTGGGGGGAATAGCGTGATCCTCCCATGTGCTATGTCCCCCTGGCCAAACTCCTCACTGTCAGGTGAAAAGAAGTGGTTGGCGACTCCACATGTATGGGAGGAGACATGTGGTACAGTGGTACTTGACAGTTTGTGAACCCTTTAGAATGTTCTATATTTCTGCATAAATATGACCTCAAACATCATCAGATTTTCACACAAGTCCTAAAAGTAGATAAAGAGAACCCAATTAAACAATTGAGACAAAAATATTATACCTGGTCATTTATTTATTGAGGAAAATTATCCAATATTACATATCTCTGAGTGGCAAAAGTATGTGAACCTCTAGGATTAGCAGTTAATTTGAAGGTGAAATTAGAGTCAAGTGTTTACAATCAATGGGATGATAATCAGGTGTGAGTGGGTGCCCTGTTTTATTTAAAGAACAGGGATCTAGCAAAGTTTGATCTTCATAACACATGTTTGTGGAAGTGTATCATGGCAAGAACAAAGGAGGTTTCTGAGGACCTCAGAAAAGCGTTGTTGATGCTCATCAGGCCGGAAAAGGTCACAAAACCATCTCTAAAGAGTTTGGACCTCACCAATCCACAGTCAGACAAATTGTGTACAAATGGAGGAAATTCAATACCATTGTTACCCTCCCCAGGAGTGGTCGAAAGATCACTCCAAGAGCAATGCGTGTAATAGTCGGCCAGGTCATGAAGGAACCCTGGGTAACTTCTAAGCAACTGAAGGCCTCTCTCACATTGGCTAAAGTTAATGTTCATGAGTCCACCATCAGGAGAGCACTGAATGGTGGAACACACAATGGTGTGCATGGCAGGGTCGCAAGGAGAAAGCCACTGGTCTCCAAAAAGAACATTGCTGCCCATTGGCAGTTTGCTAAAGATCATGTGGACAAGCCAGAAAGCTATTGGAAAAATGTTTTGTGGACGGATGAGACCAAAATAGAAGTTTTTGGTTTAAATGAGAAGCGTTATGTTTGGAGAAAGGAAAACACTGCATCCCAGCATAAGAACCTTATCCCATCTGTGAAACATGTTGGTGGTAGTATCATGGTTTGGGCCTCTTTTGCTGCATCTGGGCCAGGATGGCTTGCCATCATTGATCAAACAATGAATTCTGAATTATACCAGCGAATTCTTAAGGAAAAAGTCAGGACATCTGTCCGTGAACTGAATCTCAAGAGAACGTGGGTCATGCAGCAAGACAACGACCCTAAGCACACAAGTCGTTCTACCAAAGAATGGTTAAAGTAGAATAAAGTTAATGTTTTGGAATGGCCAAGTCAAAGTCCTGACCTTAATCCAATTGAAATATTGTGGAAGGACCTGAAGCGAGCAGTTCATGTGAGGAAACCCACCAACATCCCAGAGTTGAAGCTGTTCTGTACGGAGGAATGGGCTAAAATCCCTCCAAGCCGATGTGCAGGACTGATCAACAGTTACCAGAAACGTTTAGTTGCAGTTATTGCTGCACAAGGGGGGTCACATCAGATACTGAAAGCAAAGGTTCACATACTTTTCCCACTCACAGATATGTAATATTGGATCATTTTCCTCAATAAATAAATGCTAAAGTATAATATTTTTGTCTCCTTTGTTTGATTGGATTGTCTTTATCTACTTTTAGGACTTGTGTGAAAATCTGGTGATGTTTTAGGTCATATTTATGCAGAAATATAGAAAATTCTACAGGGTTCACAAACTATCAAGCACGACTGTTGTCTGCAGCCCTCCCGGATCGGCAGAGGGGGTGGAGCAGCGAGCCAGACGGCTCGGAAGAGTGGAGTAATTGGCTGGATACAATTAGGGAGAAAAAAAGGGGGGGGGGGAGAATAAAAAGTACTGAACAATAGAATGTACGAGTGCCTGATGCCTCCTCTGTGAGGGCCGTCTACTGTGCTGTCTTCGTCTGAAGGGCCCTGTGAGTCACAACGCATGTGCCCCCTCCAATATAGCCCCCTGGGGATACAGGGGTGTAGAGGGGCGGACAAACGGAGGAATGAGGGAATAAAAGAGATGAGGGATTGAGACATGAAGCGCTGCAATTAAAAAAAAAAGTTTAACTCCATCATGGGATTTGTCTACCACAATTAAAATGAGTTAACTGTTTGCACAGCAGTTTGAGTTCCCTACACTACAACACTTTAATGAGGGACCTAATTTTTGAATGACAAGAACATTTTATTTTTCTTTTAAGAGCGTTGGGTTACACAAAATAATATTTCAAGTTTTAACAGGTATACCAAGCCCGATGTAAATGGTCTGCATTTTTTAGCGCTTTTCTAGGCTACCTACCACTCAAAATGCTTTACAGTGTATACTTCACATGCACCCATTCATGCACCCATTCATACACACATTCATATGCTGATGGTGGAGGCTGCCATGCAAGGCGCCAACCAGCTCATTAGGAGCAGTTAGGGGTTCAGTGTCTTGCTCAAGGACACTTCAACAGGCTCTCTGGAGGAGCCAGGGGATCGAACCAGCGACCTTCTGATTACTAAATGACCCACTGAGCCATGCCGCCCAGGTCAAATTTATATGACTGGGCTACAAGGATTATGGGAACTGTTTGAAGTTGGTAAGATATGGTGTGAAGACTAAGATGAGCATTTCACAGCGATCCAGTTTTCTTGTTCAGTTGTATAAGTCAAGTGTTTTTTATATACTTTATTGATCCCTGTGGGGAAATTGTTCTCTGTATTTAACCCATCCCAGCTGTGTAGCTAGGAGCAGTGGGCAGCCGCCGTGCAGCGCCAGGGGACCAACTCCAGTTCATCTTGCCATGCCTCTGTCAGGGGCACAGACAGTAGTATTAACCCTAAAATGGATGTAATGTAAAATGGACGTCTTTTTGATGATGGGGTAACTGGAGCACCTGGAGAAAACCCACCACAGACACGGGGAGAACATACAAACTCCACACAGAGGATGACCTGGGATGACCCCCAAGGTTGGACAACCCCGGGGTTCGAATCCAGGACCTTCTTGCTCTGAGGTGACAGCGAGAAGGTCCTGGGCCACCGTGCCGCCCAAGTGAAATCAACACAATTTTAACTTTATTTTCCATTTAGGAAATTTGAGTGGTCAGTGAAAAATGCACATAGTATCAGTAAAACATCAAAACAGATAACGCCAACAATAAAACAACAGCAAAGAATAATTATCACAACTACCTTTTGTTTCTCTTTTTGAGTACCATCTCTCCTCACCTCTAGTTGCACAAAACAGAAACACAATCATTTAACTTAGGACTATCAATAAGACACTGCCCAATTAAATGATATGTGCAAAAGAAAAATAGTATCTGGAAAATGTTGACGTGTACAGGTTTAACACAGGAGTGTTTCACATCTCTGATGTGCAGCAGAATATGTTATTGTTATGGCCACTGCAGAGCAGCATTATTCCTTTAAATTGAAGTTACTCCCTAAGTTAGCTGATAGCTGCTGAATTTAAAACTGATCAAAATTTTTAAAATTTCCCATGCAGAGTCTAAATGGAGGTGAGTTTAAATACTTGGGGTCAACTGTTCAAAGTAACGGGGAGTGTGAAAGAGAGGAGAAGAAGAGAGTGCAGGCAGGGTGGAGTGGGCGGAGAAGAGTGTCAGGAGTGATTTGCGACAGAAGGGTACCAGCAAGATTTAAAGGGAAGGTTTACAAGATGGTTGTGAGACCAGCTATGTTATATGGTCTGGAGACAGTGGCACTGACAAAAGGCCAGGAGGCGGAGCTGGAGGTGGCAGAGTTGAAGATGCTAAGATTTTCATTGGGAGTAACGAAGAAGGACAGGATTAGGAATGAGTATATTAGAGGGACAGCTCAGGTTGGACGGTTTGGAGACCAAGCAAGATTAAGATGATGATTAAGTATATTTTGGAATTTCTTCTTCTTTCTTTTTTTTTGAGGTTATCGCTTTTCTACAAAACGTTGAATTTAACCCGAGTTTGCTCGGGCTCTAACAGTAAGAGATGGGAACAATGCATGGAGTGATGGAGGGGTTGGCAGGACAAAAGTTGAAGAGTCAGCTCTTTAGCCAACTCGGTACACTAGCCAGTGGCATCAGACTGTACAAATATCCTCCAACTCCGTAGTCAGATGACCTCTGTGTAGCGAACCCTGGCAGTCAGACTTGTCTGCCATCAGCTTCTGCAGGTTTCAGAAGTAAACACCAAACTTTGGTGTAGGTGAAAGAATACATACAGTAAAACACCAGGGTCCTCATTTGTTCTCACACACTCATGGAATTTCTTAGCCCTCAAGTTTGTCTTACAGACTGCAGCAAAGCCTGGCCACTGAGGATGCACAAGCCAGTGCATCCTTAGTGCCGGTCCCAAGCCCGGACAAATGGGGAGGGTTGCGTCAGGAAGGGCATCCGGCGTAAAATCTTTGCCAAATCAAATATGCGGATCATAAATAAGGCTTACATACCGGATCGGTCGAGGCCCGGGTTACCAACGACCGCCACCGGTACTGTTAACCAGCAGGGTGTCGGTGGAAACTATGCTACTGTTGGGCGAAGGAGAAGGAGAGGAGGAAAGCATGTCCAGAGGCAGCTAGAGAGGAGGATGGGTAGGCATGTGGAGGTGAGAGTTGGAACTTTGAATGTTGGCACTATGACTGGTAAAGGGAGAGAGCTGGCTGACATGATGGAAAGAAGAAAGGTAGGCATACTGTGTGTGCAAGAGACCAGGTGGAAGGGGAGTAAGGCCAGGAGTATCGGAGGTGGGTTCAAACTCTTCTACCATGGTGTGAATGGGAGGAGAAATGGGGTAGGGGTAATTCTGAAGGAAGAGTATGTCAAGAGTGTGCTGGAGGTGAAGAGAGTGTCAGACAGAGTGATGAGTATGAAGCTGGAAATTGAAGGTTTATTGCTGAATGTTATCAGCGCATATGCCCCGCAAGTTGGGTGTGAGATGGATGAAAAAGAAGAATTCTGGAATGAGTTGGACGACATGGTGGAGAGGGTACCCAAGGAGGAGAGAGTGGTGATTGGAGCGGACTTCAATGGACATGTTGGTGAAGGGAACAGAGGTGATGAGGAGGTGATGGGAAAGTATGGAGTCAAGAAGAGAAATGTGGAAGGACAGATGGTGGTCGATTTTGCGAAAAGGATGGAAATGGCTGTGGTGAATACATATTTCAAGAAGAGGGAGGAACACAGGGTGACGTACAAGAGTGGAGGGAAGTGCACACAGGTGGACTATATCTTATATAGAAGGCACCATCTAAAAGGGATTGGAGACTGCAAGGTGGTGACAGGGGAGAGCGTAGCCAGGCAGCATCTGATGGTGGTCTGTAGGATGACTTTGGAGACCAAGAAGAGGAAGCGAGTGAAGACACAGCCGAAGATCAAATGGTGGAAGTTGAAGAAGGAAGACTGTTGTGTGGAGTTCAGGCAGGAGTTAAGACAGGCACTGGGTGGTAATGAAGAGTTGCCAGATGGCTGGACAACCACTGCGGAAATAGTGAGGGAGACAGCTAGGAAGGTACTTGGTGTGTCATCAGGACAGAGGAAGGAAGACAAGGAGACTTGGTGGTGGAATGAGGAAGTACAGCAAATTATACAGAGGAAAAGGTTGGCAAAGAAGAAGTGGGATAGTCAGAGAGATGAAGAAAGTAGACAGGAGTACAAGGAGATGCAGCGTAAAGCAAAGAGAGAGGTGGCAAAGGCAAAGGAAAAGGCGTATGGTGAGTTGTATGACAGATTAGACACTAAGGAAGGAGAAAAGGACTTGTACCGATTGGCTAGACAGAGGGACCAAGCTGCAAAGGATGTGCAGCAAGTTAGGGCGATCAAGGATAGAGATGGAAATGTGCTGACAAGCGAGGAGAGTGTGCTAAGAAGGTGGAAGGAATACTTTGAGGGGCTGATGAATGAAGAAAATGAGAGAGAGAGAAGGTTGGATGATGTAGGGATAGTGAATCAGGAAGTTCAGCGGATTAGCAAGGAGGAAGTGAGGGCAGCTATGAAGAGGATGAAGAATGGAAAGGCAGTTGGTCCTGATGACATACCTGTGGAGGCATGGAGATGTTTAGGAGAGATGGCAGTGGAGTTTCTAACTAGATTGTTTAACACAATCCTGGAAAGTGAGAGGATGCCTGAGGAGTGGAGAAGAAGCATACTGGTACCGATTTTCAAGAACAAGGGCGATGTGCAGAACTGTAACAACTACAGAGGTATAAAGTTGATCAGCCACAGCATGAAGATTTGGGAAAGAGTAATAGAAGCTAGGTTAAGAGGAGAGGTGACGATCAGCGAGCAGCAGTATGGTTTCATGCCACGAAAGAGCACCACAGATGCGATGTTTGCTTTGAGAATGTTGATTGAGAAGTATAGAGAAGGCCAGAAAGAGTTGCATTGTGTCTTTGTAAATTTAGAGAAAGCTTATGACAGAGTACCGAGAGAGGAGGTGTGGTATTGTATGAGGAAGTCAGGAGTTGCAGAGAAGTATGTAGGAGTGGTGCAGGATACGTATGAGGGAAGTGTGACAATGGTGAGGTGTGCGGTTGGAATGACGGATGGGTTCAAGGTGGAGGTGGGATTACATCAAGGATCGGCTCTTAGCCCTTTCTTGTTTGCAATGGTGATGGACAGGTTGACGGACAAGATCAGGCAGGAGTCTCCATGGACGATGATGTTCGCGGATGACATTGTGATCTGTAGTGAGAGTAGGGTGCAGGTTGAGGAGAGCCTGGAGAGGTGGAGGTATGCACTAGAGAGAAGAGGAATGAAAGTCAGTAGGAGCAAGACGGAATACCTATGCGTGAATGAGAGAGAGGACAGTGGAATGGTCAGGATGCAAGGAGTGGAGGTGACAAAGACATCTGAGTTTAAATACTTGGGGTCAACTGTCCAAAGTAACGGGGAGTGCAGTAGAGAGGTGAAAAAGAGAGTGCAGGCAGGTTGGAGTGGGTGGAGAAGTGTGTCAGGAGTGATTTGCGACAGAAGGGTACCAGCAAGAGTTAAAGGGAAAGTTTACAAGATGGTTGTGAGACCAGCTATGTTATATGGTTTGGAGACAGTGGCACTGACGAAAAGACAGGAGGCGGAGCTGGAGGTGGCAGAGTTGAAGATGCTAAGATTTTCACTGGGAGTAACGAAGAAGGACAGGATTAGGAACGATTATATTAGAGGGACCGCTCAGGTTGGACGGTTTGGAGACAAAGCAAGAGAGGCAAGATTGAGATGGCTTGGACATGTGTGGAGGAGAGATGCTGAGTATATTGGGAGAAGGATGCTGAATATGGAGCTGCCAGGGAAGAGGAGAAGAGGAAGGCCAAAGAGGAGGTTTATGGATGTGGTGAGGGAAGACATGCAGGTGGCTGGTGTGACAGAGGAAGACGCAGAAGACAGGAAGAAATGGAAACGGATGATCCGCTGTGGCGACCCCTAACGGAAGCAGCCGAAAGTAGTAGTAGACTGCAGCAAAGCCTGGTGGCCATGTGTAGCTCCTTCCCCTTGCCATCAGCTGTCCTCCTCTTGCTAACTAACAGTCAGCCAAGCTTGCAAAGACGTCAACACTAGCCGATTGGTGTCATCACTTGGGAGGTGTCCAGGCTCTATGCCTTCGCTATGAGACAAACGTCAGGGCTAAAAAGTTCCATGAGTGTGTAAGAACAAATGTATGCATAAGAACAATTGATAAATGAGATACTAGGCTTCCAAAAAAAAGGGGGGTCTGAAAATGTAGGGGTTCACGGGAGGGTGAACTATTTCGCCAGTTTTTCTGATCTTTTTCACAAAATGTTGGGTACATTTCTGTTTAACCTAAGTAGGGGACAGAAGATTTGAAAGAAAGAAAAAATCTGACATATAAGAGTCTCAAAGGCTGCTAATCATCATATTGGTGTTTCAATTGTGATGTCTATTCTTGTGTATTTGTGTTATAATGGACCCTCTCAAAAACGAGGTGGTCCATCACAAGGGGTTTATCTGATCAGTAAGGTTACTGCGGGTCGTGACCCCTCAAAAGTTTCTTGCCTGTTCTTCAGATTCTACCGAGAACCTTTGAAAAGGGGCTCTACCTTGCAAACTGCACAGGTTCTTGTCCAGGGATGACAGAAAAACACAGATGTTAAGTATTATTTATTCATTCAGACCTTGCCCGAGTTTGGACACTCACTTGCAAATGGAAATGCATTCATAACCTTGTCAGAGGTTTGGCATTTGATAAAAATGGATGCGGGACAGACTTATCAAACTAAAAAATATGTTAATTCAATTTAAATATGCAGGGTATAGATGCTAGGCCTAGTGTCTTAATTCCAAAGAATCATGCTGTGACACACTTCACATTTAAGCGGCCATATTCCTTCCTTGATCCACGTCGTTCTCATTTCAGTGGGGTTTTTGTTTCCACCATTGAAACAATGCATATTCAATTTTTGTTTACCAACTCAGGGTCTCTCCGGGTGTCTGAGAAAGGTTGTTCCGTTGTTCCAATTTGCGTTGCGTTTCACCCCCCTCCTCATTAATCTCCCTCCGTTTCCCTGATAGCTTCGTTTCGTCCACTAGAAATCGCATTCAATTATTCATGCCTATTTTCCACAAATACCTTGGAGATGGAATTAGCAAACAAACAATGCCAGGCGACACTAATCCTCGTCTACAGCAAAGATCCTTTAATGCACTGGGGATCAGGCCGGCTGTTGACTGGCACCTGTTACTGTCTTCAACTGCTCCGCAACAGTAATGTTGACACAGTAAATATGTTTACAGGAGCGGCGGACCCCTGACCTTACACCAGCCAGCAAGGATACCGAAGAAGGAGAGCAGAGAATGAATGAGGAGAGAGGACAAGAGAGCGCTGTGTGAAAAAAGAGAGACATTTAGATATACAGAGGAGAGACAAAGATAGAGACAGTGAAAGAGAGAGAAAGGTAAAGACAAAGATAAAAGAGACAAAAAGGGAGAGATGTATATCAAGAGACAGAAAGAGTGAAAAAGATAAAGAAAGAACTCTAAATGGTATATAGATGAAAAGAGTGCACATTTTATGAGTATATACAGGATCAGGGATGATGTAAGGCACTGCCCACCTCATTGATTGAAATATTCTCAGACAAAATGCAACACAACACGATGCAAAGCAACACAAAACATCTAAACAGAACGCAACAGACCTGACGACGCCAGCTCAAGCTGAAAATCATATCTATATATTTATATATATATGCACACACACGTGTGTGTGTGTGTGTGTGTGTGTGTATAAAATCACCCTAAAAAACTACCCCACACATGATTCAATGTTTTGATGCCATGGTGAGCCTACCTGGTCTTCATTAAACAGTAAAATCTAAATTTGCAGCATTGTAATGAGAGTTGCTGCCGAGCCTCTCAGCAGTGCTGGTTTGTAGTTGAAGCTCTTCAAATGTTTTTCAAAAAAAATTTTTTTTCACAGTTTTGTATCTTCACAGTTCATTAAAGTAAATAAAGTCTGTAGAGCATTTGCTTCTCAGCTGGACTGAAATTTTTAAAGCAAATTTGCCTCTCTTAACTGTCTGCGTACCTTCAAACAGGACTCTGCCTTGGCTCACAACCGACTTGCCTCATTCTTGCTAAACCTCCCGCCTGTTGATTGTTTTCTTAATTTTCATCTTGCACTTTGTTGCATATGGGTGTGAATAAACACATACGTATAGACGCCCAAAGTGACGACCTGTTTTTAGTGTCAGTAATGAGTTGAATTGTTCTGTTAGTTGTGAGCTGCCACATATAAAGCATCACTTGGGTTCTCCACTACAACTCTGTATTCATTAACCCCAGATATAACCGTAGCAACGAGGATGGGATGGAATTGTTGAAAAGACAGAAACGGGGTATCCGGGTAGCGTGGCAGTCTATTCTGTTGCCTACCAACACAGGGATTACAGGTTCAAATCCCCGTGTTACCTCCGGCTTGGTAGGGCATCCCTACAGACACAAGTGGCTGTGTCTGCGGGTGGGAAGCCGGATGTGGGTATGTGTCCTGGTCGCTGCATTAGCGCCTTCTCTGGTCGGTCGGGGTGCCTGTTCAGGTGGGAGGGGGAACTGGGGGGAATACCGTGATCCTCCCAAGCGCTACGTCCCCCTGGCAAACCTCCTCACTGTCAGGTGAAAAGAAGCGTCTGGCGATACATGTATCGGGGGGAGGCATGTGGTAGTCTGCAAACCTCCCTGGATCGGCAGGGGGGGTGGAGCAGAGACTGGGACAGCTCGGAAGGGGTAATTGGCCAGATACAATTGGGGAGAAAAAGGGAGAGGAAAAAAAAAAGACAAACGATTCGCATTCAGAGGGACGGAGAGCCAGAAGAAGTAAATGAAAAGCACATGAAAAACGAAGGACTGTGTGGCGGAAAAACCGCAAAGGTTAGTTGCTAGCAAAGTTAGCCTGAGTAAAATAGCAACATGGCTAGTTTCAGTGTAGGCCCAATACTGGAATACGAGGAATGCCAAGAAGATTTTGAATTATACTTCAAAAGATTTGAACAATGGATGGTGGCAAATGATGTGGCAAATGAGAAAAAGATTAGCGTATTTTTGTCAGTTATTGAAGGTGAAGGCTACCGTTTGCTAAAGAATCTGACTACACCAGCTAAGACAAGTACATTAACATAGGGGAGACTAGCATAGAATGGGGTTAAAGCAACTTTCCGGCGTCCGGGTAGCATAGCGGTCTATTCCGTTGCCTACCAACACGGGATCGCTGGTTCGAATCCCTGCGTTATCTCCGGCTTGATTGGGTGTCCCTACAGACACAACTGGCCGTGTCTGCGGGTGGGAAGTCGGATGTGGATATTTGTCCTGGTCGCTGCACTAGCGCCTCTTCTGGTCAGTCGGGGGGCCCCCCGGAACGGCAGAGGGGGTGGAGCAGCAACTGGGACGGCTCAAAAAGAGCGGGGTAATTGGCCAGATACAATTGGGGAGAAAAAAGGGGGAAAACTGAAAAGGAAAAAAAATGTTTTTCCACACACTGTGAATTTGCTGGATACTTGGGTCAGGCACTCCGTGATAGATCTGTAAGTGGGCTTAGACTGAAAGCAGTCCAGAGGAAATTGCTAACCGAACGGGATCTCACGTTCAAGGGTGCTATTGACATCGCTCTGTCGATGGACATGGCTTCAAGGCATTTAACCCATCCTATTGTATAGGAGCAGTGGGCAGCTGCAGCGCCCGGGGACCAACTCCAGTTCTTCTGTCCATTGCCTTGCTCAGGGGCACAGGCAGGAGTATTAACCCTAACATGCATGTCTTTTGAACACAATGGAACTCTCTGGAAAGCAAAGAAATGCTGCAAATGTGAATAATGTGTTTGGTCAGAAAACTCAGCAGCAGCCCAGGCGCTCCAGTGCTTGCCATATGAGAAATGATGGACAGGATGAGGCAGATGCAAGTCAGCAGCCATGTTATTGATGTGGTGGTAAGCGTGCGGCAAATGTCTGCAAATTTAAAAATGAAAAATGCCATCATTGCCTTAAAATTGGACACATTATACGAATGTGCAAAGACAAAAAGAGAGTAATGAAAACTCAGTTTGTTGAAAATGAGCTGTAGGTAGAAGCTGGGGAGACAGAAAATGAACTTTTTGGAGTGTGTGCAGTGTACACAGCTACAGATGGGAACAGTGGCATTGCTGTGACTATGAATTTGGAGGGCAGAGCAGTGGCGTGACGGACACAGGAGCGGCTGTAACATTAGTGTTAGAAGTGACATACAGAGAGGCTCTAGCACATTTACCCAGTAAAGAGTGCAACAGGAAATTAAGAACATTTTCAGGGGAGCCGAGTCCCATGCTGGGGCAAGTGAGGGTTATACTGAGTACTAGGGATGGGTATCATTAAGATTTTTTTGGGGGGGGATTTTTTTCCGCCCTTTTCTCCTCAGCGCCCCGTTTTGTTAAGATTTTCACAGTATTGCTACTCTTACTGATACTGCTTATCGATCCGGTACGTTAACAGTAATCTTATTGGTTTTTATTTTTTAAGAAAAAAACAAAAGTAAGAACATAATTAACATCGCATCTGGACAGAGCGTTACTTTTAATCGTTAAACCATGTTTGTATAATTTAGTTAACTCCGAGTGGGCTCTAGGCTGCAAGCATACATAACATACCTGAGGTGGATGGGGCAACGAGAGATGAACTACGAGCTAGGCAGTCAAAAACTGTGCATTTCTCCGCCTGTATTTGATGCACTTCAGCTAGATGTGTCGAAAGACTGCTTGTGTTTCCGCTGTTACATGCAAAAGACTTGTTGCACTTTTGGCTACGAGCTTTGTCAGCATCGACTCTAGTGAAGTACAACCAGACTTTTGACCATTTAGTCCTCTCTCCGCCATTGTCGCTAAGAGCAGACTCTGAGTGTGTGTGTGAGTGTGTGTGTGCACGTGCGAGAGAGAGAGAGAGAGAGAGAGAGAGAGAGAGAGAGAGAGAGAGAGAGAGAGAGAGAGAGAGAGAGAGAGAGAGAGAGAGAGGCAGACAGAGCTGGCCCCCTCCCTCCACTCGCACATACGACAGGAACTGAGAGAGAGAGAGAGATCTCTCTTCTGGATTGGGAATAGCAAAAAAAGCATCATACACAAATGTCTTAATCTTATTGCAGATTAGAAATAGAGTTGGTGAGATAAAAAGTGCAAGTTAATATTCACGTAGCCTAAATAAATAGGAAATTAATTTTCTTAATTTCTAATACCAACAGCAGAACTGTTAACATCGGAGCTTATCAATACTACGGTCTTTAATAATTTAGCACCAGTGCCTGTTTAATACCAAGTTTCGGTTCCCATTCCTACTGAGTACGAACAAGAGAGAGAGACTTTGCCTTTAGTGATAATGAAAGGCGACCGTCCTGCTCTGCTTGGACGAAATTGGCTGAAGAAAATTAGGCTAAATTGGGCAAACATCTTTGTGATGAGAACAGTGGGAAACAAAATTGAGCCTGGAGTGGAGGGTGTGCATCAGGGAATGTTTGAGGAGGGTCCTAGTTGTACAAAGGAGTTCACAATGATCATCTGAGTCAGACCTAAGGCCAAGCCTATTTTTAAAAAGGCCAGACCCCTGCCCTATGCATTTAAAGGACCGGTGAACAAGGAGCTACAAAGATTGGAAAGTATGGATATAATCTCTAAGGTTGACCGTAGTGAATGGGCACCACCCCTAGTTGTAGCACCTAAAGCGGACAAACGCATCCGTGTCTGTGGAGACAACAAAGTCACCATTAATCATCAGACCGTGGAGGAAGAATCTTACGCACCGCCAAATACTGAAGATCTGTTTGCAGCATTGGCAGGAGGCTATCTATTCTCCGAACTAGACCTGTCACATGCGTATCAGCAGCTGCAGCTGCAGCTGCAGCCCAGAATCAGGAAAGTATCTGAGAGTCAATACTCACAGAGGCCTATACAGGTATCGTCACCTTTCATATGGAGTCTCGAGTACACTGCCAATATTCCAGAATATTATGGACCAAATACTACAAGGGTTGGAGGGAGTCACATGCTTCCTAGATGACAGCCTTATAACAGCGAGCACCATGGAGGAGCACCTGAGGAGACTGGAGGAGGTTTTAAGCAGGTTAGAGAAGCATAAAGTGACAGTGAAGCGAGCCATAGGGCATCTCATTGATAGAGAGGAGTTGCACCCCACAGAAGAAAAAGTCACCGCCATAGTGAATGCTCCAAGGCCCAGTAATGTAGGGCAACTGCGTCCCTGACTAGGGCCTCCTAAATTATTATGGGAAGTTTTTAAAAGATTGGCTACTCTGCCACAAATGCTCCATGAACTTTTGAAAAAGGATGCATCACGGCGGTGGGCAATAGCCTGTGAAGCAGCATTCAAAAAGGGAAAAGAGCGGCTACTGCAACGCACAGCACTAGAGCACTATGATACAGCAAAACAGGTGAGGTTAGCCTGTGATGCCTCTCCCCGTCGGGTGGGAGCAGTGATCTCACATGCATTAGAGAATGGGGAGGAAAGGCCAGTTGCGTTCGCGTCACGTACGCTGACAGAGGCTGAAAGAAGATACGCACAGATAGAAAAAGAGGCGCTATCCATCATCTTTGGAGTCAAGAAATTTCACAAATACCTGTATCGGTGCAAGTTCACCTTGACCACTGACCACAAACCATTGTTAGCTATATTAGGACCAAAGACAGTCATCCCCACACTGGCAGCACTGGGCATTGATACTGATGGCCTACACTTATGACATTGAATATTGGAGGTCGTAAGACTACGCCAACGCTGACATGCTGTCAAGGTTGCCAAAAGCACACAAAGATGACACAGCAGTGGAGCAGGACATGTTCTACTTTTATTATGTGGATGAGCTGCCCGTGCAAGCGAGTGAAATAGCTCAAAGCACAGAGAAGGATACCACTCTTTGCAAGGTGAGGGACTACATCCTGAATGGCTGGCCAGACAATGTTAGAGAGGAGTCACTCAAGCCTTACTACAGGAAAAGATTGTAGCTGTCAGACCACAGGTGTATCTTGTGGAGACTTAGGGTAGTTATTCCTCCAGTTCACAGACAGAGACTACTGGAGGACCTGATTGCGGGACACCAGGGCATCTGCCGTATGAAAGCCCAAGCTAGAAGCTGTGTGTGGTGTCCTCAGATAGACTATGGCGTAGAAAACATTGTGCAGTACTGCAGTGCATGTCAGGCAGCGGGAAAACACCGCTGCATTCCTGGAAGTGGCCCGGACAGCCGTGGCAAAGGACTCACATAGACTTTGCGGAAAAAGACAAGCAGCACTTTCCTGTGCTAGTGGACAGCCACTCCAAATGGTCGGAAGTTGTTCCTACGGCTTCTGCCACAGCAACCAAAACCACTGAGGTTCTCCATGCCCTGTTTGCAGCATATGGATTACCAGAGGAATGTGTAAGTGACACCCCCCCCCAATTTATCTCAGCAGAATTCAAACAGTTTCCCGAGAAACAACGCAATCAAACAGACACTTTTTCCTGCTTATCACCCTGCCTCAAGAGTGAAAGGAGAAGTGGATGAAAGGCACAGTGATGAAACACCTAGGCCCAGTTACTTACCTGGTACACGATGGTGTGTGAGAGCGTACTGTGCCCACTGACCACCTACTGTCATCAAGAGAGCTTCCAGACCGTGTCAGCGCTGATCAGCACATAACTGAGGTGGGCTGCAGGCCCACAGGCGTGAACTCAAGTGGGGCTGCTGATGTTTCGCGAGAAACCACAGCTGTGTGTGACACAACACCAACTACAACACACCTGGAAGAAGACACACACACACACACACACACACACACACACCTACAAGAGCAACACAGACAGCGCACAACTCACCAGTCCACACACAAACACCTGCACCCATAGAGCAACACACAAACCATAGGAGACACACAAAAGCACCAAAAGTAAAGTAAAGTAAAGCTGTGAATGTGTTTTATTACAGTAGCTGGTACAGGGTGTAATGTTTTGAAAGGTCCACAAACCTGTAAAAAAAAAGAAAAAAAGGAACAGCGAGTAATGCTATATGTGTTTGGTTTTATAATGTCGTTGAGGCCGAGACATGGGTGTCAAAATTACGGATATGGTTTTTGGATCCCCCACCCCCCCGCTTTTTTCTCCCCAACTGTAATCCGGCCAATTACCCCACTCTGCCGATCCGGGGAGGGCTGCAGACTACCACATGCCTCCTCCGATACATACGGAGTCGCCAGCCGCTTCTTTTCACCTGACAGTGAGGAGTTTCACCAGGGGGACATAGCGCATGGGAGGATCACGCTATTCCCCCCAGTTCCCCCTTCCCCCCCAACAGGCGCCCCGACCGACCACAGGAGGCGCTAGTGCAGCGACCAGGACACATACCCACATCCGGCTTCCCACCCGTAGACAATTTTGTCTGTAGGGACACCCGACCAAGCCAGAGGTAACACAGGGATTCGAACGGGCGATCCTCGTGTTGGTAGGCAACAGAATAGACTGCTACGCTACCCGGACGCCCTATGGATATGGTTTCTTTACTAAAAGGGGAGGAATGATGTATACGGATGTACACATATGTATCGGCGCCCCATGTGGCGACCTGTTGTCAGTGTCAGTAATGAGTTGCACAAAGTCCGCGGTGGCGTAGCGGTCTAAGCATCGGCTTGGTGTCGATGCAGTTGCCCACTGGGGACTGGGGTTCGCGCCCCGGTCTCGTCAGATCCGACTATGGCCGGACTCGATGAAGCAGCAATCATTGGCAACGCTGTCTTCGGGAGGGGGGCGGAGTCGGCTTGTGTTCGTCATGTGAATGCGTCTCTGTGTGTGTCGGAAAAACAGTGGTTCGGCCTGGATTCGCCTTGTCACGAAAGTGGGGAGGCGCTTTCCTTCGAGACTGCCGGCCGGAGAGATGCAGTTGGCGAACGCATGCAATACGAGGGTGGGTGTTTGAATTAAAATAGGGATCAATTGGCCACTAAATTGGGAGAAAAAAGGGAAAAATCAGAAATAAATAATAAAAAAAAAGTAATGAGTTGCACTGTTCTGTTAGTTGTGAGCTGCCACATATCAAGTCAACAGCATCACTTCTTGAGTTCACCGCTCCATCTCTCTATTCATTAACCCCTGACCCACACGCCTCAAACATTTTGTCCATGGCTACAGCTAACTATTTCACAAACTCCAACTTTCACTGCCTGAAGGCAGTTACGAGCAGCGGGGCGTTCTGTGCTGAGCGGTACCGGATCGAATGGGAGCGGATCGAAGTGGCAATGTCCCAGTCTTCTAAAATAGCGCTCATCCTTGCCATGAAATTGTGACTGATCCAGCTCCTCGCTCCGCCCCGCTCACTGACCATGTGAGCACGTTTATTATGTATTGACGATTATATAATATACGTACATGCAACAGCTGAGGGCGCACGACATTCATCTGAGGGGGCACTGCTGGCTTTTATCCCCTTGTGATGCCGGGTCCACCATGCATCTCACCGCAACACAACACAG